>NC_047652.1:1192998-1400936 GCF_902201215.1 Prunus dulcis | reverse complement strand
TCTTCTTGCATCAGAAAAAATATGCAAGAACACTGTTGGACAAGTTTGGTTTAAAGGACTGTAAAGCAGTGTCAACTCCACTTGCTATGAATGAGAAGTTATCCAAGGAGGATGGAAGTGAACAGGCTGATGAAAAGCTGTACAGACAGATTGTTGGAAGCTTACTATATCTGACTGCAACAAGGCCAGATATCATGTTTGCTGCAAGTCTCTTAGCAAGATACATGCATGGACCTACAAAGAAACATATGGGAATTGCTAAGAGAGTACTTAGATACATTCAAGGTACTCTAGACTATGGCATTGCATATGAGAAAGGAAAAGAGGAAATGCTGGGTGGATATTGTGACAGTGATTGGTCAGGCTGTGAAGATGATATGAGGAGCACATCTGGCTATGCCTTTCACCTTGGATCAGGTGTTTTCTCTTGGGCATCTGTTAAGCAGAGCAGTGTAGCTCTATCCACTGCAGAGGCAGAATATGATAGTGCAGCTGAAGCTACAGCTCAGGCAGTCTGGTTAAGGTTTGTTCTATCTGATTTTGGTGAAGAACAAGTTGAGGCTACAACAATCCTATGTGACAACACTTCTGCAATAGCAATAACAAAGAATCCTGTGCATCATCACAGGACAAGACACATAAGCAGAAGATTTCATTTCATCCGAGATGCTTTGCAAAATGGTGAGATTGATCTGCTATATTGCAAAACTGATGAGCAGAATGCAGACATCTTCACTAAGGCTTTGGCAAGGAATCGGTTTGAATATCTAAGGAGCAAGCTTGGAATTATTTCAGCTAAACACTTAGAAGGGAGTGTTAAAGTATAAGAGATTTAGCTGAGTTTGTTACTTAAATTGTGAGCCTTTGGATCACAGTCCAAATGGACAGCTAAGATATAGTCTTAGGTGTAGTAGATTTGTGCCAAGTGTAGCTATCTCATAGGGTAGCTAATCATTGGTTAGATTTGATGGTGTAAGAGGGAATATTCTTTTCTTTTACTGTTTTATTGGTATGCACAGATTGTGCATGACTAAGTGTGAGAATACAGACTGATATTTTCATCTTCTTCTTCTCCAAGTTTTCTCTCTACATTTTTACATGAGCTCCATTGATTTATAATATATAACATGGCAGATTACAGTCTGTGAATGCTAACAGTTAGTCCTTCTTTCTCAGCCCCTTATAATAATATGTGGAGGCATCTCCTTTCATCTACTTTTTTCCTGCTTCAACTTCGTTGGACATTTTCATGGACACAGAGAGTGGAAGAATCTCATATGCTAGGAAAGAGCGCTTTCAAGACTTGGATAAGGAGGAGAAGAATCTCGCAGCAGAATGAGCCCTGGCCCCAACAAAATCCCTGAAAAGCAGCCCTTGATGGATGTTCACAGCATAATCCTCAGGATATGCCATTTGTGCTTACTGGTTTATTCCATCTCTTGGAGTCTTTGAGCCCTTATATAACTCATGCCGGTCCATCATTGAAACACAAGCAGGAGCATCTATACATACTAGAAGAAGTATACTTGTCAAATAAGCAAAGCAGTCATAGGGCTCCTCTTTCTTGGCAGGCACTGGTGACTGATGCAGCTACAAATGCACAATCACTTTCATTGACCTGCCAAAGAAGAGTTGCCCTACGATTGCTTTGGCTTAATGAAATTTGCAGCCTGTCGGATCATGCAGTAGAGCCCTGTCATGCAAAACATAGGCTAGCCAAGGATATAGGTAGGTTTTGTCATAATTGAAAATAATGGTAGAGGTAGAGCTATAATAATGAAGTTATTTTTGTTGTACAAAGTTGTTCTGCTTTGTGACTAAGCAAGGGAAATAGTGTGATTTTAAATAGGTGGAATGGAAGGTGGAAGCCATATATACAAGCAATTACTAATTTTCCTGATCCCTTTTGTCAGTTGTGGCCATATAGCTTTGTCTGAGAGGATGTTCTTGCTATGTGCTTATAGTTTGGTTTGGGATACATAACTGTGATCATAGTTAGATCTATTTAATATTATTATTTTAACCATTTTGATCCTAATCGTAATATGGAATTTGTGATTCCATCTGAATTATTTGTTTATTTGTTTCATTTTCTTCATCTCTGTTATGTGTTTTCAACTTTTGAAACTTTACCTAGTTATATGTTCTTACAAACTCTGAATTCAGTCCCCGCCCGCCGAAGAGGTTATGCTAATATTTTATTTTGCTTTTGTTCTTATTTTTTTTATCAAGTCATCCCACACTTTCTTTTCTATTTTTTCTGTCTTCTTTCTCTGGATAAACCCATAACTTATTACTAGTCTACATACTCAACGACTTTGTTCACCATTTTTGAAAATGATTTTGAAAAGAATATTGAGTTTGGACCTTCACTCTCAGTTCTAGTGTAGTAGTTTGGGCTCTAGTTTCTTGAAATGTCCTTCTCCAGGACTTTACAGTCCATCTTTGAAAATCTCTTTCCTTCATCATGTATTCATCGGAAATGCTATAGCCGTCCGGCTATACTTTTTTTAATTTTGAAAGATGCAGTATATCCGCTTGGCTATATGTTTTATTAAAAAAGAATTAAATAAGGGACCCTCCTATTTGAATTAGTTTATACTTTATAGGTATTAATTCCCTATAGTTTCAATATATCCAAAACATAGATTTAAGAGAAAGAAATTTGACGAAACTTCGTCGGGAGAGGTCAAAAGGAAAATTTCGACGGGATAGACATATACCGACGACATTTCGTCGGGAGAGATTTTTTCTTTAAAATAAATATAAACTTAGTATGTTTAGGTTAATTAATTTTTTTCAATTTTATTTTTAGTAATTAAATAATATCTACGACTTATTCAATTAGTTAAATAAGTAATTATATTTTAATTATTATTTCTTTAGTGAATAATTAGTATTAAATATTTTAATTAACTTCATGAATTATATTTTATGTTATTATATCTTTGGAGTATAGCCGTTCGGCTATACGCTTAAGTATCGCCGTGCGGCTACACTTTGTACGATATTATAATTTTTTTAGTATAGCCGCCGGCGATACTCTTAAAATATTCTATTTTGGAGTATCGCCGCGTGGCTATACTCTTAAGCTCCCGTATTTAGTGAGTGTAGCCGCACGGCAGTACTTTTAAGCTATTCTATTTTGGAGTATGTCCGAACGGTTATACGGGTATGATGTTATATTTTGGAGTATGGCCGCCCGGCTATACATTTAAAATATTGTATTTTTGCAGTATAAGTATAGCCGTTCGGCGATACCCTTAAAATATTGTATGGCCGGCCGGCTATACTCTTTAAATATATTTCCACATTACACCAACAATAAAAATATGGATTTCTCTTTAGGCTTATTTTTTGAGGTGCCCTTTGTGAAAATCCCACATCGAAAATCCACACTCCAATAAAGGTGTTTATAAACAAAGCATTATAATGATTTGGTAAGTGTGGTTAACATTATAGAGTTGGGGTAATGGGCTTGGCTATATGCTCCGCTTTTGATTTGGCTTGGCTAGAAACCCATGTATGCATAACATACAGGAAGTTTTAATCCTGTTATTTGGCAGAAGAATATGTATAGTTACTGCATTTGCTATAATATACCTCAATGCTGACTTACATAAGCACCTGATATGCATGATTGTTTTACATAAGCACTTGGGATTTTATTTTGTTGCAAATTTAGAAAATCTGCCTCCATTTTAGTGGAGTTTATTTCGCCTGTGTATGTTCCCAATCAAATGTTATTACGAAGTGTCAAAATACAGATGATCTGTCCACATTCCAGTTTTCTTTTTCCTCAAAAGGAATTGAACCTAAAATCTACAAAAATGACCTCATCTAATACTACTTGAGCTGCATTCATCATTTGGTTTGCTAATTTACTTTTTTTATTAGAAGATGGTGTCTTGCATTTCCCTTTGAAGAGGAACTAGGAAATATTGCTAAACTTTTTTTTCCCATTGATGGTTACACAGTTGTTTTTGGGCAAAGGAAGAAAGAAAGGATTTCAATGATGTATGAGAGAGAGAGAGAGAGAGAGAGAGAGAGGGAGAGAGAGAGAGAGACTTATTTTAATGAGATTAATTAGCTGTTATTCTCCTTCAAATACATATCACAATCCTGAATCCTCCAAAACCAAAGCAACTTAAATGGCACCAGAAGGTAAAAACTCTGCATGACTATGTGACTAATTGAAAACAGAATCAACTTATTTCCTCTGAGAACTATCCTCTCAACTGCATATTACTGCTTTGACCCACCTGCTTTTGGAGATGCAGCATTTGCACAGTTGCTGTTGATCAATGGAGGAAATGAAGGAAAGAATGGGAACATTTTCAGCAAGCAATTCTGGTCAATTGCTTGGAAGGCCTTGCAACAAGCAGGGCCTACTACAAATTTACCAGTAGAGATTGAGGTATAAATTTCCCATGCACACCCTGGAACGTTCTTAAGTGAAGACCAACACTTTGCTATGTCATCCGGGTTCCCTGGCAGCGGCAACCCTGGGATCCCTGGTGGCAATAGGCCTGGGATCGGTGGAAAGAGAGACAATGCTGGTGGGGGTGGTACATGCGCCAGGCCGGTTGCAACACATGCTGCCATTAGCAGTAGTGAAAATATTGCTTCAACTTTTGTAGACATGGTTATTGGCAAACCTGGAACTCTTACTTTGCACTATATCTGAAAAGGGTTAGCTAGATTGGCTTTGTTGATGGTTGGAGAGAAGAGGGTAAGGATTTATATAAGAGCAATGAGCCTGAGCTAAGTTGAAGACTTTGATGCTCAGGTAACTGGGTTACAAATGGAATTAAATTGTATTTAGTTATATTGCAGTTTTTATTTTACTTTAATGAGCATTATTAAGTAACATTATAACTGTTTGCCATAGTGTTTCTGATCTGAGACCATATGAGCTTCAAAAGTTATAACGACCCTGCAAAAGTTTATTTCAATTTATCCTCTATTTAGTTTGACTCCAACACAAGCTCTTGCTTTACTTTTGGCCACATCACAAGCGTTATTGCTCTCACCAAAATGGACTAAAACCCTTTAGTTTGGGACACTGATACTTGTCATGCATGGCTTTGGTGCAATAGTTTCTAAGGAAGAAGCCTATGATCTTAAAGACCTGAATATTCATACCTTATCAAGTTGGAAAAAGAACAGGCTTCATTTTTTTTCGTCATTGGTGTACACATATGGATTCATACTTCTAGTATGCTAAGAGAAGATGGGAAAATTCTTGCATATAATCAGCGTATGTATACACCATCACTCTCACATTCAACATCTCAAATGCACTATACACCCGTTATATACAAAACTTTCACTTGAGGAGGATATTTTGTGGATCGACCAAAATATAAGCCAACTTTGTTTACCCTAGTCCCCGAAATTTTTCGTTCTTTACTGAGTAGCGAAAGTAAGGCAATGCAAATCTACTTTAGCTACTGTTGAAAATACCGAGGATAGAAAAAAAAAAAAAAAAAAAAAAAAAGGAGTTAAAGACAGGATTTTACTACCATAAAATACTAGGATGAGTTCATAACATTTTCTTTGTTTGGACGAAAATGTTGCAGGTTAAAAACCCATGTATGCATACCATACAGGAATCTGTATAGTTGTTGCAGTTGCTATAATGGACCTCCTTGGTGACTTAATGTCTGATGTGCATGATTTCCAAGTTCAAGCATCATTGTTTTCAATTTCCTCAATTTAATAACCATTTATCTGAATTTAGGATGTGTGTTTCAAATTCAGAAGAAAAGAAAAGTGCCTCCGATTTAGTGGAATTTATACCCCGAATCCCAATAAAATGTTATTGCAAAGTTACAAGCCAATGCCGCTTGATCTGAACTCTAAAAAAATATCTCATCTCATCCCAATATCAGGAGCTAAATTTTATGGGCAAATTAGAAACTCAAGTATTTTGGTAATGGAAAGCCACAAAAAATCTTGAGTTTCTCTTGGAAGAGGAACTAGGAAATATGCAAAATTTTCCCACTTATGGCAGCACAGTTGTTCTTATGGCCAGGAAGGAAGAAAATATTTAATTGGAAGTATATTGGACCAGCAACATGCTGACCCATCTTGACACTGTTTTATGGACTAACACTCGCCACAATCATCTCATCATGTGAACAACACATAACCGGTAAATATGAAAGGGGAAGCGTATACAATCACCCTACCCCGGTAATTTGAGAGAGAGAGAGAGAGAGAGAGAGAGTCTTAGTGCAATAAGATTCATCAGATATTATTCTCTTAAAAATATTCATCACGATTCACAACCTAAGCAAAACTCAAGGTATACGTAAAACTTGCATGACAATGACTAATCGAGAACAAAAATATAATTTTTTGCCTGCAAGAACTATCCTCTCAATTGCCCACTACTGTTTTGACCCAACTGCTTTAGAAGCATCAACATTCCCTGGAGCACAGTCTCCCTGGGGCAATGGAGGGAAGAAAGGAGGGAGCAATTTAGCCAAGCAATTCGCATCAATTGATTGGAAAGCCTTGCAACAAGCAGGGCCTACTGAGAGTTTCCCAGTAAAGATTGAGCCATAAATTTCCCATACACAACCCGGAATGCCCTGAAGTGAAGACCAACACTCTGCTTCTATGTCACCCTGTTTCCCTGGTGGCAATAGGCCTGGGATCCCTGGTGGCAAGAAGCCTGGTACCCCTGGTGGCAAGAAGCTTGGGACCCCTGGTGGCAATAGGCCTGGGATTGTTGGAGCCCCCGGTGGCAAAAAGCTTGGAGCCCCCGGTGGCAAAAAGCTTGGAGCCCCTGGTGGCAAAATGCTTGGGGCCCCGGGTGGCAATAGGCCTGGGATCGTCGGAGAGGGCGAGGGTGGCACATCCGCCAGCACAGTTGCAGCACATGCTGCCATTAGCAGTAGTGAAAATATTGCTCGAGCTTCTCTAGACATGGTTTTGTCAAAGTTGGAACTCTCAGTTTTATTTTTATATTAGGTCAGAGAAAGGGAAGCTAGAGTGGCTCTGTGGCATGTTGGAGAGAGGGTAAGAGGATTTATAGAAGAGCAATGAGATCGGAACCATGAAGATTTTAATGCGGAGATGGGTAGGTTACAAATGGAATTAAATTTTGTTTTAGTTTCTGTGCAGTTCTTATTCCATATACTGATCCTCCTCACAACATATCAGGTGAGATAAAGAATACACATAAGTTTCTGATCAAAAGAATTTTCTTTAGTTTCTGCATCAGTTTATTTCATTAAACTCTCCATTTATTGTCTCCAATCCTTTAGAAAATCACCAGTATAAATAGTAGCCTAAATCTTATTCATCCATAGATAGGTTTAGTCACCAAAAATGGCTTAATTTTCGTTGCTTTCATTCATATATGACTTCTGAATCTCACAAACCTTTATGATTCTTGTCAAATTGTCAGTTCTGTTTTTTGTCTAAAGGTCATATGGTTTCATACTGGTTGAGAACAATGGAAACCCTCTGGTTTGCTTATGAGACAATGATGTCTTACATGAAGAAAAATTTACATACCCGAGCGAGAGATTGGACAACTGTTCCTACAACACTCATGTGACTTGATGTTAGGGGTGTGTAGGAACAGATGTCCCATCACTCAGGTCAACGTAAATTTTTCCTCCAAAGATGAGAGGTTTTCAAACATGAAACTTGACTTATTGCAGTTTCTATAATAGACCTTGATATGTTTCTTATGTAAGTGCCTCAAAATTAGTTGATGTACCTCAAAATTAGTTTAATAGTTCAGAATAAATTGTACATCGTACACACGTGTTGCATCGGCCTGCCTCAAAATACATATATTAGACCACCAAAAGCGCCACCTAATTCTTAGCAAGGCCATTCAAATAAAATATAACTTGGAATGAGCCTACCAACTACTACCAATCAATCTAAGTCACCACAGACATACACTAGCCCCCCTTCTTGAATGAGAAACAACCCGATCGAACAATTGAAAGAAAAATCTGTTCCAACACATGCTTTTGAACTCCTTCTGAACCCTTTTCCCCCTCGCTACTTTTGAACTATTAACAACACACAGATGATGGCCGGTCAAGCAAAAGAAATTAATCAATGCATCAAGCCAAAACATAATAGTTAATTCCGAAAACGGGCCGAGGTATTATTATATCAATGAACAAAAAGGATTGATGTAATTTTCACTATATTTACACGGACATTCAGATAAAAACTGAAATGTAGATGGTAAACCCAAATAGAGCAAATTAAACATGCAAGGAAGGTACAAATAACATACAATTCAACTGAAATTAAACTACGATAATCAACTGTACATACACGAAGAATAATTACAGTCAACTCCTTTTGGGTTGTGAACTTGAACTCTTGGATAGAAGTCATTCCACCTGGCTAACCAGGTTGCATCTGTACAGCTCTTCACCTTGACGAAATGCCTTTCATCAATGCACCTTTTGTCTTCCTACATACAATTTACAAGACCAGATGAGCCTGCGTATCCCAGCAACCAAGGCATAATTAGCTTTCAAGCAATAGCTTTGCTTAACCAATATTAAAATTGAAGGAACAAGTCCATCTGGAACAGGACAGATATATTTCTGCATAGTTATCAACTGCTTGTCAGGAAAGCAAAACAAATATTCTAAGATAAGCAGCACCTTCATTTGAACCAGGGAGATTAGCCCCCACAACACAGCATCAACTCTTTCCAAGTAAAAATCACCGGCATACTAAAAGATCACATTTGACATTCACTCCAAATCCATTTTCTCACATAAATATATCAATTCAACAATTGATGATTTATTAGCATCCAAATTCAGAGCTTGCACACACCTCTCATGATAATTTAATAAAGGGCTGTGAATTAACCATGGCCTTAAACACCTGATCTGAAGCAGAGTGAACAAGCTCAAAACAGATGTTCCCAACAGAAACTGTAATTCATAATGCTCCATATTGAGGCATTGGTCAACCTACATTGTATTCATAACATATGTTTGCTACTTTAGGGAAGAAAAAGAATTTCTCTTCAGTCATCGTATATGCAGCAGCTTAACTTCTGTAATTATAAACCTTTACTAAATAGCCTCAGTTAATCCAGTTTACCCCCAAATTAGTTTGATTATTTGCAGCCCAAAACATTAAATTCCACCAGATACAATCCAAAATGAATGGCATTGATTTGACTAATTGAGCAAAAACATTTCTTCCAACAATTATAAAATCTGGCAACTGATCTGATATTAAGCTCACCTCAGATGCCGGTTTTGAGAAATACATTGTTCATCCTTCCTCATCTTCAGACTTGGAGGACACGTCATTAGAACTTTGATCCACCGCCTCCATCGGTTGTGGAGATGCACCTACAAATAGAAAGAAAGATAAAGCATAACTCACCTAAATACAGAAAATTCCACAATTCAGAACCAAACCCCAGATGATCAAATTGCACAAAAGAATCAGATACTCCAACTAACAATCCAGGGGAACCCACAATTCAGAAACCTAATTTTGAACAAAACCCAATGAACAGGATTCAAAAACTCAATCAAACCTTCTATGAAGTAAGCAGAAGAAGGCCAGCCTCTAATGGTGGTCATAGACAAGGTCTCCTCCTCAGTCAAAGGGTTGGCCAGCTTATCGACCAACTGAGCCAGACCGGTGGATCTTGACCGGGGCGGTGGGACCCAGTAGGAGGTACCGGGAAGAAACGGGAGCCAATCGGGTGCGGATCGGCGGACCATGATCCGGTGGATGGCGTCCTCAAGCTTTCGCAAAAGGGGATCAGAAGGAGAGTCGGTGGATGAGTCTGTTGTTGGGTCATGGTGAAAAGGAAGGTTGGATTGGGCCCGGAGGGTTATGAGGCGAGAGGAGGAAGACGGCGATGATTTGGATGAGAGGTGGCGGGTTAGGGTAAGGGTTTGAGAGATGGACCTTGCCATTGAGAAAGGAAATTGGGAAGAGAGGAAGGGGAGATTCTGGAGGGTTGTTTGGATAAGAGGAAAATATGAGAGAAAATTTAGGTGTTTGAGAGAGAGAGAGAGAGTGGTAGAAGATGCGAGAGAGTGGAGGAGGAACGAGACTTTAAATACGGTACTACGGACAGTACCGTCAAAAGCTTTTTTTATTAGTGAATTTTTAATGTTATAATTATTGGTTAATGGAGGTTTGAAGAATAGTGGATTCAATTTTCAGGGGTAACTGGGGACGAGTTGGTCAAGTTAGAACAGCCGACGTACTTAATTTTTTATTTTGTTTTTGTTTTTGTTTTTGTTTTTGACACTACGAGATACTTAAGTAAGATTCCAATCCATTATTAGGTAATGCAATGTGTTCATTCCTTGTATTCGACTTCGAACTCCTTTCGATACTTTAGAATATTATCATTCAGTTCATCAAATTAGAATAAATAATAAATTTCACCTCACATCTTTAAAGTTCAAAATGTAAACTGCCAACCACCCAAATAAGACAAACCAAATTTATATAAGACTTCATATATATAGAGTCACACAACTTTCATTACAATGTTGTTAGTATTAATCACACACTTACAGAACTTCCATTATTAACAGCTTGTCATTTTCATTTCGTTTGTGTATATATAAGATAGCCAGCAGACATGCATAATTGTATTATAACACTTAATTTGATGTTGACAAGTTTCTTTTCAAATTATTAGTTGAAATGTTGGGGGAAACTAAATATTAGTATAGAAATATTATTATAAATAGTCAAAATAATTGTCCTTGCCCATGATTATGGACCTTGTGAAGTTGGATATGCTTAGAGGGGTAGAAGTTGTGATTCAAAATGGTAAGGGGTTTCCGTTGTTGCTTCCAGCATGTTTCTTTTACAAATTCATGAAATGCATGATCAACCGCGTGAAAGCTTGAAAGTTTCATCAAATACATGATCAACCAACAGAAAAGTAACACTTAAGCCAACACTGACATGATCAATTACTGCAAATGTGAGTTTAAGAATTCGATTAAACATGAGAAGATTTAGTTGTGATATCAATGAGAGAATTAGTCTAGCTATGTTATTCTTACTTCAGGTATTTCAATGTAGACCCAGTCAATGACCAAAATGTTAGAAAACCCCCTCGTATTACAATTATTGAATTAAAAACTCAATTTTCATTTATTAATTATTTTTTATGACTATTTTGCTTTTGAATGTAAATAATGAAAACTAATTAAAAGTGATTTATTTGATGTATTAGTACTCTCAGATTTTGGATTTGAATTTTGAACATTTATGTTTAAAAAATTTCATAACTTAATGTTTCAATATTGAAATAAAAATAATATTAATATAATTATTGAATCTGCAGAACCACTTCAATATCTATTTTTTGGTTCCTATACACATAGTTTTTGTGAATTCATACGACCGTAAACCAAATATTCTATCCTAGATTTAATGGGGGCTCTAGAATCACATTCACAAAATCCAAAAACTCTACGCATGTAATTAAGGTACACATAATCTACCTAACCAAAAGGTACAAATATGCATTGTTGCCACTATGTACGTTTGACAATGGTGTTATATATATATATATATATATATATATAACACCGCTTCGGCATACCATGATGATGTTCTTCTTCTTGACCATCTTCTCAACTTCAATCAATATGATCAAACTTTCATGTGAAGCGAAAAGGATATTGCAAGAGGAAGAGTGCGAATCAACGGTCTTAAAAGGTAGCAGGGTTACTGGTGGCATATGCCAATGTGGTGTACATCATATCCTAGGAGTACATTATAGTAATGCCATTATTGTAAAAAAGTTTGTGTTTATAATTTTCATGTCTACTAAGTGTACGAGATATTTGTCAACTTATTATGCAGCATACTGCAAAGAGATGGGATGGCTCCTACTTTTCGGACTATTTACTGACTAATCTACGAGCTTCAGTTTCTTGATTAAATTATCAAATTTCATTCAATCACGCAGAGCTAGCACAAAAACTAAAAAGCACAACCTAAACAGAGGATTGTTTTTACATCATAAAATTGAATGCGATAATAAGCAAATAGTATATACCTAACTCAGAGCATCCACAGTTTTACATTCCTATGACACCTCCGAGGTTGTAAATGTGATTTTTGCTCCAGTGGGAAGATGTAAATCTAAATATGTATAATTGATTTCTTTCACCTTTTTCTGCTGTAGGTCCCACTTTTGTCCACTTTTTCTCACATTTTCTTATGTAGGTCCCACCTGCAAGAGATGTAAAAAAAGATGTACATGTGCATCTCATGGTGATGATGCAAATTTACACTTGTTTACACCTCTCAATTGCGGGTGATTCCGATCACAAAAGGTGTATATTTAACATACACCTCATTATACACCTTCCCACTGTGGATGCTCTCACTAGAAACCGACCAAAATTCGACAGAATTTTAACACCACGTGTCTCACAAGATCCAACAGGAATGCAATATTCGCAACAAACAAACAAGGGTTTCACGTTAAAACCAGCAATTTAGTGGTCTCAAAATTATGAATGAGATCAAATAGAGGAAGTAGTTGATCACAGTGGCGGACCTGTGCAGGCGCAAGGAGGTGCACCTGCACCTCCGGTCACCGAAAAAGTCCATTAGAGCAGCTAGAATTGCACCTCTGCTTCAGACCAGAGACGCACGCAACGTGTTTGACGAAATGCCCAAACCACCTGGGCACTGCGCTGCAGCTGCTGCGGGCAAAAAACTGCAAGACCTCCTCTTCTTTTCCTTTAACTTTCGTTAAGCCAACTTCTAAACCCCCTTTGCTTCACTCTCAAAATGCACACAAAACTTGTACTCAATTGGGCTCTACAGAAGCTCAAAGTCCTTACCCAGGCGAAATTCCATCTGGGTATGCTGCATTTCTTCCTCAATGACGTAAATTACATTCAACTTTTAGTTGGTCCAATTGGATTCTTCTCTAAGCAGTGTTCATTAGGAAATGCTACTATGAAACTTTGGTTAGAAGATTGTTTTTTTTTTTTTCTCTTTTCCAACTGGGTATGTTTGATTTTGCTCCAATTAGTGAATTTTGGTCTCTGTAATTTTTTCCTTTGGCTGTCATTGTTAGGACTAATATAGGGTAAGCGGTTGATAGTAGGCAATCCTACTACTTTGAACATGTCAAAGCAGCAAAAAACTAGTTAGAAGCTTGATATAGTTGTACCTATTTGCTTTACTGTGGAACATACAAATAGAAAAAGAAAAAAAAAAGGGGCAATTTGGTGTCTGTTTATAGATTATACTCCTTGTCCCTTGTTGCTGATTTTGATTATGATTTTACATGTATATTGTTTAAATTATAAGGATATTTAGTTGTTTTTATTTTTTTATAGCTCTTAGCTTTTGAAATTGCACATCTCTTAAAAAATTCCTGAGTCCACTGTTAGTTGATCACTTCCAATTCATTAATTTCTCTATTACTAAGTTCCCAATTCATAATTTCCTCCATTCATAATAAACAAACATGCTCTTAGGGTTTTCTTTTTCACCCTGCAGTACTAGTTTGTATCGTATTGTGAAGCATTTATACTTGCAATTTTGAAAATAAACATTGTATGAACAAATTAATTTGAAAATAGACATGGCATCAACATAGGGTATCTGATTTTCCTTCTGGTAGTTGTAGCATGTTGTCTTGTTTGTTTTAATGTCCTCGCTTTTGCTGATTTTTATCGCATTTGCAATAAAAAAATAGAATTTTTATTTGAAAAAGAGTATTAAGTATAACAACCATAAAGACATCGATTTTCATATTTGTTGAATCATATTATATATATATTTATATATATATATATATGTGTGTATGTGTGTGCACGCGCATTCACCGTTTTATATAGAGTCAGTCACACAACTTTCATTACAATGTTGTTAGTATAAGTCAGAGACTCACACAACTTCCACTGTTAACAGCTTGTCATTTTCATTTAGTTTGTGTATATAAGATAGTCACACATAATACATACACATAATTTGATGCATGATACGTATTCACAAAAATTAACGAGTTTCTTTTCAAATTTTAAGTTGAAATATTGGGGGGAACTAAAGATTAGTTAAAATATTGTAAATTAGTTGTCCTTGTGGGTGATAGGGGAGGGAAACAAAACAAACTAAGATTAAGCTGGATCTAAATACAACTTCCAGGGTAATCTGTGCTATTGCAAGTCCTTGGAGATTTTTTTTTATTTTTAGTTGGAATTATTTGGGTGAAAGAAATTCTTTTTGGGGCTCAAAGTGGTGAAAATTAGAGTTTTGGTTATTTTTAGAAATTAAGTTGAGATTTTGAAAATTAATTGGATTTATTGTAAGTGTTAGAAAACATGTTGCAAAATATTTTGAAGTCATTTGGAGAAATGGAGTTTATAAAAAATAGTAGAAGTGAAGATTGAGTCCGTAGTAATTTTTAGTAAATTTTTCTAAACTTGAAGGTACTTTTGGTGAATTTTAGAATTTTAGGGGAAAAAAAATTAAAAATGAATTATGATGTGGCACAATCCTAGTCATCCAAGTGGCACTCATTTATCAGATCTGAAAAACCAAATACGCTGAAATGGAAGATGACAAGGACTTACATTGCTTAAATGACGATGTTTCATTGGTTCACGTATTACTCATGTGGCAATGGCTATAGTAAAATATATGTAGTTTTGTGTAGGTTTGATTTCGTTGTGATATAACTCTTGTATTAAACAAAAATAGAGTTTCAATCATTTTAGCCTCCATCATGATTTTCATTTCCGCATTGTTTTTTTTAACATCATATCACTTTGTTTTCTCCATCTCTATAAATTCTTTTAGTATGAATTGAGTAATACAGAAATAAAAAAGATATGAAAAAACGAAAATTAACTTGATTAATAAATTTTTTTAAAAAATAGCTTTCTTTTGTTTTTTTTTTTTTTTTTTCAGATGCCCCTCTTAGCTTGATTTATTTTATTTATTTAAAAAGATTTAAGGTTTTTTTTTTTTGGAAGTCCCGTCTAGCTCCCTAGCTCATCTACTGATAAATTGACCATGAGTTGACAACCGCTAATAATAACAATACTTCCATCTATTTGTCATGTAAAAGGGTAAGTAAGAACGGTTATTGTTCACATAAATAATATTTACCCTAAAAGCCATTCCAGCAGTGCAGGCTGGGTGGAGGAGCAAGCCCAAAAAATGTTTCTAGTGGCCCAGTCTTGCTCGGGCGGGCGGTGGGGGCCACGAGACTGGGTTGGCCCGGAAGCAAGACGAGTTTGAGCTCCAGCCCGAGTTTTGGCTTACGTCATCACTGGCGTCAGCCCTGGAATTCAATTTTTTTTTACTGTTGACTCGTGCAACCGCGCGCCTCAGTTTCCACCAACGGCTAGCAGCCACGTGGCATCATCTGGGCGCTCCGAATTTTTTTTTTTTTTGGGGTCTTCCAATCCAATGACAACCAATTTTTTTGCAATAAAATAATAAAAAAATTCAAAATTTTTTTTAAAAAATACCCAAAAATTAATGAATGTTTTTTTTCTATAAATACCAACCAATACTCTTCACTTTTAACACCAAATCCTCATACATTTTCTTCTCCTTCAACTATTATTCACTTTCTACTTAATATTTTATTCACTTTCAAGTATTCATTTTTATTCACCATCAACCATTACACATGGCTTTTCAAAATGAACAATGCCCGTAGTCAGTTCCCTTGGTGTATTCCGTGTCGAAAATAATGGCATTATTACGTCTTCCAAAGGAAAATACTCCCCCATATCGTGATCCGGTGGAATCGCCTCCGTCAATGATCAAGTCATCATTGTACTCGATTATGTCGGACTATGAGGACTATGAGTATTTCAATTGTATGATGAGTAAGTAGGTATTTAATTGTATGATGAGCGAGATGTGAATTTTATAACAAATATGGACATGTGGCAATCAAAAATCTTCTACAAAAATTTTATCTAAAATTTCAGATGTGAATTTTATAATAAATATGGACACGTGGCAACCAAAAATCTTATCCAAAATTTAATCTGAAAATGTTATTGGACAATCTTATTCAAAAATTTATCTTAAATATGGAATGAGAATTTTATATAATAAAAAATAACACATGACAACCGAAAATATTCTCCAAAAAAATAAAAATAAAAAAAACTAAAAGTGAATAATATTGCCCTTTGCCATAACAATAGGTGAAAACACCAATGACAAAGGGCAAATGGGTGAAAGTGCTCTAACTACTTTTCGATTCATTACCATGACAATGCAAAAATAATTACTATTCAAATGAAATTAATTTTATTTATTAAATGTATAAAATTAATAAATAAAAATTTATTAGGTATGCATAAAAATAAAAAAAAATCTTTACAATTGTTTTCAATTTTTTAATAAAAAAATTCTTTGTTAACGTCAACGTCCTCAGGCAACAGCTTGCCTTCGGGTAGGACTACCCAATCTTGATGGGCTGATGGAGCCCATGTCCCGTCAGGCCAAAATTTATTGGTGGAGAGGTTTTTCCAGCCATGGTGGAAATGCTCTTACTTATCAAAGGATTACTTTTATACAAATAGTGGAGTAAAACCCATATGAAAAGAGAACAAACGAAATACATATTGATCCAATCCTTTTTTTTTTTTTTTTTTGGGTTATTTAAATCAAGCTCTGCACTCACTACAAAAATTTGAACTTAATTACCAGCATATCCGTGCTACAAGAAAACCCAAAAAACTTTATATATGCTCGACTCAAACAGAGGAGCCTAGAGCTCAGATTGAGGTTCTCTACTTTCTCTGTCAGAAAAGCTCCTCTTCACTTTCTCCTTCGTCTTCTGCACTGTTTCCCCAACTAATTTGGCTGCTGATTTAGCCGAGGAGTCCACCGTCTCTTTGCTCTTCCCAAAACTATTCCCCACAACCTCTCTCACCTTCTCTCCAGCTCCTCCTCCTCCTCCTCTGCTCCCAGCCTCCTCTCCAACATAAATATTATCACCACTCCCTCTAAAACTAATAACACCAAATCAATAATAATCACACAATTATTAACAATCTAAATCATATATTCTTCCTCAAAAACAAAATAATTACTAAAGAAAATATTTATAAAAAAAAACATACTCTAAACTGGGAGGGAAGATGTAGGCTTGCCCTTGGTTCAAAAGCGCTTTGGCCTTCTCCAAGTAGCTTCGGATCCTCAAAGGTGAAGATGTACACGGAGGAAAAGCATTTCTGGTCATCTTCCACAAAGATGGTTTTTCTGGTGCATCATCATTTCTGCTTTCCTCCACCACCTTATGCTGCTGCTCTCCTTCATCTGCAGAACCAAAGTTAGTAGTGACCAATAACAATATTGTGCAGAGAATCAGCAAAACTGCAGATGAACAAGTGTTTTTTCTTCTGAGTTTCAACTCCATTGCTGAAAGCTGCATTTATGATGAGATTAAGTGATGTACTCGCAAGATATAATAATCTCACTACATATGATGGTGTGAGCTTTCATGATGTCTCACAGTTTGTTGACACGTGTCTAGATGCTGATTGCTGAAGCGGTGAAGCCTCAAGACGTGGCGCTGGCAGGTGGCTTGTTTGCCTCGTCGGCCCAGACGTTAGACTCAAAAGAGTCGGTCAGGCTTTACCCAAACTTTGAGAATTCCTTTTTCTTTGTCTTATTATATCTGCCTCCTTTTTGCCTTTTAATTTCTGGAGTTTAGCTCAAAAGAAATAGGAAATCCTTGTAACTCTATTTAAATTAAAGACAACAAAAATAATAGTAATTAGGATTTTCACAAAAAGATCGAGATCAAAGGTGTTTTGTTCGGAAAATAATTAATTTTTTTAAATAAAGAAGTAAATGATTAACCAATTCATTTTCAATTTGTTACAATGGCCGAATAATTTGCATTTATGATAAGAAAAGTGCTAGCGTAAATCGTATTGAAGTTTACGTACTTTTTACATTTTTACACAAATAATATTGTTTTCGTTGTTAAGTATTAATTCATGCACGATTATCATTAGTTTTCGCATTACAATAATATGAGATACGCATAACTTGCTGGAACAACGCTGAAAAAGTTCTTATTTGTTTGTACACGATAGACGCTAGTATTTTTCTACATACATACAACCTGCTAGAATTTAACTAAACAAGACATATATCTGTATTTCAAAAACTAAAAAATAAAATATCGAAGAAAAAAAATTTAAAAATTTAAAAAAAGAAGAAGATTTTTTTATTATTTTATATGCCGTTAGTTTTCACTTATCTCTACAGTCTAAAAACAGAACAGGGCATTATTGTACGCAAGACACGTCGGTAGTATAATTGGGCACTTCGCTGCTTTCACCAGAACAGAAAGCTCCAAAGTAACCATGGCTTCAGTCATGGCTTCTCATGCTATCCTCTTCCAAACCTCAAACCCAATCCGACCCAAACCCAAGCTCAAACCTTTCTGCACCCCTACTCTCAAATTCAGCCCCAACCCTAACCTTAACCCCAACAAAATTCCCAAATTTTCCCTCAGACCCCTCTGCGCCTCTCTCACCGCAAACCTCCAAACCCTAAATACCCAAATCCCATCTCAGTCCCCACCACCCCTAGCCCATCTCCCTACTCGGACGCTCACCACCCTCTTCGCCCTAACCCTAGCCGTCGTCCGCAACCTCTCAATTTCACTATTGAAATTCGGATCCCAATTCGGACCCTCCATCGGTTCCGCCGCCGGACCCCTCTTCTTCGCGGCGCTCGGAGACCGCCCCAGCGGCTACTTGAACACGCCGTTGACGGTGGTCGCCGCCGGACTGTCCAAATGGCTTGATATATACAGTGGGGTTTTGATGGTTAGGGTTTTGCTCAGTTGGTTCCCCAATATTCCTTGGGACCGCCAACCCCTTTCTGCGATTCGGGACCTCTGCGATCCCTATTTGAATCTCTTTCGCAACATAATCCCGCCGATTTTCGATACCTTGGATGTTAGTCCGCTCTTGGCTTTCGCAGTTTTGGGCACGCTGGGATCGATTCTCAACAACAGTAGAGGAATGTATTGATTGAGCAAGAAAAATTGGCGGGTTTAGGTTGGGAAGCAATTGGGTAAGGAAAGTTATCGGTTGTTTAGCTTAAGTTCATATTTTTTGTGGATTATTCATAATGTGTTTCGGTTATAACACTGATAAGTTTAAATTCAGTATGAATATATAAATTTTGACATATTTTATGGATGAGATTTTCAATTTTCTTTTCATATCTGTTGTTGCAGTATTGTGGTGCTAAGCATTGTTGATTTGTCGGAATTTTGCATGTAATCTTGTTAGTGATATGCAAAGTTGTTGGGAAACTCTGGATACGTGATTACGAAACGTGGGATAGGAAAGAAATTACAAAGCTTAGTACGTTGTTGTTTACATTCTAGAATGGTGATGAATTTTGATAAAGCAATAAAATCTGTGACAACAATTTATCAGTTTTTGCATGGTTGAAAAAAGAAAATGAAGAAGGGTGAAACCATGCTCTAGTCACAGATAGATTTGAGTGGCTCAGTTGGTTTATTAGGTCACATCTTGTTATTAATCTGTGATTAAGTCCAACGTGGAACATACTGCTGGCAGGACATTTTCTAATTGGAAGTCGTGAATAACCGGCTTCCACCAGAATATGCTCATGGCTTTACAATGTTTTGCAGAAGAGATATCATTTCCATGGTACTTGTGTTCGTGTTATTTCACATTGATTTTGGACAATTTTAAATGGAAAGAATTGATGTGTTATAGCTTTAGGTACCGACATCAAGAAGCCTTTGTTAGGGAATCTATGTTATCTTCAGACGACCCTGTAGAGATTCAAATTTCCATTGACAAAGCACAGGTTTCTGAAGGAGCCATTAGATGACTAAGAAATTTGATATTTTAGTTTGCTGTTTCACTTAGTGTTACGTGCTTCTGAACAATGCGGATATGCATCTTCTTATACCAGTTATGCAGATGCACAGGTTGATGAAGAAAAGGGTGTATGTGGGACGTCTATTTTGATTATTCTTTTCCAGAAATGGAGATTTCTTTCAAAGAGTTGATTAAATTTCTCTGTGTTGTGTCAAAATGTATGTTTGATGGGTTCCTCTATGATAGTTTGTGTGTTCAAGTTATCATCTATCTATATTCATGCAGAAGATTTACTTTGGCTGAGATATATATTATATTCCATTGCATAAACCTTCGTTTCTTCACCACCTCCGTTTTCGTAGATAGTCTCATTAAAATTCGTGAAAGTTATCCATTTTGTACTTAATACCATGTTTGTTCGTTGGGTTTTCTGCATCAATGATCAGATAGATAAGTTCATGTTTGAGTGCAGAAGCATGATATGGATTGTACCACAACCTTCTAAGTTCTAACTGAGAATGTGGCTCAAAGTTTGAATCTGTGGTCAGGTTGAGTTACTTGATTGCTGATGCCATTTGCTTTTGTGGGGAATTCTATCTACCCTGCGTTTTTTGAGTGAATAAACGAACAACATCTACCCTTTTGACTCTGACTAGCTTCATTTTTGGATGTAAGAAAGCATTGAAGGTTCCGTGAGCATTTGCTTAATAAAAGCCGTTGGATTAATCTAATGGCACATGCCGTTAGTAATTTAAACCCTCATCGTATCCCCTTGTTTTACCGAAACAGCTCTTTCTTAACCATTATAACCCAAACCAAAAAAAGAAAAAAAATGGGATGCACTTTCATCCCTCTTCCTCCTCCGTTGCCGTCTTTTTCCCCCTTCCCTCTTTCACCATCGCTCTTTCCTCCATGAACAGAGGATATTTAATTCCCTTTGCCAACTAGAAAACACACACAAGTAATAAATATCAGAAGAATTGTTTCTATTAGGGTGAAGAGAATAAGCTTATCTTATTTTTTTTATTTTTTTATTTTTTAAAACATAAGCTTATCTTGATTCTTAGTTATTTTTATTTCTGGAGTTTTCCTATGCAAATACATAGTGGAAATTTAAATTGTGAATTCCCTACACAAAGTCACATGGAGTCGAGAGGTTTCTTTTTTTCTTTTGGGGTTGAATGGATGCTGTCATTGATAAGCCTTGGTCGAATGGATTTTTTGGTCGAGAGGTTTCTTATGACTCTATCAAGGTCACAATGATAAGCCTTGGTCCAACAAGAATAATATGCTTTATTTTTCTATCTCTGTTCATGGAGACTGGGAAAGAGCGATGGTGAAAGGGGAGGAGAGGGAGAAAGATGGATGGAGAGGAGGAAGACAGGGATGAACGTGTATCCCTAATTATTTATTTATTATTATTATTATTCTTTAGGTTAGAATTGTTAAAGAGTTGTTTGAGTAAAACAAGGAGTATGAGTGAGAATTTAAAGTACTAACAACATGTACAGATTAATTCAAGGACTTTTATTAAATAGTTGCTCACATCACCTCATTTTTAGATCTTTAGGTAAGCGTATCGCCCTATATTACTTCTTTTAGAAGGCAGCCTCTGTCGTAAGCCTAATGATTAAGAAATAACTTTAGCAGGAAAATAATGAAATCAATCAAATTGGGACCCAGTTGAACACTTGAAAAACAGCTGCAAAAAGGCAAACCAGAATGAAAATGCAGAACCCCAACAAACAAAAGCAGGCTTAATAAAAACCAAGCCCGATGATTGGCAATGAACAGCTGAAGCAGGGTAAATGTAGACAAACAGTCACAGTAACAAAAAGAAACCAAAATCACTAGGCCACCGTAGAACCAGGGAGGCATCACTGATAAAATTCTATATAGTGAGCCCTTAGATGAGGCCTATCTCTTAGCCGTTAGATCAAATTAGTTAGCTTGATCCAATGATTAATAGATAGGCCCTCATTTAAGGGCGTCAAGGCCCTCACTATAAAATGACCAGGCATCACTGCAGACCAACCAAAAGTGTTAAGAAGAGCAAATTTAGACCAATAGACAAGGCAATCACCCCAGAAGACAACAGCCTCAGCCATCAGCAGCAATATTACATTACTGTGTGATAGGAAGGCCAACCAAGTTTGTGGTGATCATGCGGAAATATTTACCTTGGCAAGCTCATTCTTCTTTTCTTTTACTGGCAAATACCCCAAAATGATTCTCAGCAGTTTTTTACTTTTTACCTTTTGGAAGCCATCTGGAACGAAGGCCCCTTTAAGTATATTGGACTGACTGAAACATCAGTTTGTGCAATAATATTTATGAGAATATAAAGCTCTAAATCTGTCTGTGGTTATATGTTTGTGTTGGTTGGATCTCTCTCTCTCTCTCTCCAGAAATTCTTGTTCAATCATGTAATCCAGCTCTGCGGAGGACTAATTTTATGCAATTAAAAATAAAATAATGTGTTAATTATAATATTCTGTTATCCCATTTTCAAGCATTGACGTTTACTTTGCAGCTGAACTCCAATTGCTGCATACAAATTGAACACCTCTTAATCTGTCTGGATTGGTCTGATCCCTTAGCTTTCACGCATCAAACTTGTTGATATGACATGATTGGAGAAGGGCCGCATCTCAAATACAATTTATTGGTAAATGGAATACTGTGTGCCAAATTTTGTCAAGGAGGTGGATTGTTTCAATTTTAGCTGTTAGGCTGTCACTGCAAAGTGGTATCCCAGGATTAACAGATTTAGATATGCGGTGGACCAATCAAGTAGCATCCGAGATGTTGAAATAACTTGTTGGTTAAACTGTAATTACGGGTGTTCTTGATTCTTCACTCATTTTCTCACTTAGACATTTGTGTACGCGTCGGTGAAATCGAACCCTTGTCATGAATATGAAGGAAAGAAAACAACAAAACTAGATAATTATCTATGGAAATTATTGAAAACAAAAACAAGGAAATATAATGACACCCTGGTCACCAATCACTTTGGGATGCATAAGCAACAATACGTAGTTGAATCTACCTTTATCTCAAAAAAAAAAAGAAGAATATGATCTTCCAACAGTTGTTTATCAACCCTTTTGGACGAATCTGAATAATTTATTTATTGTGGTGGGATTTGAGTTTTCTTTTTCTCATCTTTTAATACTTTTGAAACAATTTAGCATAAAGAGTATATAGATTAGTCATCACCCTCTTCAAAATATCCAGTGATCTCATTGTTTGCCAGATGCATCATGCTATAGAGAGAAAGGGGGGGGAGGGGTGTGGTGGGGGGTGTAGAGCACATTATAATACTTTGAATAAGTATTTTTATTATGCATGGTGGATCAACTTTTTGAAAGTTGAATGAGATTGTTATAATTTATTTGCAAATTGATAGAGATATTGCACCCCATGCACATTGGATGAGAATCAATTGCAGCAGTCTAATTAAAAATTTATTGAATTTAAAACAATTAAATCTCTTTCAAGTAAGATATTTTTAACATTTACCCATTTCATTAATTCAAGAGACCATTCTCCAAAAAAAAATAAAAAACCATAAAAAAAAAATTCTATTAATTTGAAATGGTCAAGAGTCCATTAATTTGAAAATTACAATGTTGAATATTTTTGGAGACGTGTGAAGTTGAGCAAGAAAGTTTTTTTTGTCAAAAATAAAGAAAATTGAGAATGAAGGGTTTAATTTTATTATGGTGAAATGAAAATGTCATGCCAATGATGATGATCTAGAGTTCATAATTTTTCTAAAACAAAAAATTGACTTGTAAACCAACTCTTTTAGTTCTCACCTTCTACAATCTCATACCCCACACACACACTGGCTAACCCAACTCATGTTTTTGTTTTGTTTTGTGTGTGGCTTTTTTTGATGATACATGCCATTTTACAGTATTTACCAATCACAGACCAACCTACATACATGGATATCAGGTAAGTTTCAATTTTCAGCTCCACCTCCATGGGAGCTGAAAAATGTTTTTTAAAACAAATAAAGAAGAAAGGAAAGACACTTCATGGAACTTCTAACTAATTAGTAAATTCCATCTCTTGTAAGATGTACTAGTCAATGAAATCACTCCAACTGTGGAATGTTATACAGCTAAGCTAATGAAAAATGCTACACTTCTCAATTTTTTATCCCAACCTTATTTTTTCAGTTAATATCGCACCGTCACGATGCGTTCTATAATATAGTTATTTTTCAATGCAATATGCAAGCCGCATATCAAGTTCTGTATTAGTTGGAAAAAGAAAATTTTGGGGTGTTTAGTATTTTGGTATGTATATTCGCTATACTGTAATAGACTTAAGAAATTCTCAATACTAGCTTTGAAAAAAATAACAATGGAGCATTGATTTTTAATTTTTGATGAGTCCTAGGATTTGAGCTTACGCCATTACTCTATAATGATTATAAAATTTTAATAAATAAAGACAACTGTATTTCTCAAGGATGGTAGGTTATAATCTCAAAAAAGTACCCTTAAGAGATAATGATATTAGGGATAATAGAGGAGAAAAACTAATAGACTCCCGGCTCTTACATATAAAAGCTTGAATATAAACTAGGGAAATAAAAAAATCTAATAAAATAAAAAAAAACAAAAAAAAACATAGAGAAATACAAGAGAGGAGAGAGGGGATGGAAGGTGGAAGGTGACTTTTCAGGTAATATTGAAATAATATTTTGTTTATCCAAAGTCATTTACTGAGTTTGGTGGTTTTTGCCGGATGAGACAACCTACCAGTTGTTGCGGCTCTTTGAAGAGTGAGAAAGAGAGAGACTTTTTTTAGAGAGAGAAAGAAACAAAGCATTTCAGAGAGAGAGAGAGATTGTGACTGCTATAGAGATGGGATCTCACTCTCACCAGCAGAATCATTACTGCTATTATTACCACTTCAACCACTGTGTTTGATCCATTTCAGCAACTAAATCTTTTTCTTCTTCTTCCTCCTCAGGTATTACTCTTACTCTAACCTCATTTTTATCCCCATTATGCCCCTTCCCGCATTGCCACCAATCTGCTCTGAACCCAGATGAAACTTTTCTTCATTTGTGTAGATCTTCCACATTTCCATGGTTATAGTTCAAAATGGTGATCTGGGTATGCTTTGTTTCTCTGATTTGGGCTGTGAAAGCTGTGTCTTTTATTTATTTATTCATTTTTAATTTGAGAATGACATGGTTTTGTTTGTACTTTGCTAAATGTGGAGGATTGTGCTGTCTTTCTTGTTTTGTTGGATATCGATCATCAATTTAGTTCCTTTTTGTACTCTGGTTGGTTGATGAGAAAATGTGGAAAGAAGCAACTTTTGAATGTTGGGTTTTTCAGTTCTTACAGAAAAAAGGATAAAAATGAGAAGCTCAAGGGACAGAGCCATTTAAGATATTCTTGAGAGCTTTATTCTGCTGCCTATCAATTTTTCTGAGATCCAGAAGTAGCCAGTAGTCCTACAATCCCTTCTTCTTTCTTCAGATCTTTCATCAATGAAAATTTGTTCTATGAATGATAGATTTCAGACTGTAATGTTAGTAATTAGGAGATGATTTGTTTTACTTGCAATTCTGTTGTAGTTTTAAGTATTTTTGCCTAGTTTCTTAGGTTGCCAAAAATTGAAGATCAGGACTTATCATCATAAATTAACCTCCGAGTATTAGAGATGCTTGTGCCACCACAAAACAAAAGCTTGCTCTCAAGACTTGATCTCTGAGAACATGTCCAATCTAAATCATTATCGTATCTTCGAAATTTCCAATTGTTGTACTTCAGTTGAAAGTTGAGATAATATCACTTGCTTATTGTTACTTTGCTATATTCTAGTGTGGCTGATTGGTTATATCATTGTACCTATAACAACTATTGCTTGATAGCGTCAAGTATTGAGCTAGTTAATAAGTTGATGAACAATACCTGATTGTCCCTCTTTCTCTCTCTCAGTAGGACTTTGAGTGTCCGTTAGATAACCATCTTGTGCTTTGTCCTGTGCCCCTCAAAGAAGCTTGATGGGTTCCAGATTCCCATCTCATCAGCTCAGCAATGGTCTATACGTATCAGGCAGGCCTGAGCAGCCAAAAGAAAGAGCACCTACGATGGGCTCAACGGCCATGCCCTATACTGGTGGCGATATCAAGAAGTCGGGAGAGCTGGGGAAAATGTTTGATATCCCTATGGACGGGTCCAAGTCTAGGAAATCTGGACAACTAACCAGTGCCCCTTCAAGGACTGGATCATTTGGAGGTGCTGCTTCTCATTCAGGTCCCATTATGCCTAATGCTGCAGCTCGAGCTAACTATACGACTTCAGGTCCTGTATCTTCTGGAGGCATGACTGGTTCTACTTCGGTAAAAAAGACTAATTCTGGGCCACTCAATAAGCATGGGGAACCATTGAAGAAGTCTTCTGGCCCTCAATCTGGTGGAGTGACACGTCAAAACTCCGGCCATATTCCACCAGTTCTTCCCACAACAGGTCTTATCACATCTGGACCCATATCTTCAGGTCCACTAAATTCCTCTGGGGCCCCTAGAAAGGTATCTGGACCTTTAGAGTCTATGGGATCAATGAAATTACAAAGTTCCTCTGTTGCTCACAATCCAGCAGTGACTACTCTTGGCCAAGATGATTATTCTTTCAGAAAGAACTTCCCAAAGACAATATTGTGGTCTGTGATACTGATATTTGTGATGGGGTTCATTGCTGGTGGTTTTATTCTTGGAGCGGTCCACAATGCCATACTCCTTGCTGTTGTGGGAATTCTTTTCGCTGCAGTTGCTGCTTTGTTCACATGGAATACTTGTTGGGGAAGAAATGCTATCGTAAATTTCATTTCTCGTTATCCTGATGCTGAGCTCAGAACTGCTAAAAATGGGCAATATGTGAAAGTCTCTGGGGTATGTAACATAGCCAATGCTGATATAATATCTTATAGTTATACATCCTCTTGTTGGTTGATCTGCCTATTGATATTTATGACTATAGAAATTCTACTTTTAGTTTGCGCTTTTCTTCCCCGCCTTGGATCTCAAATAACATCACCAAGTAGTTGTTTTTCACTTTGTGCTTGTGTCTGTTCCACTTAAAACTTTGTTTAGAAGATTTACTTCTGTTTACCGTTAATTCAGGTTGTTAAGTTTCACTTCACAGTAGTTGTTCATCTGTGTTTCTCCACTACTTTGAACAAAAACATGAAATATTTTACTGAAAACTGAAATGGTGCGAGCAAAGGAAGAATAGATCAGAGGAGTTAATCTGTTTGCATAAATGTGTGAAATGACAAAATGCATGAACAAGTTGGACTTTATTTAAAATTGTAAAGTGGCATAGTGAAAACTGTGCAAAGATACCTTGACATTTTGAAAAAGTCTTTCTACTTTGACATTTAGATGCATATATTTAAAATATCTTTCTGCATGTTAATTGAGAATTTAAAAAATAAAAATAAAAATAAAACATCTTTGTACTTTTTACATGTTTATACATATGTCATGCAGGACAGCCAAGAAATAAAACATTCAGTTTCTGTCCCTAAAGTGGAATATTTAGGGTTCAGAGTTGGTGTCAAATGGAAAGTCTTTTATTGAAGTACCTAGTCTGAAGACGATAAAGAATTATGTTGTATCTCAGTCAGAATCCATGCATCAAAAAGGAAGGTTGAGCTTATTTGTAACAAAACTTCACAGTATTAAGCCATAGCTTTCAAATTGTAACCAATCATAACCTTTTACTCAAACTCTAATAAACCAAAGGCAAAAACCCAGGATATCCTTTATAATAAAGTAGTGGCATGTCCCCTATCAAAACATTTAATTAGTAGCTGTGAAGTGCAAACATGAACACTACCAAGCTAAAACCTTGCTATTTCCCTAAGTTGAAATAAAATCAGTAGACACTTCAACTCCAAAACTTCAGAGTAATTAAAACTACCAAGGAGTATTTGAGGGGTCCAAAAACTTTTCTATGAGTATGCTTAGCATTGGGCATATTCTCTTACAAGGTAGTGGCTGCTGCATCTGCATTTGCATATCAGAACTTTATAAGAATAGAAGCATATGTGAATTAGAAAATATTCTATGAAAAATACCTTGAAAAGAGAGAACTTCTCATATGTGCTCTCAAACAGTGATATAGAATCTATAGATTTGTTGCGACTGTGAACATAGCCTGGCTGGTATTTGTCATGCAGTGGTTCATCACCTGTTGTCATTTTTTCTGCATAAATAGTATGCTGAAGTTTAGATGTTATATGCTTGTGTAATTCTTGAAGGTGGTTACCTGTGGTAATGTGCCCCTTGAGTCATCCTTCCGGAGAGTTCCTAGATGCGTGTACACATCTACAAGTTTATATGAGTACCGAGGATGGGATTCAAAACCAGCAAACCCTACACATCGTCGATTTACATGGGGACTTAGATCATCAGAGGTGAGTAAATGAGAAGTGACAAATTTCCTTTGAAATTATGTTGAATGGATAATTGTATGGGAGAACCATACCCAATATGGATATGGATAACTTTTGAATTCTCTGCAACAAGTATCTGATTATAAATAAATGGCTTCGATTTTGAAAACAATTTTGTTAACACTAAACTTTTTAAACTTTTGAGATGTAAACAGTACTTGATACCCCTAAACACATCATAGTTATTCACATTTTTTAAAGTCATAATTAGGCAGTTGTTGATAGTTTAAATAAAGAATTTGAGTTATTAGTATAATGGTATGTATTAATATAGGAAGGGTGTGCATTCTTTTAAAAAAACAGGGTTTATGATGTACACCTTGCCCAATGACCAATGTGTAGATGAAAGGTCCATATTGTACTTCATTCTCTTAAAAAATGATAGATTCATACTTATTGCTTAAAATATGTGTTCATAACTTATTTTTCATGCTTAATGGCCATATAATTTTATTAGGATTGTGATATGTTTTTAGTCATTTTATCCTCACAGTTAGGGACCTTTTCTTTCCAAGAATAAAGATAAAAAAAGAACGAAATTTAAAGGATATGCATGTAGGTGAACTGGATGATTACCTTTGCAATGTAGATACTAGACATTTTAGTTACATTTCCTGACTTCGAAGCTTCTTCTTAAAATCCTTTTTCTTTAAAAAAAAGAAAAAGATTTCCTTCTCACATAAAATGTCTTAGTGAACAATTGGAGGGCCAATGTGGCAGTATCATGCCATGCTGTAACTTTTGAGGTGTAAGATTTTTAATGTTGAACTGTACTAATTTGTCTATGTTGCTTGACAGAGGCACATAGTGGACTTCTACATCTCTGATTTCCAGTCTGGGTTGAGAGCATTAGTTAAGACTGGCTATGGCGCAAGAGTTACTCCTTATGTTGATGAGTCTGTCATTATTGATGTTAACCCAGAAAACAAGGACATGTCTCCAGATTTTGTCAGGTGGTTGGGAGAGAGGAATCTTTCAAGTGATGACCGTACGATGCGATTGAAAGAAGGGTAGAAACCTATTGCTTATTTAATTTTTAGGTTCTTATAAATATTCTTAATGAAAACTGTTTTCCCTTCTTTTGAGGGGATTTTGGAAAATGCATGAATCAGTTGTATTACTGGTTTAATCCAAGTGCATCTTACATAACTGCAAGTGATGCCTTTGTGTAGGTACATCAAGGAAGGTAGCACAGTTAGTGTGATGGGAGTTGTCCAGAGAAATGACAATGTGCTTATGATTGTCCCTCCACCTGAGCCTTTGACAACTGGATGCCAATGGAGCAATTGTATTTTTCCGGCTAGCCTTGAGGGGGTTGTTTTGAGATGTGAAGACTCATCAAAAAATGATGTCATACCCGTTTAGTTGTTTGCGCTCCAGAAAACGTTTTCGGGTATATTGCTCTTTTGAAAAATATTTTGTTCCCAATGTCAAAATTGATGGTGGATGGCAGTGGTGGTGTTGTAGTGATAAACAGTGATGAGCTTGATGGTTTAAGATGACGTGATTTTTCTCTCCTTGTGTATAGATTTTAGAAATTTCTTATCCATTGTTTTTCCTAGGGTTTGAAAGTTTCTGTAATGGTGTGGCTTCATGTAGTGGGAATTTTACCAGCTTGAGAAGACTATGTTATAAAGGAAAGTGTTATATATTCATCAGTTTTTTTTTTTCTGTTGAAGTTCCCTTCTCTCTCTCTCTCTCTCTCTCTCTCTCTCTCTCTCTCTCTCTCAGCCATTTGCAACCTAAACAAAAAGCTTTGGTTAATAAGCTTCCAGCCTGGAGAAGGGAAAAGGTCTTGTTCTAATGCAATCTCTCATCAGAAAAATTAAAATTTGCGTAGTTTCTGGCCTAAACAAAATGAAGGAACATGTGCAATCTCTCCTGAACTGCATGGGGGCAAATGGCCAGTTCATGATTCTCTTTTTCCTTATTTTCGCGGATGCCAACAAATTATATAAATCGAAGGATTATTTAGAGAGTTTGAGAATTCTTTCCACGCATTTAAGGGTCCTTTGGTAATACTCTCAATTTGGTTTTCAGTATTTATTTTTAGTAAAAGATAAGAGAAAATGCATGGGAGAAAATAAGGAGAAAGAAGGTAGAAGGAAGGGGAGGAATGAATGAGGGATAAAATGTGTATGGAAAAAAAAAAAAAAAAAAAGAAGCAAAAACTAAAAGCAATTCTAAATAGTTTTCATTTAAGGTCGCTATTGGAGTTTTAAGTAAAAATGAAAAGGCACATAGAAATGAAAGTGTTACCAAATAAGAGACCATTACTAACAACAATGTAGCTGGTTTAGGAGCGCACTTTATGCAGACTCGTGTTTCTTTGCATTGCTGGTGATAAAGTATAAATATACTCAATCGACGAGCAATACAAAAGAATACAAGTTCATATATGGTGCAAACTTGATTCTTTCTGGATGTTTCTTTTGAAATTTATTGGGCATATTATGTTACCAAACTGCGAATTTGACAGATATATACATTGCTTATCAATTGACCTGTAGAAGAAGAAGAAAAAAAAAAAAAACGAGTTTGCCTTCAAATATGTGTCCACTTGGTTTTCTATATATTTCTCTTGGAGTTTATTTGGAATGTTACGTTACATGAAAATTTGACATCTTATCAAAATACACTGTACATATTGATAGTGGAGCAATATAACATTTCATATTGACATTTCCCTAAGAGCATATCTTAACTAAGTTGACATATACTCATTAATGATTAGTTCTTACTTATCAACTCTAATCTTTGAAACATTTACAATATTGATTTTTTATATAGAGATTGCATACAATTGAATTGTTTTCATCCAACCTAACTTAGCATGTTGAGAGAAGGGACATGAGTGTGAGACCCAACATATCCGTGAGGTAAATTTTTTTATATGAACCTGTGACCACTCACTAGTACTGTACATAAATATTGTAACAACCAACAGGGTCCAAAACAGACCAAAATATAAATGATAAAAAGAAGAAAAAAAACAAAAAACAAAAAGAAAATGAAAGTAGCCCCACAAAAGCGATCGAGGAGAAATATGTCATTTTAATAGGAAATGTACAGTTTTATTTTATTTTTGGGGATATATATTGGATATGTACAGTAGAGTGTAGACTGTAAGACTGAGCTTAGCTATATAATAATTCTTATATAAAATTTGTATACCTTGGTACTAAAAGTAATCACATTTTTCTTCGAGTTCGGAGGTTTTGGCCGGACGAGACAACACCACCCACCAGATGTTGCTTGCGCCTCTCTCAAGTCTCAAGTGAGAGAGAGACAGAGAGAGAGAAAAACGAACACAAACCGAAAAGAAGATTTTAGAGAGAGTCTCAGATTTTTCTTTTTGGTTCTATTTGTCTTTATCAGTCAAGCCATGATGTCTCCAAATCTCCAGATTTCAGCTCCTACTGCTTCTCCTTCAGGTATGTGAACAATTTTCCTAATTGCCATTTGGTTCCTGCCCCTGCTTTTCTCTCTCAGTCAGCTACTCTTTGACTGTGATAGTTTTATTGTCAATATCTGCTTGTTTTCTTAGATCTTTTCGATTTTCTTACTGTTTGCTCCAAATGGTGATTTGGGTATGCTTTGTTTTCTTGATTTGGGCTGTAAGAGTGGCCATTTGGATGGTTGGTCCTTCAAGATGGTGTCATTTTGATGAAATTTTCCGTATACGGAAGGTTATGTTTCTTTGAATCTGGGTTGCTTATGTTTCTCTGAGTTTGTCTGGTTTTTGAGAAAGTGGAGGTAGAGAAATCAAAACGACAAGTTTGAATTTTCATTTTGTTGCATTGGGACTTGATATAGCTAAAAACCCCAACTGAACTCCCACTTGAAATCTGTACTTGTATTCTAGATCTTTTTCATGTCTTTGATTTATGTGCAAAATGTTGATGTAGGCATGCTTTGTTACTCTGTTTTGACCCTGAGGTATAAATTTAGTTTTCAAACCTTTCTAAAAATAGAAGATTCTGATACTCCCTTTTTCCTAATTTTGTAATTATTTTTTCTGACCTATTTCATGATTCTCTTGTTTAAAATTGTTTTGAACAGACCTGTAATTAATTCATTCGATCCATGATATTGTTCTTTTGAGTTTGGATGGCGTTTCAAAATGATAATACTGCTTTCATTTTATAAATGTAAATGTGCATATGATTTTTGAAATGTAGATTCTTATATGAATCGACATATAAAATATACTCCACTCAAACTCAACTAATATACTCTGAAACAGCTTTTGCTTGTTGTTTTGACTTCATTTGCTTAATCTTCATAACAAGATGTTACGCATGCGCAGCACATTCACATTCATACACACATAGATTGGTTTTGTTTCCTTGACTTCTATAATAACACTGTTGGTTCCTTGGGTGGTTGGTGTTTTATAAGTCGCAGAAATCATATCCATATCTTCTAAACAAGATATTTCTTGTACATTCTCCAAAACCCCACTTTTCTATTATCTATAGTGTTTTTAATAGAGGAAAATGGTTGTAAAGATTGTACAAGTAAATATAGATTGTCCAGAAGATGGCATGGGTGTTGACTATTTCAGTGGTGTATAAATTAGGTGTGCATTGTGATAAATTTGCCAGGACATACAAATAAAGTATATAATCTTTAGAAATGTTTTAGCTTTACTGGAAATCTAAGATGGTACCGCGTTTTAGTTCCTTCGTGACCTTTCTTTATTGGTCAGTGAAAACCTTTATTTTCTCTAAAATACTACTAGTTCCCGTGCAATCTCTAATTCATTTATGTGTTACTATAGTGTGAGCGGCTGTAGCTGTGGGTTACTGTTTTGGTTTTTAGATAAGCAATGGGTTATTTTCTAACTGTTGCAGTGCCTTTTTTTTTTTCCTAGGAGGATTGCATCAGTGAATTCTATCTGCTAGTTGAGTTTATTGTTTAATATCTTGTGGGATCTTTCAAAGGAGCTAGATGGGTTCCAGATTCCCATCTCATCAGCTCAGCAATGGCCTTTATGTATCAGGCCGGCCAGAGCAACCAAAGGAAAGGACTCCAACTATGAGCTCAGTTGCCATGCCCTATACTGGTGGAGATATCAAGAAGTCGGGAGAACTAGGAAAGATGTTTGATATCCCTATGGATGGCTCTAAGTCTAGAAAATCTGGACCTATAACTGGTCCTCCTTCAAGGACTGGATCTTTTGGAGGTGCTGCTTCACATTCAGGACCAATCCCTAATGCTGCAGTTCGTGCTGGCTATACCACATCAGGTCCCGTATCATCTGGCGGCATGCCTGGTCCAGCTTCCTTAAAGAAGTCAAATTCTGGACCGCTAAATAAGCATGGGGAACCTCTTAAGAAGTCGTCTGGTCCTCAATCTGGTGGGGTAACACCAACTGGCCGCCAAAACTCTGGACCTCTTCCTCCTGTTCTCCCTGCAACAGGTCTCATTACATCTGGACCCATTTCTTCTGGCCCACTAAATGCTTCTGGGGCCCCTCGTAAGGTATCCGGTCCTTTGGAGTCAATGGGATCAATGAAAGTACAAGGTTCCTCCATTGTTCACAATCAGGCCATTACTACTCTAAGCCAAGATGATGAGTTTTCATTTAGGAAGAGCTTCCCAAAGCTAATATTATGGTCTTTGATTCTACTTTTCGTGATGGGGTTCATAGCTGGTGGTTTTATTCTAGGTGCAGTCCACAATGCATATCTCCTCATTGTGGTTGTGATCCTTTTTGGTGCAGTTGCTACACTATTCACATGGAATACTTATTGGGGAAGACGAGCTATTATAGGTTATATTGCTAGCTATTCAGATTCTGAGCTGAGGACTGCGAAGAATGGGCAATTTGTGAAGGTCTCAGGGGTAAGTTAATCTGTTGATGGATTTGAACATATGGCTTATAATTGTTATTGAGATCTATGAAGGAGGGTGGGATGAAGATACATGGAGGAATTTAATTGCTGGAAATACTATATCTCTATAACATTTATCTTCTAGGTTCTAATACAAACGGGTTAAGGACTTGAGTGTTTTTCCTTTTTGTTGAGCTTAGCTATTCTTATGTAAATGTTAATCAATAGTTTTCACAAGTTATATCTGGTTCTGTTTTTGAAGGTGGTCACTTGTGGCAATCTGCCCCTTGAGTCGTCCTTTCAAAAGGTTCCTAGATGTGTGTATACATCTACAAGTTTGTACGAATATCGAGGATGGGATTCAAAAGCTGCCAACCCTACACATCGTCGCTTTACTTGGGGGCTCAGGTCCATAGAAGTGAGTAACTGAAAGTCAGCTTAATGTTTCATGGATAACATATAGTATTTCTCTTTCTGCTTTTCTTTCCTTTTTTTTTTAAAAATTGGGGCGGGGGTTGGGGTTTTCATAATTAACGAACTGAATTTTATTTCTCATTAACTTTCAAAATATTTAAGATTTTGCCGTTGGCTAATTTTAATTCTAGTGCCTGGACAGTGCCATTGCCAATCCACTAGTTGCTATTTGAATTTTGTTAATATATTTGTTTCTAGTTTATATGCCTTCCTGCTTGAATGTTCTGTTGCTGGAAGGAGCTATTGCATGGTGATGCCAAGGGATGACTTTTATGGCTACCAGGCTTGAAAATTCTTGGGTTTAGATTTCACACTTTTGACCAGAATTTCTAATTATGTCGTTTGACAGGGCCGTGTTGTAGATTTCTACATCTCTGATTTCCAATCCGGGTTAAGAGCATTGGTTAAGACTGGCTCTGGAGCAAGGGTGACTCCTTATGTTGATGATTCGATTGTCATTGATGTGAACCCTGAAAATGAAGAGTTGTCTCCAGAGTTTATTAGGTGGTTGGGAGAGAGGAACCTTTCAAGTGATGATCGCATGATGCGGTTGAAAGAAGGGTAATAGCTCTTTCTTACAATTAATTTATGCCTTTTCTCTTATAATTATAAATGATAAATGCTTCTATGAGTTTTTTCCTCATAATCTATCATTTTTGTAGTTGTGTTAAACATAAATGCCCCTTATAAGGAGTTTATAATGTGCTTTCAAATATCTAGTCTTCATGTTCTTAGGAAGTGTATACCTGGCAGTAGCAGTTTGTACTTTCTACTGATTTTAGCTTTTTCTCAGTTGAGGCATTAGCACGAAGTTGGGTGGCCAATATGCGGATTTGGGTGGTTTGTTTGGGTTGAAAAGTGCTTCAGCTCTCTAGCCACTCTTTCCCATGCAACCTAAAATTTTACCCTTAAGATAGTTGAGTCATCCAATGAATCCAGTACTAAATTTAAGTAAAGAAATACAAAATTAGATTTTTAAACACAAGAAAATGGGAATTTGACAGTATGTGATTAAATGTAAATGACGACGGTTGTTGTCCCTGTCTGTGTGATGGTATGTATAAATTCAATGAGATTTGTGAAATTTTCTATACAAGCTGTTCGAATGTGATAGATGCAAAGTGATGTGGTTGTAGATCTGAACTGCCATGCCATATTTGCAGGTACATTAAAGAAGGAAGCACAGTTAGTGTAATGGGAGTTGTCCAGAGAAATGACAATGTGCTGATGATCGTTCCTCCCCCTGAGCCGATCACGACAGGATGCCAGTGGGCCAAATGTATCTTTCCAGCTAGCCTTGAGGGTATTGTTTTGAGATGTGATGATGCATCAAAGAATGATGTCATACCAGTTTAGCAGTAAATTGAATTGCAGACTTATTTCAGGTTTTGCTCTTTCGAGAGTATATTCTTTCCCTTTATTATTATTATTATTGATGATGTTGGTGATGGCGGTAGGAGTGAAGAAGTTGTGTTTGTAACAGATTAAGATGGGGGTAGTGGTGTTTATTCCTTTTAACATGGTGTATAGTTTTCTTGGGTTTCCTTTCCCTTTCTATTTTTCTTTTAGGTTTTGAAAGCTTTTGTAATGGGGTGGCTTGATGAAGCAGGGGATTTACATGTTTAATCAGACTGAGTTAATGTGAAATAGAAAGAAAAAATAATTGAGTTATTTATATATGATCTTTTCCAATGCTTACTTTGGTTTGTCCATCTCCACATATCTGAGATTCATTGTTTATATTTTGGTTGCACACTTACACTTTAAAGTTCATAATCAGAATCATTCGATTTGGTTCAGTCCTTGAACCAAAAAAAGTCGAACTGATCAGATCCGGTTTAGTTCGCGGTTCTTGACGCTGATTGGTTTATTTTTATTTATTTATAATTGTATTATAAGTGGGTGATAGATAGATTTTTATGGTACAAACACCTACCAAAATGCAAGAAAATAAATAAAACGTCGTGAGCCCAAACTGAACCGAACTGACCAAACCGAACTGTTCTTGAATTTGTTTAGGTTGGTTTAGTTGATATAACCATTTTTTGGGCGTTAACCAGATTGAATCATTCCCCTTCCTAATAAAAACTGATCAACAAGGAGAGTTAAAAGGTCTCGTTTGGGCCTACTTCTTTAGGAAGTACTTTTTCTAACAAAAATACTTTTATTATATAAACGTTAAAATTTTCATAAGAAATCCAATTGATATTCTTCATTTAAAAATTATTAATTTTTTAATTTCGCTATTAAAAAAAGGTAATTTTTATATAATGATTTTCTATTAAGTTGCTTCACTACGAAACTAGAGGAAGGGACAAATTTGCTCCGACCCCGGGAAAATTGGTAATTGCAGAAAACCTCAGTCACTGCAATATCAGTGTCGGTGTTTCTCTCTCTGTGTCACCGTCACTCTCATCTTCCAATTGGGAGAGAAGATAAATGCGTAAAGCGTAGCTCTCCAACTCTCCATTAGTGAACCCAGCTGAGCTTTGCAACATTCACATCTCTCTCTGACTTTAAAACTACCATTCTTTCTTTCATTCATTCATATCATATATGAGATGGTTAGGCCCTCTGCGAAGCACACATCGGCTCGCTTGGTGTTGATATGCGTTGGCCTATTGGGGCTTGCTCTGATTGCTGATTTCCTCTGGGCTTCCTCGCCTCGTTTTGCTAATTCCTATATCTCCATTGCCTCCAATTGGGCTCCTCCCCTTGATATTTCAAAACCCAGTCTGATCCTCACGCCCAAGAAGACTGACGATGAGTTACCCGAAAAGGTTTGCCTGGCTCTTTGTTATCATCTTGTCGAAATCTTGCGTTTTTATGCGAATTATCATCTGGGTATTGGTTGGCTTGTGTCAAAACGCGGGAAGATTATACTTTTTATTGTTTGGTTGTTTTGTTGAAGCTCATTCGTGCTGATTTATGATTTTTCATGTGAATTTGATCTCAGTATTGTCTGATTTGTGAGGAAGTGTGCCTTTTTAGTTTGTTTGGTTGCTATACTGAAGCTTATCTTTGCTGCTGAGTTTGTATGAATATTTTCGTTGCGGTCTTATTTAGTGTGTTATTAAGTGCTCCGCAAAGGAATTGGTGCTTTTATTTCTGGATGTGAGAGTTGGTTGATCATTAAAGCTTATTGTTGGTAGTTGTACACTGTGATTAGTGTTTCTGTGGATTTCAACACCCCCCATAGTTGCAGGGTTTGTCTTTTGATGTGAATTCTTACCGGCATTGTTCCGTTTGTGAAACATGGTGGAAAATGGGAAAAAAAAGAAAAAAAAAAGTTTGCTAGGTTGCTTTGTTGAAGTTCATTGTTGCTTATTTGATTAGTTTTTGCAGATTTCAAATTTGATTTTGTTTTGGGTGCTGAGAAGATGCCGTAGAAGAAAATGGATATCAGATTTGGGATATTAGTATATTCGGCATATTGAAAATTATGAAATTGCATGAACTGCTATTCTTTATTTTGAGCTTTTAGGATGCTTTTCCAGTTCCGCTTGAAAATGCGGGGAAAAGAAAAGCAAAGTGAAGATTTCATGAATTTGGGTTTCTGTTATTGGGCATATGAGTAAATTCTGCACCTATTAGAAAAACAATGGTTCTGTTATTGGAGCTTAATTCCATCCATCAATGGGTTAAGTAGAAGGAATTTCCACTTTTATGAAACCAACGTGTTATCCTTTTACTTGTCTTCTAGAACTTTTTCCTGTTATGTTAAATTATTGGCAAATAAAATTCTAACTGATCCTTGTTTCAGCTCTGAATATTGACCACTATTCTGTTACCTTTAGGGAAATCATAAAAACGATACTGCTCATGGGAGAGTCTTATCAGCAACTTTTGCTGATTTGCCTGGACCAGAATTAAAATGGGAAATTATGGCTGCCGCACCTGTAGCTCGCTTGGATGGGGCGGCTATACAGATAAAGAATCTTCTATTCGTGTTTGCTGGATACGGTACCATTGATTATGTGAGAACCTTTTATTGCTCCTTCACTAAATTATTTTTTTATGTTGTTCATGCTAGCTATCTCTACTGAATTTTTCAGGCTATGTCCTTTTTTATTTATTAAAATGGTCTGTTGCTTACTTTTTAACATCCAAATTTTCATGATCTAGCACATTACTTTTAACTTAACCCTGTTGAAATGACCACTGTATAGAGTGGTCTTACATTTTCTTGAGATCTTGTTTTAGTTGATGCTATGGGAATTCTGTCTTTAATATTTTTTGGGGGGAAATGAACTGATTTAATGTAGTCCCTTAACGAAATAAATGGTTGATGCTCCTGTGCAAATAACTTTGAAGATAAATAAAGAGCCATGGGCATTATTTTTTGGGTTATGGAACTTTTGAAAGTGAAGATTGACTAGTATGACGCACATGTACTCAATATGAATATTCACACTGTATTATGTTATTAGTTACATTTGCTGAAGAAATTATTAAAAAAAAACAAACAATGAAATCATGTAGAAACTAGAAATGGTTCTATATTTTTTTAGCACTAGGGGCTGGGGGGAAGAATTTGTTAAAGAGGTGGTTGTATTACAAACTGCTTCATGAGAGAGAAGGGTATCTATTCTATAGACCATGCAGAGAATTGGAAAAGGATATCAAGATTTTGTAGAAGATGTTCGTGTTGCAAGTGGATTAGGAATTGCTAGGAGCAGCTATGAAGGAAAATTGAAGATTGTAGCACAAACTGCTCAGGGTAGTTCTTGTTCTTTAAATTTTTGGAATCCAGTAGTTAAAAAGTGAGATTAGACGGGTTGAAAAGGGTGTGTTTTTATGGGTTCTTACTTTGACTTAATTGTATCGAGTAGAACTGTGGTGTCTTTATGGGAATCTATGTCAAAGAGTTTTAGGATATTGCCTTTAGTTTAATTTATCTAGATTTTGTGGGTGTTATGAAATAGTTGTAAATTTATTCTGTAATTTTCTGCATAAAAAAAAATAAATAAATAATTTAAAAATTTTTTTTTTTTAAAAAAAAACTTATAGAGAGACACGTTTTCACATATTTTTTATTCTATTTTTTAAAACTAGATTTTAATGTTTACTACAAAAAAGAAGAAGAGGGAAAATCACAAACTGCTTCATGACTGGTGACATAAATGAATTGGGCCTCAATCCTGGGGATAGATCAGATCCTACCGCTTATGTGGAACTATGATAAACATGTTTTATTATATTCACTCGTTCACCAAAACTGAAAAGATTTACCCTCCCTTCTTATGTTAATGGGCTTTCCTTTCTGTTTATTGTTTACTTTAGGTACATTCACATGTTGATATCTACAATTTCAGTGATAATACATGGGGAGGAAGATTTGATATGCCAAAAGAAATGGCACATTCACATTTAGGAATGGTAACTGATGGAAGGTACATATACATTGTCACAGGACAGTATGGGCCACAGTGCAGAGGGCCCACTGCCCACACATTCGTGCTTGATACTGAGACAAAGCAGTGGCGGGACATGCCTCCTTTACCAGTTCCTAGGTTTGTTTTTTCCTTAATAAGATTGAATAGAATGAAGTGTACGATTCTGTTGTTAAATGCTGTGTGATACTGAAATCGAGCACTGTGTATTCCTGTATTGTGCTGCATGCATACACATGTTTGTGAATGAGTGTCATTTATACCATGGCTTTATGTCATTTTGCTCTTATTTAATACCACCTGATTTCATTGTAGGATATCTGTTTATATATGTATATATGTATATATTATAGATGTATGTGTGTATTTGTATGTGTGTGTTTGTATGTGCACATGTGTATATAGGGGTAGAGTAGCTGAGCCCAGATGTCAGGATTAAGGCTTTGTTGAGTTGTAGCCTTTGTTGCTGGTTTCTACTTAGCTCATGGGAACTTTTTGTACTGATGGTGTGAACTGGAAAATCAATTTGTTAGTGTAAGATTTCATTAGTAAGTATTTGTAGTCCAAAACAAATCATATAATTTTTCTTCTGTAGTTCACACGTAGATCGAATGGTTTTAACTCAGTAATTTTCAGGTATGCACCAGCAACTCAACTTTGGAGAGGTAGACTTCATGTAATGGGTGGTAGCAAAGAGAATCGATATACACCTGGAGTAGATCATTGGAGTCTTGCTGTTAAAGATGGAAAAGCATTAGAAAAGGAATGGAGGACTGAAATGCCTATTCCCAGGGGTGGACCTCATAGGTATGTCCACTGTCTTATTCTTGCTGCATTTATGTAACTAAGCATTTCATCATGGGAGATCTTGGTGGAATTCCCGCATATGAAATTGAGTACAATTTTGCGTTCATTGGCCTTGAAAGTGATCACATAAAATTAAATCATAAATTTTGAAGTTTTTTTTACCAATAACCATTGTTGGAAGTTCTAGGCAATCTGTTGGTATGAGTGCTCTCTTCTTGATTATTTTCTAGGTCCCTATTTCCTTTTGTGATCTATCAATTCCAGATTCTTTCTTATATGTTGCAATGAGAATAATCCTCTTTGGTGTCTAGGGCAATAACATAAGGACAATGATATACACTCCCTGCTTAGAATGTTTACAGAGCTAGCTTCAGAACTTGGGGTTCTGGTGTAAGCTTATTGATGTTCAGATTTTTATGATAGAATTACTTGATCTCCATCAGACCTGAAGAGAATAAATGGAGTAACTTCTGTAGAATTTTGTTATCAAAAGGTCTTTGGTCTCCTCGTAGCATTTTCACTCTGAGTTACAAAATTCTGCTCAGAGAATCTAGAGTTAGTTGATAGAGGGAGAAGAGAAAGGGCTTCTTGTTATTTGATATTCCCAAGGGATGAAAATTGGCTCCCAACTCCCCCTGGAGCTGTAAATACAAGTGAAACATGACAACTAGTGGAATAATTACTTTATTATTTGTACTGCCTTGGGTGGTCCTTCCTGAGAAAATAATTATTGGTTTTAAGACCTCTTTCCTGAACCCTCCCACTGATTTTTTTTAAGGGGCATGACACTATGAGCTATAAATCTTAACAATGTTCTACTGTAATTGGTATCTTTTTGTAGGGCTTGTATAGTTGTTGATGATCGTCTTTATCTTATTGGTGGTCAAGAGGGTGATTTCATGGCCAAACCTGGATCACCTATTTTCAAGTGCTCTCGCAGGAATGAGGTAAGAATTTCATATATTTATTATTCTTTTGTTGGATCAGTTATGTCTGAGTTTAGTTAATAATAACCAGATGGTTATGCCAGTTTCTTTTGGTTCTAGGCCATCATAGATTCTTCTTGATGTATTACATCATCATCAGTTGTACAGATGAAAAAAATCAATGATGGATCTTTTTTAGGCTTTTAATACACACACAGTTACGCCTATTTTACTCACTCAGTTAGAAGCATGCACTGTTTCTAAAGGAACCAGTCAATTACTTACTGGAAGCTTCAGAGCCCTACACAAACATAGAATGAATTTAGCAAACAAATCCAAGAAACCAAAGTTCAAATCTGGACTTGTCCTCTAGAATAAATTTCATTTTGTTATTTATGATTGTTTCAGGTTGTATATGGTGATGTTTACATGCTAGATGACGAAATGAAGTGGAAAGTGTTACCTCCCATGCCTAAACCAGATTCCCATATCGAATTTGCCTGGGTTGTTGTTAACAATTCTATTGTTATTGTTGGAGGCACAACAGAGAAGCACCCTGTGACTAAGAAGATGACTTTGGTTGGAGAAATATTCCAGTTTAACTTGAATACACTGGTATTGACGCTTACCTCTTTATGCTTTTAAAGATAAAGTACATGTGCCTTAATTGTTTACACACAAACAAATGAACAAAAAACCACACAAACAGTGAGGCAGTTGCTGTTGGTATGTAGGTTAAGGTATCACAATGCCTTAAACTGGAGTCAAGATTGCCCTTGATCTTGAGTTTTTTTTAATTTATCTCCATTGACTAGATTGTGGATAGAGTTCACTGCGGTGGGTTCACAATTATTCTCAAATGCAGTTACCATCTTGTCTTTCTTGTGGTGACGAGAGACCATCTTTTTGATGACTAGGTTTGTTGTTGTGGACCTACAGCAGCACTCCGAAACTACCCATGGAATGTGTGAATTTATAGAAATCTAACTCCTGCATTTACATCAGTTACTACAAACAAGCTATAGCCCAGATAATGGGTCATAAGTTTGTTTGCTGTTATCGAAATCTCTTCAATTTTGTCTAATTCATAATGTTTCTCATTACCCCTGCCCTCTTTACCCTAGGGGTGCCTATGTGCTACAATGTTGGTTTCTACTCTTAATTTCTGATCTTTGTTACAGAACTGGTCAGTTCTTGGGAAACTACCATTTCGAGTTAAAACCACACTAGTTGGCTTCTGGAATGGGTGGTTGTATTTTACATCAGGGCAGCGAGACAAAGGACCAGAGAATCCAGCACCAAAGAAGGTCATCGGAGAGTTATGGAGAACGAAGTTAAAATTGAGCTCGTGATTGGTTCGTGCTGGTTCTTTTGTAGAATTGTTTTCTGCCAGTACAACCATTCGTCATCTCGTAACAAACGCAAATTCAAATCTAATTGTGTTTTTATAGAAAATTTAATTATTTATTTTCAGGATTAGAAATACTTCTTCCCTATTGCAGTGGGAATGAAATGGAAAAATCACCTACTTAGAGGAAATCTTGTGGACATATTCTATCGCTGCAATTCTCATTGTTGTGGGCATATATAGCCTGTTTATGTAACCTTGTATTGTATATCAACTTGAGTTTATCGAAATTTTTCATTCATCTGAATTATCAATGTACAACATGTTGATCATTAGTTCAAATCAATACATTTATTTTCTTCTTCTTTTAAGATACAAATCAAGACATTGTTGTTAATGAGCGTAAAACAGGGAGGAGACAGGTCAAGTTGTCTTTCTTTGCAGCAACAGCTGTTTGCATCTTGTATTGCTTTTCACAAGGAATTGTAAATGGGTGTCTTGCGTATTCTTATGGACTATGGCTTTGCAGGCTATTATTGCTGGCAAAAGGGTTGAGGTCGAGACTGAAGATTTTAAACTCTCAGTGATAAACAAAACTATATTTCATAGGTTTCACCCAATTGTAAGCAAATGAAAAAGTATTTAGATGAGTTTTATAGTTGACATTATTCTTTCTTTAATTGAATTTTTATGCATTTTATGCGTTTAATCTGTTAAAAGTAACTAATAATGTGGTGTTTCTCTTTTAGAAGAACCTAACAAAGTGTGAGAAATATTACCCAAAACTATACCTGCAAGGTAAATACTCATTTACCTCTATTCCTCTCATGCTTCTCTTATAAAGCTTATTGTGATCTTTTATGGTCCCACGTAAAAATTAAATTCAATCCCACAATCAACTTACTCTAGTGACATAATTGGTCCTAAGATATACATACCTTCAAATTGTTGGTTTGCTTTCCAAGAAAAAAATACAGAACACAAGACAAAATGATGTTGGCTAGGTTGCCACTGAAAATGACACTAACCCTAAAAAAGAGAGGCACTTAAAACTATTCCATGGATTTAGAGTATTTACCCATGCACCCGAGGTCCTAGGTTCAATTCACCCTCCCACAGTGTCGCTTGTATAAATAGATAATAATAATAATACAAGAACTGTTCCATGGATTGGAGAATTGCCATTTTTCTCATTAACATATATGATGCAGATTCCTCATTGACTAGAACGATGCAGAATCGACTCGAAATGCAAATGTAGTTAGAAATAAGCTCTCCAAACCCCATGTATGATAACAATGCATGAAAAATCCATTTAGTCAGAGAATCTCAATTCTAATTTTTTCTTTTTTGTCTTTTCTCGTAGAACAGATAATCTCAATTCAAAAGAGACGTACAGAGCAAGTTATGAGCCACTTTGTACAAGACAGGGTGTACTGGAATGGCAAGTAATTAACCAAATGATGACGATGCTTTAGGAAAGGAGGCTTGCTTTGTACGTATGCACGTACCTCAACTGTTTACATAGATTGGAGCACGTGATCAAATATGATTGCAAGTTTTCGATTGTTGGGGGCTTCCTAAAGTAGCCATCAGCTTCGGCAGCAACAAAGGCTGGCTACGTGAACGTGTAAGTAATAGTGGTCCAGGGCAACCCAAAAATGGCACCCAAAATCGCAGCAATTCTCTTAACTCTGCCATGGCTAGTTAAAAGAATTGTTGGGATTTGGAGTGCCAATTTTTGGGTTGACTAGTGATGCATTCGCAGTGCCAACCTTTGTTGATGCTGGAGCTAATGGCTATTTTAGGAAGCCTGCACCAGTCGAAAAAAGTCTCCTTTCCTTTCTATAATTAAAGCATCTTCATCTTTTGTACCAATGATATACTCATTCCTCCTTACAGCTGGAGCACAAGCTCCACAAGGACGAGCTCTCCATCAAACCTCAGCCCGGCAGGGTCAGCAGGCTGAAGTACGCCATCCACCATTCCACCAAACACAAACAAGTAACGCCCGGAATTATCTGTGCAGGCACGATGGAATGACCGGCATTTGGGTTTGTAACCGTTTGCCTTCAACCTTTTCCACATTTTTGCCAATAACTGCACAGAGTTGAGTGTAGTTGGCTGCATTGTAATGGATGGAACTGCACTTATGTCTAAAACCCAGAAGTCATTCTTCCGGTGTCTGTACGAATCCTCTCCTCCACAAATCAGCAAATGACCTCCTAAGATGAGAGTAGCTGAGTGACCAACTCTAGGGAGGGAAACTCCTCCAGGAACATTTTGTAATTCATAGAGTATTTGTACCCATTTAGGTTGACCTTTATGAATATCCAAGAACCAGATATCATGAAGCACATCATAGCCCAATCCTCTCCCTCCAAATAAAACTGTTCGGGTTCCCCCAATGCAAGTCAATGTGTGTCCTGAGCGAGCTGGCGGACATGGATGAGCCACGATTTCATACCAAGTTCCAAATCGAAAGTTTTCGGAGAGTTCCAACACCCATGTATCACCCAACCTGACACCATGCAGCCCAATTCCTCCATGGATAACCATCTTTCTGCCATCAATGCAGCATGCAGCATGAGCCCCTCGCTGCGAAGGTGCATCGGGCCCCACGACAAGCAGCCTCCATGACAGTGTGATACCAAGGGTCTCATGGCATGCTACTTTCCCCACCCATGTATCCTTGTGACGGCTTCCATTGTCATTTATTCCTCCAAATAGAACAAGAAAATCATCAATAACAACACATGAATGCCCAAATCTGCCACTTGGAATGCCTGAATTCATCTTCTGCCACTTCAACATTCTCCGAAAATCATTACCAACGTATGCCACCCATGTGTCATCTAGATGGCGTCCTAAAAAATAACAAACAACAGAAACAGAATGGTTGGTTATTAAAATAAAAGTACATGACAAGAAACACAAGCACGCTCCAAGGACAACTGAGAAGACAATTCATTTAAGATGGTTAGTTGTTGTATAATTCTATCATATTCATACAGTAATCTTGCACTGCTCAATAAATGTTTATAGGAGTGACTAGCTTGTACTGATATAACTTCAACTTCTGATAAATGAAACCAAATTAATCTACTTTATTCAGACTCAATGGTGTGCAGATTACTGTTGTCTTCTCCCAGTTTGATGAAAAAAACCATAGGCAAAGTTCGACAAAAGGGATATATTATACCTGCTGAAGTTTGAAAGAGCCTTTGAGAAAAGAATAGAAAAACTTAGTTAACTGACTAAAAAGAAGACAGCACCTTGTTGTGCAGCTGAAGAACTATGTTTTTTAGTCTTCTTTTTTGGGTGGTTACGAGTAGAAGTAGATTCTCAGAGTTCATAGGATTACTACACTCCTAAATGGATACAGCACGTCTTAGATTTCTGCCTTTTGTGAACAAATTTCATTCATTCATGAATTAGATTAAACAGTGGCTTGGTGCAGATTATAGAATGACAAATGTTTTACAAATTATGTAAATATAACTTCAAACATCTACTCAGTCAGCCAACACCTGTGAGCAAAGGTTTAAAGGCTAAATTTAGAAGGAAACAGAGTTCAAAACAAGTCTAGGCATGCTAAGTAACAAAGCAACTGGTGTAAATGGAGACTATCCTTATGTATAGCTATTTGACCATGCCCCTTCTTGACTGACATAGAGGGGCCTAGTTTCAAACTATAAGACTAATGTTAACTAATGATATGAAGAGAAATAGGAAAGAAAAGCCTCAAACCTAGTGATCCAACAGGTCTAGTATCAACTTCTGCTGTTTAAATGTGACAAGTAATTACTGAATATGAAAGAAGGCACTTCTATTTGGCATGAGAATTGGCATATTAAGGGACCGTTTGTGCAATATTGTGGTAAATAGTATACAATTTCCATAATTTCTAAATTTCTGTAGTAATTCGAAATGGAAATAAGAATTTACCACTGGCAATACTGGACCAACCGGTACACATCCAACTATCTACGTGCGACCTGATTCCAAGGGAGGGTATGGCTGACTCTCTTTCTTAGTAACCATGATAAAATTGGAACTAAATACAATTTGGAGCTGGTGTTCGGTTATAGAAAGGTGGCCACAAGTATCTTGAGTTGTCATTTAAATCGTTTCTATAACAATTTCATTGCCTGCTTACAAGTTTGAAAGAGGTTATCTACAGGAAAAAAAAAGACACTTGAATGGGGTTATATAGCCTGCATAGATTAAATTTTCTGAATATCAGAACTGAAACCACAAGTCATTTATTCTCAGCATGTTCTTCTAATATTCTGCAGTTCTGCAGATCAAAAGGAACAGTAGAGTTGTAAGCATAAGTCTGAATCTTGAGAAGCTGGGCATTGATTCTAGTACTACCTAACCTCTCTGATCAATGGAAAAAATGTTCTTTCAAGTTCCATAATTTACTCGATCAAACCAAGAACTGACAACAACAACAAAATCAAAAAATTTGATCTTTCAAGATTAGAATTCAGGAGGAGGAGCAGAGGGATGGGGTTTAGAAGTTGAGCAGGTTGCCAACTATTCGTTTGACCATTTTGTCTTTAATGTAGAGATAGAGACCTTCATTATCTGTTCAGGTTCAGGTTGGTCAGACTTCTAAAAAGCTTATTCCTACATGCAATTCATGCAAGGCAACATATGAAGCATTATTGTCATGGTGGTCCTTTTCTCATCATAGAGTTTCCCTATAATTTTGTCGTAGAAACAATTAGACATTTTGTCAATGCTCACAACATCTCCACTGATTTTACAAGTTCAGAAAGCCTCCAAAACCAAAGAGACCCAGTAGAAATGATGTGGAACAAGTAGGAGGGGGCATGAAAAACTAGAAGACTCCATGCCCTATTCAGATACATAAACTACTTATGAACATATATTTTATGAGATGTTCTATATTGTTTATAAGAATGCATGTGGAATGACTTTCATCTAGCCAATGGATTATAAAGTTCAATAAAATATAAAGTTGTGATGGTGAAATCTCAAGCAGTATAATTTTTTAAACCAAAACACCAGGAAGACATCTCAGAAGCCCCATTAAATAAATAAAATGAACAACCAATCATCAAAACACAGAACATGAGATTTTTCATCATGAAACATAAACAAATAAACCAGAAGCACGAACAAAAGAAAAGTAGAGCTGGGAGAATTTTCAACAAGATTAACCGACTGACCTCCCTCACTGCCACCACCAAACAAAACCAAGCAATCAGACACAAAATTGAGAGAATGAGAGGCCCTGGGACTTGGTGCCAATTCCCCATCTGGGTTAGACAATTTATGGCAATAAACAGAGTCCAAGCGAGAGACTTGCTTGTAGAGCCTCATCCAAGGCAGCTGATGATGAAAATTTGAAGCCTTGAGGGCCTCAACTGATTTGGGACCCCAGTCCCTTCTGCATATGGACTCCCACAGAGTGTCAGAGGCTGTCAAAGCTCTAAACTTCTTGCAGGCCATGGCAAAGCAAAGAATTGAATCTACAGGAAGAAGCAACAAGATTGTAAATAGGTGGTCTTGGGCTATGTAGGAAATTGGTGAGCCCCCATTGGTGTTATTGAAACTATTGCTACTGCTAGTACTGGTTTCTGCCATGGAAGAAAGCTATGTTTGTCTTCTTGTAGGTTGTTGGGGATTTATGGCTGTGATTCTTGGGAAAGTGAGGTATTATTGGGCAGAGGGTAGAGAGCTCCAAGACTGGGTTGGTTTGATTTGTTCAGATTGTTCATGGCAAAGGAAAGGTAAATGAGTTTCTGTTTCTTTTTTCCTTTTCTTTCTTTTCATTGTTGATTTAGAAGAAGACGGTAAATTTTCATTTTGGAAAGAGAATGGTGGACTGTAGTACCTGTTGTTTTTTTGTCTTGTTTATGAAATTATAAGCTTTTCACTCCAATAACCTGGTTCATTTTCTACACTTGTTCCTGTAAATTAACTTTAAATTTAGCAAAAAAACTAAAGTTATGACTTATAAGACAAACATATCTCAATCCAAGTCTCTTTATTCCTTCTTCTCTCCACGCGCTCTGTGTACGGACGGTGAACCAAAGGGAAAGCTCACAAATGGAAGCACCAAGAAAAAATTGGTCGGGTCTAGGGTGCACACAAACAGCGTTGCAGCATCAAATTAACAAGACGTATGTGTCACGCATGATATGGTAATTTATGCATGAGTGACGAACTAACTTTTAATCCAGTAGTATTTTTCTTTTTAATATAGGAACAAATATATGCTTAGATCTCATGTATGGACCATTAAAAGTAGGTGAACTTATTATGGAAAATTCCTCAGTAAGTAATTTCATGTGGGGCTTTGCATTTAAGCTAGAAGGATAATAAAGGCTCGATGCTACCTCCTCGTAATTTGACTAAGCATGAACCTGCTGCCAGGCACAAGCCGCAAGGTCATGGAATTTTGGTGCCACTGCCACCTAAGGTATAGTCATCATTAAGGATATAACACTGATGAAGTGGACTAATACAATCCACTGATCTAATAGGTGGCATAGTTTTGACCCTTGGATGGAAAATTTGTCTCCCTAAAGGGATTGAATAGACAGATGAAAAGCTCCAAATATTTGGTAAATCCACGGCACACTTTATCTATAGGTCTTCCAAAACATATCCACAACATTAACAAGATGAGAAGAGAAAAGTCTAACGTCTTTCCTCCCATGTGAGTCCAAAGGATATTTTGTATTTATATCAAAAAGACTCTTAGAAACTCAGATGCCTTTTTTTTTTAACTTCTCAGTAATTCCCAGAGTGAGAATAAATAATGCACTGTAAAAAAAACCCTATTTTAGAGCATCCACAATCATATTTTCTATTTCTTAGTTAAAATTTAGCTAAAAACACTAGAAAACTATTTTAGAAACTCTCTATAAAATTTCAACTCCAACCATACTCCCTAGTTTAAAGAGTCATAAATATTTTTAATGTTTTTAAAATTCAATTTTTGAATAAAGTGTAGACACAAAAGCAACAATAAAAAATTATAGGCTTTAAATAAATACTTAAAATAATATTAAATAAATATGCATTTAATTATAAGAAGTCACTAGAAATTCTCTCTCCTCAGATTTAAGAGCTCCTAGAGGTCTCCATATTTTAGGAGCTAAATAGGAAGCATGGTTGGAGGTGAATTTTTTCAATTCCTCCCTAAATTTTAGCTAAGGAGATGGTTTAGGGAGCCCATTGTGAATGCTCTTAGCTCATACGAAACAAAATTTACCAACATGATAATGTTCTCTCATTTTCTTCATATAATGGTGCTATTATTACAGTTCCTATAGGTTAACAGCATTATATGTAAGTTGACAAAACGGATGTGGTTATTGTTCTCAAATTTGAAATTTGAAATTTGAAAGGACTGCGACTTGTTTTACAGTCACCAACCATCCACGCTTATCCATTCTCCTCATCTCTCATAAGGCAAAAAGGCAAATGCATTATAAGGCAATGCCTGTCTTTTACTTTTATAACTTAAATACTCGGCCTTTGTTTATAAGTTTCCTAAGAGCAGCCTTGGCTTCCTCTAACGTCTCGACAGAATGGCCTTCGTCAAATGATATCCTCTGTATGTTGAACTGCAATAACCAAAAGATAATTTTTTACAATCATGAGGAGTATAAGAAACATGATAGCATAAGAAATTCAGAAGATTGTCAGTTTAAAAAACTTACCTGTGCACCCTGACGGACCCGAACATCAGTTCCTTTGCTGTCTATGGATATGAGAGCAGCATCATCGACCTCAGATTCAGCAGACAAAAGTTCTTTCAGGGGCTTCGAAAAGATTGCATTAAGTTCCTAAATGTATAGAGAGTTAAAAATGGTTAAGTCCACCAAAGCCCCAACCTGTGCATATTAAAAGTGAGATGCAAATTTGCAAAATCTACAAGCGGAAAACAAGAGACCCATACAAACAGATAAATACTACAAGATGGCATAAAGATTACATGGACAAGACGAGCATGCTATGTGTTGACCAAGATCTATCAAGGGCATATACAAAGCACTAAAGAAATGTCCCTTACAGCCTTACATGCAAATTAGTTCCCTTCTTGCTCTTCCATTTCAAACTGACTTTTTCAATAGGATATTTTGAAATATTAATGATAATATAATTATAATAACAATAATAATAATAATCCGAGCACACACCTTCAGGTTCTGCTCCCCTCCGTCAACAGCAATCTTATCAGGCTGAAGGGCCTCATATTCTTTGACGTCAACCCAAGCAACAGTGCCAAATCCACCAATGAAATATATGTCACTGGTAGCAAGAAATAAACAATATAAGTTCCAGCATGGAATATAGACATTGAATAAACAACAGTTTTAAATTTTAAGAAAAAATGCACACAGACTGCACTGGCAATGTGGCAACATCAGAAATTTGTGCCCAGAAATAGAAGCCGGAATACTTTTACATACACTTTTCCCCATAGCAAGGCTGTGACTCCACTATATTGATATTACTTTAACCTGAATATAGTTCGCTAGTATTTTTCACAATGCATCACCTAATTCATCTTTACGAATAAATTAACTTTTCAATATTCTGTCCAAAAAGTTCCATTTTATAAGAACAATCAATAGAGAAAGGCAGTACGCAGAAACATGGAATCTACCGAGTGGTTCATAGTCAACACCTTAACCACCTAATAAGAAAGATGACCTAGCCCCTGTTGAAAATGGACTAAAGCTTTAAAGAGGCCCTTGACAAAAGGATTACATTTTCAGACGTCCATAAAAGGTTCAAAATCCCAAATCGGTTTTTGCAAGTTAAAGAATATTAAATGTACAATGTAAATGTAAAATTCAACTTAATAGTTCATAAGAGCCTAGCAGTCAAAATGCAATTACAGACACAATGCAAAGAACAGAACCTGAAACACAAGAGAGCTTTTCTAATTGTAAAATAAGCACAAACTGTACAAATTACTCAAGGCAAACTAACAACCAACCTTATGTTCTGCATCCTGAAGTAGTAGAAGTTTCCCCATTGTTGAGAAGGCCCCTGTTGATGTTTTGCTATGTATTGTTTATGAGCCCATTCCTACAAACACAGCCAAATACAATAAATCTACTGCCAGAAAAACCCTTCTCTATTGTCTACCGTACACATATTTAAGCTAAACATGCAGTAGCAACAGCTGCAAGTTAAATACTATTCTTAAAAACTCAAGCTATTCCAGACCAGATTCATATGGTCACCTGCCATCCAACTATACAATTAACCCAATGAACCACGAATTGACCCTAAATATGAGCTCGAAGAAATAAAAACCTACTTTTTAACTACTATCTTCAAAATCAATCATTTCATATTTTCTTAAATGAGAAAATAAAATTATGAAACGAGATCCATATCTTAAAATTTCAATATAAAAATGAGAACCCATACAGGAACAAAAAGAGCTATAGGGGAAAGCTTCATGTTCCACATCACCATTATGGCTAAAGGAAAAACAAAAACTTCTGGCTAGGTAACCCCAATATGTCCTCGGCAAGGCATGAGTTAGAAATCACCTGTTGATGCTCTGGAAGTGGGTAGACATCACCAAAAATGGTTACCCTTGCATTTGACAAGCCACTCCATCCAGGAATCTACAAAAGCTAAAGCTTAACAAAATCCAAAAGGTGAACAAATAGGTAAATTGACAGAGTTATCAAATCACTAACCTGCACAACAAGTGTGCATCTTGGATCAGCTAACAGATTCCGTGTGTGGATGGCCAATGGTGAAAACGAAAATATAGGATCTGTATACCATCAGTGAATAGTAGAATGATCAGCCAGAGGTCCAAAATACAGACCAAAAGAAAAAATTGTGAAATACAAAGGACTATGGTTCAAACTGTCAACCAACATAAACAAAGACAAAACAGACTATTATATAGCGTGTTGAATTTCATAGCATACACTATATTGTTCAAGTTATATAAAGAAAAAGAACATAGTAAAAGGAGTGATCTACAGTTCTGTCTGATTGACACCTAAATTTTTACTTTACACGCAGATTTTTTTCTATTGAGGAAGAACTCTAAATTGTTTACTTAAATGAACATATTCAACAACTTACGCCCGGTAGAATCAGGTGCAAAATCAACCAGAGAACCAAATGGATATCCTTCTCGTCGATGGTGCATGCGCGACATTACGGTGCACAAATGAGCAAATCTAGCCTTGAATTAGGAAGTAAAATATATTTAGCAGCTTAAAAATAAATACGCTACTAGCTATAATAAATCCTGTCCAGGTGAACAGAAATTATTGTATCTTTCAAAATTCAAAAAGAAAAGGAAGAAAAAAGGTCTTTACCTGCTCCATAAGATTGCGTACAGCTAAGGCGGGTCGAGGTAACCCATGAGCTGAAGTTGCACTCTGCACCCCGCCAGAAATTGGAGTTCTAAAGAGCCCAGCTCTCGTTCCCCCTGCTGCTCCATTTGCAGATGGGGATGAAAAAGACATGTCTAAATTTAATGCCTCACTCACATTCTTCTCACTACTATCAGACTGATTTAAATCACCCTTCAAAACAAGTAAACAGAAGACAGAATATGATCAGATGCAATTAGAAAAATGAGAGCAAACAAACAACTATGTACCAAAAAGACATGTTAATACTGCAAAACGAATTTGGAGTGACCAATTCTCCATTCTTAAAGTTTCCATATATTTATAATTCCACACCAAAGCTATAAATAATAGACCTGTTAAAGACTACCTTCTGATAAAGATTCTATTCACAACCATCGTTTGAAGCTCAGTTAGATATCAAAAATCATTTAACTACAAGACAAAGGCTGGCAATTTAGGGCTGGCAAGGAAATGTTCTATGGTCTCCCGAGCTCACCTACTTTCTGAATGTAGTTTTGATAGTAGGTTTTGGAGGAATGCAATTGAAGGTTTTAAGTTGAATTCTCAGTCTCAATCATAGATTGTGAATTGGCTAAATGCACTTTGTGAAATGTTATCACGCCACTAAGCTGTCTTGCTGTTTTGGGCCAATCTGCTGTATCACCTATGGTTGGGAGGAACCTGAGAGTGTTCAGATATTGTTGCACTTGCAGCACTTTAACTAGTCCTTGCAGATGGTTTTTTCTTTTCAGTTACACCTTCTTGCTGATATAAATTGCTGGGTCTATTTCTCGGAATATCAAGGATTTATCTCAAAATTTAAGTGTACTTGACAGGTTTCTTTCTTCATAAAGATTGCTGATTTTTCAGCAAAACCAATAAAACGGTTCCAATACATGTCAAATTCCTTACTTTTCCTTTGATCACAAATGTTTAAAAGTTTTACACATAAAAAACTAAAACCAATATCAACAACTAACATTCAATTTCCACACATTTTCAGTTTCCACAACTGCATAGCAACCAAACAGGATTTATTAAAACTATAAAAAATAAAAAAATAAAAAGGCACACAAAATTGCAGATTAATATACAAACAAGCACATGTAGACAGTTGAAAAACACATACCTGAGACAAAGAGAGAATCTCTTCAGAAACTAAACCAAACCCATTATTCAAGGGCCTGACCTCTTCACTGTCACCGGACCCAGAAGCCTCCCCTGCGAGAGCTTGAACCCGCAGCCCAACAAAATGAGAACTTTGACTGATTTTGAGAAACCCACTTCGCTTATTTGGAGTTCTGATTGAAGTAGGGTTATGAAGAACTGGGTGCGTCTCCGGGACGAACGCAGAGCTTGCAAGGGCTTCCATGGAAGAAGCAAAGTAAAGAGAGAGAGTGAATTTAGCGTTTGGCTGGATGTACTGCAGTCTACAGAGGCAAAACTGAGTGCGTGATTTTGGGTTTAGAGATGGCGATTGTTTAGGTTCTCTTACGTTGTGTGCTGCCCTCAAAATCTGTAATTTTGTGCGTTTTTGGTAGTGGCATTCAATTCAGGAAAGTTTGGGCAGCGCCAACCCAAGGTGGTAATTTGGATCCTAAAAGTAGACCTAATAACAAATAAAAGCTCAACCATGAATAATTTTATAATAATCTATAAATAAAAAATAGTAATTCAATTTTATGATGAAGAGATTAAGAGTTGTATTGGAATTGTATTGCAACAATTAATTACACTTGAGAATGGTTTTTTATTCTCACTTTGTTATTTTGAGTGATTCTATCAAACACCCAATTAATTAGATTTGTATTCCACCAATTTATTTGAGTTGGTATAGGAGTTGTGTTCTAATTTTTAAGAACAAAGTTTTTTTTTTTGGTTGTTCAAGTTAAAGGGGAGATAGGAAACTTACACACAAGGGTATTATGTGGGTTTATATTGAGGATCACTTAAGAGCGCACCAAAAACTAAAGTCAATTCAACTAACACATCATTGATAAACAACCATGTATTCAGTTGGATAAGAGTTTTTGTTTTTTTTTTCTTTGTTGTTACAAAAGAGGGTTTTGGGTTTAGACCCTAGTATTTTAATTAAATTATGGTATATTTAACTTCTTCTTTTTTCTTCCATATCCTGTTGCTATTATTCTCTCAAGAATTAATGCATGCACACTTCATTATTTAGACTTTTAAAGGAGTTTTATCTTTTCAGCTTTGTTGTGTGTGGTATTCTAGTTTTTGTGTTTGCTCCTGTTGGAAACCATTTGATGGTCAAAGTATGATTGTCATTGGGTATATTTTAGTTGGTTGAGCTCTTTCACTTCTATCTATATGGGCAGAGGTTCGAAACCTCATGCATCCAATGAGTATTTGTGCAAACCCCCTCATTCTCCAATCATTTGTACTAAAAATAAAATAAAAAGGATAAAAGTATAATTTGTACTTATATATAAAATATACCCTTTGATTGTCATTTTTATTTAAGCAAGAATTAGAGAACACAGGGCAAAAAATAACTCACAATTACTTCCTTTGTCTGGTAATTTTGTGCCCATTACTACTTGCAGATGCAAGTCAAAAAACTCAGCATTCGTATGAGGTTGTTCAACCCATTGTAAGTACTTCTTGCATATAGATATATACCCCTATATATTGCTTGGTTCTTTTTAATTGCATCGTCAAAGAATAATTATTTTCATTTTTGTTTGTAGAAGCATTTGGTTGGATAACTATTTTCATTTTATGTTTGTAGAAGCAAAGGGTTAAAATGGATAATAGATCAGTGCCCAAAATTAATCAATTCAATAGCACATGCATCTGTACATTTATAAGTTTATTTGTCTTTAGAAAAGTTATGTAATGGGTCGAATCGGAGTTGTGTATGCCATTCTCATCCCCATTCCCGTTTTGTTTTTTTCCCCATTCCCGTTATAATAAAATACCAAATCTCCCCCATTTGGAGTGGAATGTTCATTCCCTCATCCCGTAATATCTGTTTGTATTAAAATAGAAAATAGAAAAAACATATTCCCGCATTTAATTCTCATTCAAAACGTAATCTCTAAGAATTCATTAGGTTGCCCTATTGCTACTCTATATATAGCATAGGCTGTCCTCTTAAGAAAACTCGCAAATGCATCATCTTCTTACTAGTTTGCATTTTTCATTTCATTTTCCCTGAGAGCCATGTCTAGAAAGAAGGTGAAACTAACCTACATCAATAATTACTTGACTAGAGAAACAACATTCAAGAAAATGAAGTAGGATATGATGAAGAAAGTGAGTGAACTCAACAACCTTTGTGATGTTCCAACATGTGCCATAATCTATAGCCTATATCATACTCAACATGAGATTTGGCCATCCTCTATCCAAGTGCTATGCGTTCTTAAAAAATTTAAGACCATGCCGGAGATGGAACAAAGCAGAAAGATGGTGAACCAAGAAAGTCTCCTGAGGCAGAGGATTGAGAAAGCCAATGAACAACTGAAGAAACAAAGGAAGGAGAACAGGGAAAAGGAGATGACAAGGGTGTTATTCTAGAGTCTGACTGGTAAGTCTCTCCACAGTTTGAACATGGTTCCTTTGAATGATCTGGGTTGGCTGATTCACCAAGGCTTGAAGGACATTCATGTCAAAATTAAGATTCTGAATTATGATCGAGGAGAACAAACAAGTCCAAGTAGAACCAACAGGACTGCTAGTGGCTGCAACAACAGATTATTGAATTGAGCGGTGAGCTTTCGAAACTAACAGTATAGAGACAATGCAGAGGCATCCATGGCTCATGGGCATGAAGAACCCACAAGATCAGCATATAGAGGTAGGGGTTGGTGGTGGAGATGAGATGATTATGCCATGTTGGGGTCAAAATCACATTAATGCTATTTGGTCTAATAATGCCTTTTTTCCTTGAACTATTTAGTATTTGTTTTTAGGCAGTCTCTCGGTACTGGCCAAAAGTGTAAAGTGATTTCGTTAATAATTTTGAATTCATAATTCAAGGTGAACAGTCCTCAGTCACAAAGATCAATATAAATACAAATAATTATATAAGGTTAATACAAATATAGAAGCGCAATAACCACAAGAGGTTAATCCAAATATAGAGGAGTTCACCAGCAATAACAAGTGCACAAGATATACCTCAAATGGTGAAACATTGAAAAACTTAAAAAATAAATTTGATTGATTAAAATTTTAAAATGTCCCAGTGGAAAATTGCATTGGCCTGTAGACCAATAGTCTAGGTTTGAACCCCCTTGGTACCTACTTCCAAACCTTGGCACCACTATTTAATATTATGAGGGTAAAAGGGTATGAAACATAGTGTTAAACAAATAGAAACATTAATCCACATTCTAAAGTTGGGTAGCTACCCTGCGAAGGAAGTTGAGTCCATATTATCAACACGCCCCCACACGTGTGAATAATTTTAAAGCCTAAGATATGGGAGTACGTGTAGTTGTTGAGTCCAACATGTGACTATATGCTCTAATAATATGAAGGAAGTTGAGGTTCCATCCCAAAATTAATTACAAATAGGAAAGATAACTCAACTCCGTATAATCTCATGCGAATTCTTCAGAAAAAATTGTGTCTTCCACAATGGAATCTGATAAGTGATATTTCGAGTAAGTGTTTACATAATCTTCTTCCGTCCGAAGAGAATGAATCTTTTTATCGAAGGATCAGAAAAAAATGGGTCCGGACCTCCTGCGGGAATGATTTGGAAGATCCAAAACCAAAAATAGTGGTATTTGCTAGCAACAACATAATGGAGGCAGTCCTAGTTCCTTTAACAGTTTAAAGTTGGACAATACTCTCATCATCCTCACCCCTTCACCCATTTTCCCTTTTTTTCAGTATACTTTTTCATTTCTGTTAATAAATCTAAAACAGAAAACACATGACAGATGACAAATTATCTTCCACAATGTCCTAAACTCAAATGTCATGAACTAGAAATTATTTATTTTTCAAATAGATTAAAATTATTTAATAAATTAGAAACAAATGTAAAGGCCCCAATTAATCGTAGGCCCAACAAAGGAAATATGGGTTGAGGCCTCCTGCTTTGAGTCGAAAGGATAACAGAAATGTGGGAATTGACCTTGTCATGCGTCCTCTCCAAGAAACAGATTTCTGATTGTTTTATGTGTGTGTATATAACGGGAAGCTTGCACTTGAATTGTTCATTCCACAGTCAAATCTGTACCGACAACTTAAACGTAACAGGGGAAAGACTAGAACATGTAACATGTATAGGACCACTGTATTGAACATTGCTAACTGTAAAATAGACGTAGAATTAAAGGCCAATGCAATTTATCACCATCCAGCCACTCAAGTGTAGGAACTAACTTGACCAAAAGCGACTTGAAGTTTTCACCAGAAATTGCATTTCCCACAATGGCTAAAATATTGTGTCAAGCTCAAGCTTTTAAATATCAGAACAGCTTCCGAATTATCTTTCACACTGGCACCCCCAGTCACAATTTCGTCACTGTTCCAACTACTTTCTTCTGTATGAGAAAGAGGTGTAGAACATAGATACCTTGTCGTGTCAATAGTGTGTGAGCCTATCTCATTGTATGAGATATCCAACACTTGTAGTGACTTCAACAGTCTCAACGGCCCCAGAGCTTGTTGTTATTACTCAGATTTAAGCAAGATAGAAGCTGCATGGCCTCCAATCCTGTCCCAAAGCCCAAGTCTAAGACATTCCTCTCAACAGAAAACAATCAAATACATCTTATTGGCTACTAAGATGCATAACGTACAGACAAAGATAGATGAAGTTGCAGAGGAAGTTCCTGGTCCTCTGGTTCCTCCAGAAAATGTCACAAAAGGGCAAGCTCCCGGAACTGCAGATACTCAACTCAAACAATTTAACAGAGCAGTTTCATGGTCGAGTACTTGAGTTCCTCAACCATGGATGCAGTGCTTAGTTCTACATGATATGGTTTTCACCAGCAACCCAGTTTGGCAAAAGACAAGTCATGGCCACGGACGGTCTCTTAAAATTCAAACCTAAAGGGTACTTGATGATCCTATCAAAAAGCATGGATTCAGGAAGTGGATACAGAATCCTGAAGCCGCTTCTCGATGGAGGATTCAAAGTAAAAGCATTAACACCAGACCTGCACTTTCTAGTCAAGAACACCCCAGCTGAAACTTGTCTTCAAGAATTATGACTAGTCTCAGAAAACTGTGTCATTTGCCCTGATATGTATACTTTTTGTGAGAATGTGAAGGTAAAGAGTTCTACATTGGAAAGTTAAGAAACCTAACAAGGGCTTATAAGGAGTTGGGTTACTCCTCTCATTGCCAATTGATTTTGGGGTGGAACCTCAACTTTTCACTTCTTAAGGAAATTTTTGCGCCATAAGATGGTGAAGGTGAAGCCTATATGCTTAGGCATTTGACTTACCTAGTCATATCACATGTAGCAGAACCCACTATCTCTCTAGTAGATGTTCATAGTTCCATTACAGAAAGGGTCGCGGGTATGAGCAAGGGGTCGTCGCGGGCTGGTGGTGGTGATCGACTCGTGAGAGAGAAGGAAGCAACAGCATGAGGTTTTTAAAGTCAGAAAAAAAAAAAAAAAAAAAAAAAAAAGGATCCGCCCAAGCGGCCAGACCCGCCTAGCCACCGCCTAGGCAGATTTTTCGAATCTAAAGCAAAATAAAGGAATTCATAGCTATTTGAATGTCCCAACCAGTGTTTTCAAAGGCATGCCTTCGCGCTCGTCGGAGCGAGGCGGCAGTGAATCGCCCGCGGCGGTCGGCTGTTTCGCGAGTAGCACGTTTAGCGCGGGGAAGGCGTGAGGAGGCGTTGCAAGGCGTAGCCAGGTGGAGCAAGGAATCACCAGATCTGGAACCTTCTGAACTGGAAGAGATTTTGCGAGTCTGCAAATTGGCTGTGAGGAATACGATTGAGGAAGACGATCGCAATTTTTTTTTTCAGGGTCAATGAAACGACGTCGTTTCAATTTCAGTGTTTAAAACTTTAAATGAAACGACGTCGTTTCATTTGGAGTGTTTTGATTAAAGAACCAGCAAGTTTTGTTTTGTTTTTTCTCCTTACCTGTATTCTAACTAGCCTTTCCGCACTTGCAGGAGGCCTTTTTTAAAAAAAAAATTTAAATTTTATTTTAGAATTAAAAAAGATAATGGGTAGTTATGTTCTATAAAAAAAAAAAAAGAAGATTAATTATCTGATTTTTCTTTTAATTTTATTTTTTAATATGAAAAAGTGTGAATTTACCATATTATCCTCATTTAATTCTTAATGTTTGGATTAACTAAGAGCTTTTTCTGGTATTTTGAATGTTTCATCATTCATTTTCACACAATATAGAAAAAAGATATTAAAATCTTTCTTGCCTTTTCTAACTCTAGCCAGCTGTAGCTTTATTCTACTTACCTTCTTCTTTTTTTTCTTCTTTTTTTTTCTAAATTAATATATTAACACATGGACTTATATATATATATATATATATATATATATATACAGAGAACTTCCATTGAGAGATCCCTAAAATAAGCTTATTTGAGGGACATCCTTTGTAGGCCCCACTTCGGAATGTATTTCACTAATCCAAACCGTTTATTTTGTAGATACTCATTCAAATATCATCTCTATAAAAAATCACTTGAATTCGATATCATTTGACCACTTAATTGAGTTATTGAAATTTTATACTTTCTTAAAGCACCGTGTTCATTGATTTTGTAAGACATAATTAGATATCGAAACGGTTTTTGATTTATCTAATCTTTTGTAAGAATGATCTATGAATGAAGACTTAAAAAATCGATGGTTTGGATCATTGGGAAAAAAATTGTAGGGTACCCTAAAGGGCGTCCCTCAAATAAAATAATTTGAGTGCTCCCTCAATAGAAGGGGACTGTCTATATGTATATATATATATATATATTGTATAGTACAACCCCATATATATAGTGAAAGTTACAATTAGTGTTTAATTCATTACCATTAAATTTTATAATTTTAATTCATTGTTCATATGTACAGGTAAAAGGAAAGTCAAAAGCAAGTCCATAAGAACGATACTTATAAATGAAGATGATGAGATAGATAAAGATCCTTCAACATTTGATAGTGGGAAATATCCTTTTCATACAGCTGATCAATATAATAGTGATGCTAGTTTGAATGATATTCATGTTGAGGAGTGGGATGAGTGAACTATGTTTTTGTTTTGATGTTGAATAAATATTTTATGTTTTGGGATTGATTATTATGCTTTGATTGACAATTAGTACTTATATTTGATTATATATAAAAGATTGTTATGGTTCAATAAGAATTAGTTGTATAATTTAATTGTATTGTATTATTCATAAATTTTTCTTATTAAAATACAATAATGTTTAAAAGGCTTATGCCACGCATAACGTGACTAAAACGCCTCGTTCAACGTCTCACCTTTCAAAACATTGGTCCCAACTTGAAGTAGATTCTTGTCGTCCCATGCTATCAGTTTTTGGATTGAAAAATCTTACATCTTTGCAAGCATCAACACTTGAAAGATACTCTAGCCTCCCTAACTAGATGCAGGGGCAGAGCCAGCTAGGGACCAGCGTGGTCCCAGGCCTCCACTTCATTTTCACCATTTTTTATATGTATATTATATATCATATATAATATTATAATATATTAGATTAGTTTTAGGATATTTACTCTAAAATAAATTAATATATTGTGTTCTTTTTGTCTACAAATAAACCATAAAATTTCTTCATCTCTCTTCTGCTCATCTCCCCAAATCTTCTAGGTTAGTTTATAATATTTGCAATATAAACTCCTAAAGTTTTAACCTTTTTTTCTCTTCCTCTTTTGTTTAAAGCTGTGTGAATTTTTTATTTTCCTCATTTTTTTCATGTATGAGTTGGGTACCTTAATATTGCGCTTTATGAACTCCTTTTGTTTTTCATTTCTTTTCTCTGTTGGAATATAATGATTAATTTTTAAGTCTTTAATAGTATAGATTATGAAATTAGTATTTAACCAATTTAAAATATGAAATGCATGATAATTAATTTATAAAGAGAATACAAGTTTTATGAAGGACCCCATCTAATATGAAATCCTGGCTCCGCCACTGCCTAGATGGTCCCTGATAAATAAAAAAAACGGTGATTTGAGCATAACCCATCACCATTAAAGCATCCAACTTCAAGCTCAATCCTAGAAACTTAAAACTGTTGAAGTGCAAAAATTGAATCCCGTGTTACCTTCATTTAAAGAACAAGAGAGAGCAAGAAACAGGGGGTATGAATTTACATTTTATATGTCTGAAATGGTTAATGAGACAAAGAAAATATTCAATTAAAAAAATGTCAAAAAGGAAAAATTCATAACCTAATTTCCACAAAAATTTAATAAAAGATAAAATATATAAGGAAGAGATAAGAAGCAAGAAGAAGCATATTGGAGTAAATTCAGGCCTTTTCTATTCAAATGTGGAACAAAGAGAAGCCATGGTTTTAGCTGAAAGGCATCAGGTTGACGAAAGAGTTAGAAAAATCATTGAGCTAAAAAATAAGGTCGAGTGTTGTTATTTATTTGATTTTGATGATAGCCTTAAGGGGCATTTGAGGTTTGATATTTTGGTTGAAACTGAGGTTTTTCTTGGCATTGAGAGTAGCGAAATTAACCACTGGATTGAGGATTTCTCTTGTGGGAGTAATGGGATAAACATGTATTATTTTTGTTTGGGTGTCTTAATTAAATCCCAAGACTTTGATTAATATAATTATTAATCGAAACCAAATCCAAAGCCGACCCTATCAAGCTCATTAGTCCAACTCTCTAATGTTAACCACACTTACCAAAGCATCATGGTGCTTTGTTTATAAACACATTTGTAAGAGTGCGGATTATCGATGTGAGATTTTCACAAAGGCACCTCAAAGGATAAACCTAGACCTACAGAAAAATCCAGCGCGTCAAAGGATTATTATTGTCATTTTGTGTTTGTAGAAGCAAGGTGTTAAAATGGATAACAGATCAGTGATAATAGTCTGTAAAGGCAACAAGGAAGCTCAACCTGCGGAGAATTGCTCAAGCTTTGTAGACAGATGGAGGTATGGCAATGGGTAATGTGTCTGCTATAATTGTGTAACACCTTGATGAGTTTCAAAAGTTTCATGGTGGGTATTTATTTGAATGAGTTGGTGCGCACCTGAAAGTGCTCAGCCGAAGGTAAAGTAATATTCTGGTGTTGGTTGTTTCTTGTGTAATTTCATCTTAAGATCTAAAAAGATCGATAAAAATCCACCAGGCAATCTTTTCATTAAGGATTGCTTGTTTCATATTGCAAAATTTTCAGGTCTTGTGCTGCTGACACTACTGTAATGAAATGGAAAATAAGTGTGTGAAGAAAATGGAAAAATCATCTCAAAGAGAGCCTTTGTGATTCTTATTCCTTCATTGCTTTGAAAAGCAAGTCCAAGGAATTCTTGATTCTGGAATTAATATTTAAGCAAGCCATAGCTCTCTTTTTCCTCCCAATTATGTTGTTTTACAAAACACGAACTTAGTTCGATTCCCCCCTCTCCCAATATCGCTTGTATAAAAAAAAAAAAAAAACCACGAACCTAGCCTTCTGCCCTTTACGAGAAGGACAATGTTAGCCAGTGCTGTCCCCAAAATTCCTGCAGCTGTCAAGCAATCTCAAGTTTCATCTAAAAGTATTTGTAGTTATTCTGGTTTGTTAACCTTTTGATGCCTCAAAAAAGGGCCATTAAGTAAATTTAAAATTGATTTTTAAACAAAAACAGCTTTAATAAATATAATAATACATCTGATTGTCATTTATGCTTACAAGTTAGAAAACAGGGCTCAAAGTATAATATTTATTCATTAATATGTCCAATTACTTCCCTGCTCTAGTTCTGTTTTTCATAATAGCATGCTTTGTGAATGCAAGTCGGCAAGGGGTTGTTAATAATTATTTTTCAACTTTTTTTTCCTATTGCACAAGGGGTTGTTAAGTCGAATGGATCAGCCATAATGATCTGTGGAGGCGAAAATGAAGCTCCAAGTGGGCAAGCAGATGGGGCTGTGGCAAGGAGGCATTTGTCTGTTACGCTTGTGAATTGCATCATGATTAAACATTCAATAGCAATAACATATGACTATGAATTTGTTTTATATCTGTTATTTCTCTATTTGTTCATGTATATATATATGAGTTGTGGAAGTGCATGTTGGTCTGTTGTGGTTATTTTTTAAATACTTGAATTTGAAGTGTAACATTTCGGTACTTTTCTGTTCAATTCGAATGTCAAGATATTTTCTTGTCCATCGTCTCTTTCTCGAAAAATCGAAAAGTCTAATGAATTGAACTTGAGTTCAAACTCGTGATTGTTTAAGTCATCCTAATGAGTTTAGTGTTAAGCTAAAAGTGGTATCGAAGCTTATGTGATAATGATATGCTGTTGTTGGATGTTCCATGTGAGCTTAGGATCTAAAAGTGAATATCCTCCTAGCGATCTTTCCACTAAGCATTTGCTGCTTGTTCCATATTGCAAAGTCGGAGAAGCTGCAAACGGGTCGGGTGCAGTTTGACCCGCCCGCGATGAAACACCATCACAACCATATAAGTGGGCTAGGATTTGGATCCAAACTTAAACCATGGACACTTTGCTTCAGTTCTTGGATCCATTCACTGGCCCAATTGGCCAAAACCCGTTCTCTGTTGTACGAAAGTTTTCAAGTTTCTTTTTTACTTTTTATTTTGGTTACATTAGGAGGAAAGAAACCCTTGAGTTTCGATCCTCGATGCCAAGCAGGCGGAGAAGGGGGAGGGCCACAACCATTGTGGTAACTCGATAAATTTTTTATATTTTATTTCCTAACAGAACTACAAATTGGTCAAAAATATACTTTTTATTCAATTTTTTGAGAGAAGGAAAACCCCAACATATCAATGGAACTAGAAAACCCCCACAGAAAGAATATACTGATTTGGTTTTTTCTAAACTTTCTAGGTGCCAAGTGCCAAAGAATTAAAAATTAACTTGCATAAACCTGCTGCATGGATTAGAAAATAAAATAAAATAAACCTGTCACTGTGCAAAATAAAATAAAATAAAAAAGAAGAAAAAACTTGCGTTTCAAAGCTTTCAACCGACCTTGAAACCCCACCTCTATAATTAAACTAACATCTTAACCAGCATAAAACAGCAACCTCTCAACTCTCTCTCTCTTTTTTTTTTTTTCTCCAAGTCCCTTTCAAAAGGCCTGCCATCATGGACAATCCGTTTCCTTGTGTTGAACGTATTCTAACTTGGACAATTTTCTCCTCCTTGTTTTCTTCAATATCAAGCTCCCAACCTCACCTTGGTTTCACAGATGCCCTTTTCTTTTCTTTTCTTTTTTTTGTTGGCCCAACACAGATGCTTTACCTTATTCACATGAACTCCATACCAAATGTACGGTTTTGTTTCAAGGTCAGGGATGCATTTTTTTCTCCTTTCAAGGGTATTGTAATGTTGCAACTGTGGTTAGCTTCATTTACACAAACGCATCTCATACTGGTTAGGAAAAGTTTGGTTTCTTGGATTTGAATGATTTGAATGCTTGGCATTGGTGGCTGACAGTTTATTTATCACAAACATTTCAAGCTAATTGACATTAAGCTTTCCCCAATGAGAGTATCAAACACTTTTGGATGGTTCTCGGGTGGTCGTCTATGGCTTCTAGCATTTGCAGCTTGTTTAGTGTTGTTGGGAGCTTTATCAAGATCTTCTCACAAAGTGTTTTCTATTGAGGGCAGCAAGTACCAACTGTCAATAACCCCATTAAAAGGGAGTGGCTACCCCCCTGTGTTTGCTTATTGGATATGTGGTACTAATGGAGAAAGTGAGAAAATATTGAGGCTGTTGAAGGCAATATATCATCCAAGAAACCAGTATCTGCTGCAACTTGATGCTGGTTCTTCAGATTATGATAGAGGACAGCTAGCTCTCTATGTTCAATCTGAGAAGGTGTTTCAGGCCTTTGGAAATGTTAATGTTGTTGGAAAAAGTTATGCCCTCAACCAGATGGGGTCTTCTGCTCTTGCTGCCACACTTCATGCTGCAGCATTGCTTCTAAAGCTCAGTGCAGATTGGGACTGGTTCATCACTTTAAGTGCTTCTGACTATCCACTCATCCCTCAGGATGGTAAGTGATATCAAATCAAAATAATTGTCCTTGAAATTGTTTGGGAACTAGAAATTATTGTCACTGTCACTTAATGCTAAAAATTATTGGATTTCATTACCTTAAACTACTTCCAATTACAAAATTTTATAGGATTATGTATACTTAGGAACTTTTATGACTTTGCTTGTGCTGACTAGGAATATATTTATTTATTTTTTGTTCAGATCTGCTCCATGCTTTCACTTTATTGCCAAGGAATACCAATTTTATACATTTTACAAACAAGACTGGCTGGAAAGAGTAAGCAATAGCCTTTTGATGTTCCCAATACTTTGTTTCTCTTACAGAATTTTTCTTTTTTTCTTTTATTGTGACATGGATGCAGGCAAAGTTATAGGACTGAACTTAAATTCTCCTGGTCATGAACTTTCACATATGAGAATTATTAACTGATGAGGCAGGTTTTAGGACATAAATGATCAACCCAACTAGCCTGCATATATCCTCTTGAATTGCATTTAGGCCATAAGTAAGTCAAAATTTGCCTTGTCCTGAATTTTCTAAATGGAAGTTGATTGGGTGCAGGCAGAAAAATATGGATCGAATCGTTGTAGATCCTAGTTTATATCTTCAGGAGAGCACTCCACTTATGTATGCTGTAGAGAACAGATCCATGCCAGATGCTTTCAAAATATTTGGAGGTCAGTTGCTCTTGCTCTTACAGAATGCCACTAAATGTGCATTCATCAAGTTACAAGATTATGATTTCTGTAAGTTGGCAAAATTCTCAGTTTTATTATAATCTTGTCATATAGGTTCACCTTGGATGATTTTAACCAGAGATTTCATGGAGTATTGTGTCAAAGGATGGGACAACTTTCCTAGAAAGTTACTGATGTACATCAGCAATGTGCCTTACCCTCTTGAGTCCTACTTCCACACAGTCATCTGCAGCTCCACTGAGTTCCAAAACTCTGTAGTGAACAATGATCTGAGGTACATTGTATGGGACTCGAATGCGCTCGGGGAATCTCAAGTCCTAAGCATGTCACACTATGATCAAATGCTAGCAAGTGGAGCAGCTTTTGCAAGACCATTTCAAGCAGATGATCCCGTACTAAACAAGATCGATGAGAATGTTTTAAACCGAAGTTCCAAAGGGTTGGTTCCCGGAGAATGGTGCCCTGACCTAGGAATAAGTAAGAGCCTAGAGAATTCAACAGCTCAGGAGGAGTTGTGTCCAGCTTGGGACAACATTAACAGTGTCAAGCCGGGTCCTCGTGGCATTAGTCTTAGAGAACTATTGCCTAAGCTTGCTGTAGAAGGGAGATTTACAACCAGTCACTGCCAAGAACACTGATACATACATTAGTAACTTTTCTAGAACCAAATGGTGATGAAATCTTTTAAATTTGATTTTTCTCTTTCCAAAATAACACTTCCAACCACATTTGACAAGAATGCTTGGCTTTCTGCTCGCCCCATCTTGATTGAACTAAGCATTGTATGGTTGGTAAAATGGGAAGATTAGATCTGCACTGTTTTTGAATGCATTTGATGAGAGATATATTCTGGTACTGGGTTTTTACCACATTTTTAATTGCCTTTGAGCCTGAAATTGAAAGAGCTGTCAATGTTGCAAGCTGATGATCATCTTTGATTATTCAAAGTCTTGTAAGTGAGAAAAACTGAAAAAGTAATCTATTGTGAGCCTGAGTTTCACATTCTTGTTGACAGTTTGAGATTTTAGTCACACTCCTTAAAAGACCTCAAACTGCCAAGCCTGAGAGGCCATTTTAGTAAAATCCAAATACCCCTCTAATTAAAACATGGACATTAATATTGTGAATCTGATTCCTAATAGCACTTTCAATAATACTATAATGGATTTAGACAAATTTTCTTCCCATGCATTTCAACCAAAATCTTCACCTAATTTCTTGGGATGTGGGTATTTGTAGAAGTAATAGGTGAAGGTCTTATAGAAGTGATACTTACACAATTATTCTGATGTCTCTAAAGGTTGCTTAGCTTTTTGGGTTCCCAACATGTGGTCATATATTTCTTCTCTCCATCAACTGGCCACAGAAAAAGAAAACCTGCAAATTTCATTGGTCTTGGATGTAGAAGTAAATTAATATCCATCCAACCAACCAGCCAACCAACCAAAGATGTGATTCAGGATCAACATCTTTACACATAAGCAATTAGTTTAGACAGATAATTATAGATGAGGGGTAGAAGAACAAAGATGGAAACATAAAAGCTTAAATCATTACCACTTGTTAGGGTGATCATTTTTGGAGACCAATTCGTGTATCATCTCTCAAATAGAAATGGAGTCCACCAATATAATGGATTCCGCCTCTATTAAAGAGATCGTACGCAAGTTGATCTCTAAAAATGGTCTCCCTAACATTTTCCTTACCACTTATTAAGAAAATGAGTGACTATTATTGGTTTTGATGATGCAACAAATTTCCCACTACTCTATCTGTTCATTGGATTCTTTGCAACAACTTTCAAACTGCAGCCACAACCAGAACTTATTATTGTTCTTAATTTTCCACCACCAAACCTTTTTTTTTCTGAAATGCCTCAATCAGAATCACATTTCAGTCCTCACATTTATAATTTTTTAAATAAATATCTGTCCTACTTATTATGACCTTTCTCTGTACTCAAAGTATCAACCTCTTTTATTAATTCCATTATGTCAACCCAACTTTCCCTTTTAGTATCCTCTGCTTTATATGATGAGACCTGGCAAATTTACTACCACTACCACACTGTCTAAAAAAGATTTTTTTTCTAGACATGATTTGAAAGTTTGCTTGTTCAGGTGAGCAAGTTAACCTGATGAATGATAACTTTGATGAGATGTGTTCAATGTATTTTCAGAAATTTCAACCAAATTGCACTCACCACACACACACCATCTTATTCTGTGGTAACACATCTTAATATCTTATACCACATATGATAAGGAGCATGAGGAATCTTTTTCTTTTATACCAAGAAATGTTGAGAATAACATGATAGACGATTAATCGCGTTTATTTTTTCTTTTCGTATTAAAAGATGCGTATAAGAGCCAAACTCTTGTCCTGGATGTGAAGTAAAATGCTCTAATATAACGCTTTAATAACTATAAAAGTTGGTCTTAGAACAACAACAAAAACACTTTCCTAGTTGGGCAGTGTGGGTAATCCATTACCCTTTTTTTATTTTTTTGGAAGTTCAATTGTACAATAAAATTTCGTGTATAAGCTCAGGAGTTACTCCAACAACGTGAAGACCAAATGGTCATAACCAGTGGCCCATTATTCCCGCAGTAGGGAAGATCAATTTAGCATTTTAATTTTTTACGTTCACGTGACATTAAACGAGAATATGGGAGTCAAACTCTAGTCACGAATGTAAAGTAAAATAATCTGTTATGAGAATTTATGCCCACACAATATTTTAGAGCATTAGTAACCATGAAATGGTCAAGACCTAATACTGGTCTAAACACCTTAAGAACCAGAAATCATGAAAATGTGGCCAAGATTGATCCATTTTCAATAATTCCTAGTTTTGTACTGTTTCAATTGTCCTAAACAACAACCAGAAAAAGAACCATCCATGGACCATGATTTTGCAAAATAAAATTTTTAAAAATAATACCCGAAAACTTACAAAGTTAATTAAAATTTTTTTTCTCAATTGAACCCTAATCTTCTGTTGTTGACTAATTAATAACTAAAATCACTTCAGTTCACACTCCTACATTGCACTCGCACGTGCGAGATTCATCCCACACTGATACTCAACACTCAACACTCGGCCCACCCCTCCTCTAGATCATCACGCCGTGCGCGCCTAATTCTCAGCTCCCGCCCGAGCTTCGCTTCAACGGCCAGGATCAGCTTAGCCGGCACTCCCGACAACTCCTCAATCCGTCTCAGATTCTGACGCGTGGACACCGACCTGCCCCCACAGAATCTCAATCCGAACCAAAACGACGCCGCCAGGCACACTCTCAGGGGCACGCCCGCCAACCGCCCCAAGCAAAATCCCAACGCATTCGACGCCGTCGACACCACCGCCGCGGTATAATTACCATTCAGCCCCAGCTGACTGCACCAATTTACGAAACTACCTTTCGCTTTTGCATCCGCGCTCGTCGAAGTTCGCGCTCGCGCCCTCTGTACGCACTTCCTCTTTGCGCCGGAGAATCTCGCCGGAATATTCGACAACTTGCCGGAAACCTGAGTTACGGAGCTCTCAGATTTCAAGTTATCAAACCCAGCCTTCGTCGCCGCAGTTCCGCCAAAGGAATCAGTGCTAGAGACGCAGGCGGAACAAGCCGAGGAAGAGGACTGGGTGTCCCCGTCGCCGTTACCATGACCAGAAAAATTATCCGGCGAGCATGACGAGCAGAGTGACCGGATATTCTGACTTCCGGTAAGACCCTTGCAATTGTAGCAGATATATTGGCGGATGTGGCGAGCGACGAGGAAGTTGGCCTGGTGGACCCTAGCGTCGCAGCGGGAGCAGAGGAAGGCGGAATCGGAGGGGCAGTAGAGCAAAGCTTCTTGGTCGCAGAGCTCGCAAACCCTAGCTTTCATGGTGGAGAAGGCGAGAGAGCTGGAGGATTTGGGTTGTGGGTTTGAAAGGTGGTGAGGTGATTTGAGGGTGTGGGGGGATTAAATGGAGAGAAAGGCGGTGGGGAATGAAATGGTGTGGGTAGTGACAGAGAGGTAGAGAGAGAGAGAGAGAGAGGGAGAGAGGGAGAGTTTGAGTTGTCTTTTTTTTATGGTTGATAATGAGGAGGAGAAGGAGCCTTGTGTTTTTGTGTGTGTTTGAGTGGAGGAGGCTGTGGAGGGCTGTTTGAATTTATAATAAAAATAAAATAAAAAAGAAAAAAAATTATGGAGGAGAACAAAACAAATGAGAGAGAGGAGAGAAGAAGAAAAATAAGGGTGTGTGTTCATGTGTCTGTATTTGGCTTTGCCTTGGACTCTCTCAGTCTCTGTCCACATAAACCTCGTTCCCCTCGAAACTACTCATAAACTCAGCCTACTTTTTGGTTTTTTTGGCAACCTTCACTCCTCCTACTTTTGGTTTATTGCATCTAAGTCCCAACTAGCCTTTTCTTTTCTTTTTATCTTACATCTTTACTAACTTCAAATTTATTTTTCATTTTTTAGTGATTAGGAAAGCTTTTAAAGTAAATTTCTTTTTATTTTTTTATATTTTAATTCAAGCGATATTGGGAGAGAGGAGAATTGAACCATGCATTTTGAGTGCAATGATAAATGCTCTAAACCACTTGAACTACAAGTCTCTTACAAAGTAAATTGTTGATATATGCAATCACCACAAATTATTCATGTGACTTAAAAGTTTTTGCTTTTTCCCCCCTCTATGTTCCGTTACCTTTTTAAAATTTAAGGATATAGATAAAAATATATATATATATATATTAATGGATTCAAATGAGGCACTAATTTGGAGAATGTCATTGTACATGACACATCAATTGTGAGACATCAACAACATGTCTATATTTTGGATGAATGAAATTTTTTTGTGGCACTATCACGGTCATTTCCAGAAAGAAGGTCAAGAGTGTGATAAAAGAGAATTTTCAAACTATAACTTAGTATGTAGGTAAATGCTCTTTATATATAACTACAAGCTTTATGCCTAACTTCAAATTTTAATTGTGGTCCTTTTTTCACTAGATACAATCATGAAAATGGGGATGACTAATTGTACCATTAAAGGTATAATTTCAATAATAATATTTATGTATATCATAACTATGACTTTGTAGTATTAATTTCTCTAAATAATCCTCTTTTTTAAATAAATAAAAAATATTGTGGCAATTATTTGATGTTTAGGGTGAATCCAGTAAAATGATTAAAAGAAGGGGCAAAAAATGAAAATAGTGTTGAAGAAATTTTGTTTTTATTGAAGGAGGGTACGTGGACGAGTAATATTAAATAATAAATGTGAGGGTCGTCTGGAAAATATCTGGTTGCTGCCAACTATGGCGCGAAGTGAGCCCCATCGACAACTAATTCTCTACCAGAAGTTGGAGCGGCATTTCAGAGAATCAACACCTGGCACTACTTTCTTTTTTTTCTGTCGAAACACGTGGCACTACTTGACTACGTCACCATCATTCAAATCCTAACCTCCAAAACACCTTGCAAAATTTGGAAGTTATTGAGTTTCCAAATATACCCCTCGGCTTCTTCTGCGTTGTTCCCAATTTTAAAGTATAACTTTATTTTATTTTATATATATATATATATATAATGTTTTGAGTATTCAGAAATATTTAAAATTTTACATGGTTTAAAAATGTTAAAATTACTAATTGAAGTCTTTTACTTAAAAAAAATAAAATATATTGTGCTTTGTCTAGCACATTAAAACATATATATTTGATGGTTTTTTCTTTCCCAATTTACTTATACGATAGATTTTGTGTATTTTTGAGCAAGTAAATCTTGACTTTTAGATTAGAAAAGTCAAAATATTCGAAATTTCACATTGAATAAGAATGTAAATACTCAATGCCGGTGGAGTTACAGACATCAAATCAAACCACAATGACATATTTGGAGTTATAGTTGAATAACATGTACTATAATTTGTGTCCTTTTTTTTTTTTGTCGAGGAGCTATAATTTGTCTTGTATTCCCATTATAAAATGATTTGATCGAGATTAATTCTCTTAGGCACAAAGGACGCATAAGGTTGTAAACATATATCTTATTGTTAAAAGAATTATTAAAAAAATAATTACAAAATAAAATAAAAAGATAATAAAATTGGAAGAAAAAAAAATTAGAGTGACGAAGTCATATTAAGAGCGGGCCTTCGTTGCTTTAAAGAAAGCTCCTCAAACCCATCATACGGTAACTGACAATGTGGCAAAATCTGAGCGGACGGCTACTTTGCCATTCTAATTTCAACCACACAAATGAATCAACCACAATTGATCCACCACAAGAAAATTTTCTCTTAAAAAACAAAAATAATAATAATAATTTGAATGGGGCATCGGCCCACCGGATGAGTGCCGCGTGTGATTTATAGCTGGCGGTTGATACAAAACCACGCAGTAGAAGCGGTGGTTGAGCACAAGTCTGGCGTGATTGGAATGATTTACTTATGGGTGGGCCAGGAAAATTGTCCCTGAATTGGAGCTTTCTTTCTCCTTTTTGAATTCGGGCCATAAATCGTTCGAGTCTTTTGTGTGCACAAAATCTATGGTGCAAAAAGCATTGCGGGAAAGCTTTCTTTGAGAGAAAAGAATCATTCTTCTTTGTGAAATCTAATACTAGGTCAAGAATGATTGTGTGTTGGTTGAAGAGAATGGAGCAATGAGAGCCACAAGATGTGTATTTGTTGGTGAATTCTGAATTAAATAGTGTGTATGTTTCTTTAAAAAGTAAGTTACTTAGTACGTGTAACTTGAATGTCATGCTCAGTGACGGAGCCACTCCTAGACCTGGAGTGGCCCTGGCTCCTCCAAATTTTTATCTCTTTCTCTATTATATTATCTATAACATATAGAATTTGTAATAAACTACTTATAATTTAAGTTAAAGTTCCTTCTAAAACAAATTAGACATGACTAAAATAGAAATGTTTTGCTCTAAAGATGTAATTATTGAATACTTAAGTATTTTATATACTTGTATTTTTCACTTTGGCCCCTCTAACTTTACAATTCTAGCTCCGCCCTTGGTCATGCTATAATATATATTGGAAATTGAGATGTGCTTCGTGTGCACATGAGTTGTTGATTAAAGTGGGTCTTACAAGGTATGACTCAACAATTAATAAATGCTCATACACACGTAGACGATTATCATTAACATTTTTTGTTGAGAAATATAACAGAGAAATCATACTTAATATCCACCACTGTAATAGGATTAATTCAAAACTTATCAACCTATCACCATCTCTCAAGTGCAAATCTAACAGAAGTCCATTGAATATACCATTATTCCCTCATACCAACCTAGCCCCCAAATCAACCATGAAATTAAGACATATGCACAATTCCCTCGCAAAAGAGCTATACCCACATGTTGTGACCAAAATAAAGCCTAATTAAAGAGAAAAAAAGCATATTCTTCTTCAATTTTATCCCCTCAAGTTTTCCTTCATTCAAGAGATGGCTATTTCAACCGTGTTAGGCTTTTAGGAGGTGGACGAAGTTGCTTAACAACCACAATTAGAACCCTACTAGCTAATTTTATTTTTTTATTTTTGCACGTGAACAATGTGCAATATAGGAATGCAAAGTAATACAATCGCGATGTCTTGAGACAACATGACCATGTGGTTGGGTTTAAGGTCTAGGAGTTGAAACATTACCATGATGACACTGCTCCATTTGATCACCCATGCCAAATATAGACATCTCTGTTCTCTTTTCTCACATGCACATGTTGCAAGTTTCTCCATACAATTAACGCACGAGAGAGTTTTGGTGTTTTGGTGTGATCTTAATACCAACACGTGTGTTATAATTTGCAAATATTATAGCACGTGTTTTATTTATTAATACTATCATCTAACTTGTCGTCCATTCGTATTACAATATATGAATTAATAACTTTTTGTGACGATGTTACAAAACGGTTATACATATAAATTGCCCCCAGCATATTTTTTTTTGATGATAAGTGATAGAATATTATTGATGTAAAAAAGTAATACAAGAAGTTTGAACTCGTATCAAGGGCAAAAGAAATTCCTTGGTCACGAATTACAATCTTCGTATAATATATCAAAAATAAAATCAGGAGGTTCCTCGAACCAGTATAAAGAACCCCCAATATGCAAGGCAAAACGAGCTAAACGATGAGCCACACCATTAGCAGTACGACGAATATGGGAAAAACCTTCCCCAGTGATCTGTGTCAGCAAGCTCTTAGTATCCTCCACCACAGGTCCTAGAACGGACCTATCTATGGAATGATTTCGAAGTGCTGTAACGATCTGGAGAGCATCACTTTCAAAGACAACATTTTGATAACCCCTTTCCATCGCCAATATTGTACCTGTTCTTGCCGCCAAGGCCTCAACTTGTGACGCAGAGAAGACATTAGTGAATTTAATTGCACAACCCGCCACAAATTTGCCCGTGGAGTCTCTCACAACCACACCAACGCCACCCTCCGTGGTCCCTGGCTGCCAAGCACCATCCACATTTATTTTAAGACTGTTCTCATGTGGTGGTTGCCACATTTGTTTTATCTGACCTTGCCTACTTTGAGACCCCAAGCAATTATTAACCCGCAAAAAATCCTGTAGCCTCAGAGATGCATGCAAGCTGACATGTTCAGGCCGACTCTTCTTATTATTCCATAGCAGTCCATTTCGTGCTTCCCAAATTGCCCAACCCACCATGAGAAAGGTTGCAAAGTCATGACAGCTTAGTTGCTCTGCACAGCGAAAGACCCAATCCTTTGGTGAATGAGCATCATTGGTCCACCTGCTACTACTTAATGTCGAACTACACCATGTGTTGCACCCAATAATTTAGCTAGATTGACAATATCTAAATATAAAACGTGCTATTTTTAACAAGGTATTAGACCGTACCGAACGTGTGTATTTCTTGCTTTGAATTTGACATTTTCTAGTAGCCTTTTTTTCCCTTTCACCCAAATGTTTTTTTGAAAAGAATTTCATCTTCGATCTGCTTTTCAAAATTTATTATCATATCTAAGCCATCGAAATTGGTTTAAACGCACAAATATCACAAAAAGAAACAAACTCATAACCTATTCTCAATATCAACAAACTGAGATGACATATGGGGGATTGGTGGACTTAGAAAAAATTTGCATTTTTTTTGTTTTGGTCCAAAAGAGAGAGATTGGGGGGTTTGAAGAACAAAGCCCACATATGATATTTGCTTCTGGGATGATTCTATCCAAACCCAAAGATTTACTCAGAACACCCCACTTTTTTTAGAAAGAGACACTTGTATCCATCCACTGTGTGCTCACTAGAGAATAGACAGTAGCTTCGATTATCAATGGAAGGCGCCCTCTTCCGCCTGCTCCTGCCATCCTCCAAAACCAACGCCCTCATCCCCAAACTGGGCCCCACCCCCGGCTCCAAGGTCAGCATCGAACACCCGACCCATGGCAGTGACGAGTGCGTTGTCTTCATCTTCGCCGACCCAAATGCCCAATCCCCCAATAACACAACCCAAACCCTAGACAAGCCTGAAGGGTCCCCCGCCCAGCAGGCCCTGGTTAGGGTTTTCAGGAGAGCTGTGGTGGATGAGGCCGGTGAAGCAGAGAAGGGCAATAATGGCGGAGGTTTGGTGTGTTGTAGGCTGTTGGCGGCGACTAGTCAAGTTGGGTGTGTGCTTGGGAGAGGGGGCAAGATTGTGGAGAAGATTAGGCATGAGAGTGGGGCTCACGTTAGGGTTTTGCCCAGAGACCAGATTCCGCCGTGTGCATCTCCTGGAGATGAGTTGATTCAGGTAATGAATTCTTTTTTTTATTTATATTTTTTCTAGTTGCATTGCATTGAAATTGTAAAATGTGGATACTTGTAATTGTTCTGCTGTTTCTGTAAGCTTGTTCCCTTTTTTGTGTGTTCTGAGTGCTTTGTTTTGGTGATCGATGTGCAGTTGTCGAGATTTTATGGTTATTTATTTGTTGCTTTTACTACGATTCTATTGAATGATGTAAGTGATAATTTTGTGTGATTTCTTAAATGGTATAACAGTTATGAGGAACTGCATTAACACTGGAAAAACTTATGTAGAGCGCTCATACCACGTCATTGTGCTAATGTGGTATGACAAACCACTCAAACAACGTCGTGTGTTAAAACTGAAAAGAATGCATAAACGTAGGAACAAATTATCAAATCTTATTAGTTTATGATCTTATAAGAAGAAATGACTTTCTTTCAACAATTAGCATAATGACGTGCCATTATAGTCCCACCGAAGTTTTTCTCAACAAAATAAAGTGCTAGATATTCGTGGGTTACCTAAACCATGTGACCACGCATATTTTGTGTTGGTGTGACATGTTGTTTCCTGAATTGATTTGTGCGACAAGCAAGTGCAGTGAGTTCTGTATTTCATTATTTATATGCTAAGTTTGTAAAATTTGATTGATTGATGGATTGATTGCTTGATTTTCTTTCTTTTGCTAAGTATATGTTTCATAAATGTCAGTGAGTGCACTTCACTGCTTGTTAAAACATTTGCACACAGGCAAATGAAGAAGACCTCATGATGATTTTTTTGGTAAAACTAGGCAGACATGAATTTCAATTACCTTCTCTTTTTCTGTTTTGTTCAAGTGAAAGATGATAGGGACCCAAGAGAAAAAGATTCAACAGTAGATAAAAAGGGTGAATAAAGACAAAACAGGACGATGCTTGCTAACACAAAATAGGGAAGCATGCTGCACCTACCGTGGGGTGCAAATAACATGTTTTGTTTTTGTTGTGCTAATGTATTTCTTAGGGCTATATTTGTGTGGGTTTGATATGCAGATAACAGGAGACTTTCAAGCTGTGAAGAAAGCACTACTGTCTGTTTCAGGGTGTCTTCAGGATAACCCTAAGGTAGATGCAGCTAACTCTGGTGCTACCAAAATTTCAGGGGGATTGATTCATGGAACTGGTATGCCTGCGCAAGTTGACCCTATTCCTCATCGGGGTTTTGTGTCTGGCTTTAATGCTGCAGATTATCACTCGAGGAATTACTCTTCTACTCCTGGGCCTGAAAATGTTGGAAGCGGTCACAGGATGCTTATGGAGGAAGAGGTGGTATTCAAGTTGTTATGCCAAGTTGATAAGGTTGGTAGTCTGATAGGGAAGGGTGGCTCCATTATCCGGATTTTGCAAAGTGAAACTGGTGCATCAATCAAGATAGCTGATTGTGCACCTGATTCAGATGAGCGGGTTGTTATCATATCTGCACAAGAGGTACTAGAGCTCAACTGTGTGTGCCTTTACATTTTATTAGTACTTACTGGAAACATTAATTTTCTTTATATTAGGCTTTATACATGTTTGGTTACTCACGCTATAAAGTTAAAATTAAACAAAACAAAACAAAAGGATGTTCAAGCTTGATGTCGGAAGTTCATTGCAGAATCCAGAGCAAAAATATTCCCCAGCACAGGAAGCCGTTATTCGTGTACATCATCGAATTGCGGAGATTGGATTTGAACCCGGAGCTGCAGTAGTGGCTAGGCTTCTTGTACATCCACAGCATATAGGTTGTTTATTGGGTAAAGGAGGTTTCATTATTACTGAAATGAGAAGAGCTACTGGTGCTAGTATACGGATTTTTCCAAAGGAACAAGTTCAGAAGGGTGGCTACCACAATGATGAAGTTGTACAGGTAATATTATAATACTGCACATGCCTGCTGTATGTCATGTGGCTTAATCTTCAATTATCTAATTAAGTATGATGTGGCCATACTGGATAAAGAAAGTTGCTGTTAGCCTTACATGGACATTGGGTTGATTTATGGGATTGGATGCATGTTTTTGTTCCTAAGTATAACTAGTAACACAGTTATTTGTTTGATCTAAAATATATAAATATCATTCCTCCCTACTTTTCTGTTGGTCCATGGGTTCTTTTTCTGGACTTGAGTATCCTGTTCTTGCTAAATACATTATCAGGATATTCACTTGGTGCTTTATGGCAGGTTATTGGTAGCTTGCAGTCTGTACAGGATGCGCTCTTTCATATAACAAGTAGGATTCGGGAGAGCATATTCCCAATGAAACCTCCTTATGCTAATTTCAGTGGCCCACCCTACATGTCTCCATTTCCCGAGATGCCTCCACCCTCCTTTAGACCAAGGCATAACCCAGCCTCCCCCGGTCCCTATCCTTCACCTGGTAGATTCCATCATGGAATTGATCATTCTGCCTTTCCATCCCAACCTCCCGATCATCAGCCTTCATTTTCACATAGTATGGATCACAGTGGCCCATCTCACATGGACCGAGTTCCCTATTCTTTTGGCAATGAGCGACCAGGACATGGTCCAACATATGAGAGTCCTTCTCCAAGAGCATGGACTCCCCAGGTTGGTGCCTTATACTTTTAAAAAACCTTAAGACTTTTATATTTTGATCTATCATGGGGAGAATAACCTATCACTGTCAATTTCTAATATTTTTGTTAAACCTCTTTTTCCGGTCTGTTGGATGCTTCTAGGGAGTAAGCTGTGGGACTCCTAGGGGAACTGCTGATGTTGGTTTGGGCATGGCTCCAAGAAATGGGTCTCTACGAAGGTAATATTTCGTATCCTCTGGAAATGACATTTGTTATATGCTATTGAACTCCCAAGTATTTATGATTAGATAGAGGTAAATTTTGTATTACTTATAAAAGTGGCACCACATGTTGACACTTCTGGCCATGTTATTTATCTTGTGAATTCACCTATTATGGTTGTGGTAATTTGCAAAATTCAAACATGATTGTGATAAGTAATACTGTTTGGATAAACCTGAATGGGCGCATAATCTGAGTAAAGTATTTAGTGAGCTTGAATAAATCCTTGTTTCTCTCTACAATGTTAGGGAGTTGTTATTGACACTCCAAAAAAACTCATCCTTTAACCGTGCATTGTATAAACATAAGAGAAAATGCACTTAGACGAGTGCAGGATGAGTATTTTGGATTGTCAATAACAGTTCCCTAACTTTTAATCCATGCAAACAGCTTCAATGCTGTTGCTGCCATTCTAACCTTTTTCTGCAAATTTTATTTGAGCAGCGGAAGTCAACCGCCTTACTTAAGCAGCACAACCGTTGAGATCATGATTCCTCAGACATTGATTTGTCACGTTTATGGAGAGAACAACAGTAATCTGAATCAGATCCGGCAGGTGGGTTTATCTGTCCTGTTATTAGTTCAATGGTATTGCATTCAAAATTGGCAATGTGTTGATGGGGATCTTTTTTCATGGATATTTCATCCACAGATCTCAGGCGCAAATTTGGTTGTTCATGATTCAAAGTCTGGATCTTTGGAAACCCAAGTTGTAGTGTCCGGAACCCCAGATAAAATGCGTACTGCTCAGAGCCTCATTCAAGCTTTCATCCTTTGTGGGCAGACACAACTTTGACAAACTGTTAAATCTGTTTTAGTGGCACCCATTTGAATGAAGAATGGGAGTGTGTGGATATGAATTTTGTCCCTCAAAGAGAGTGTAAATGAATTCATCCCATCAAGGCGTAAATTCTACGTGCAATTCCATTGTAAATCCAAATTCCAATATTTAGTTTAGTTCAATTTTCCATCATTCTTGGTTTCTGTTGAGTCAAACAGTGCCCCCTCGCATTTCTAAACCCATTTCTATCTTCACCGTCCCTATCAATTCGTTAAGTATGTTGACATGACACACGGATTACTCCATACATTTCCATTTCCATCATCTCTCTGTTAAAAAAATTGTTATAATTCGTTAAGTTTGTTAACATGGCATGGCATGTGTGAACGTTTTTTTTACATGTGACACAAAATAATAATAAGAAGAAAAAAAGAAAAACTAATTAACGCTTAACATTCAAGTTAATAAACAAAAGAGCTTTTTTTTTGTTTTTTATTTCCTAAGACTGAAGATACACAAAAAGATTTAAATTCAAAGCGAAACATAACCAGCAGCTCCTCCCTCTCCCCCAACCTCACTCACATGGCTCGAACCCACAGCGGGGACCACCTCATCAGCAACCGTCTCCTCCGCTATAACGGGGATGGTAAAGTTAGTGACGGCGTGAGGACCCTTCAGCTTCAGCGCTGCTCTGTCGTAGACAGCGGCCGCTTCCTCGGCAGTGTCGTAGGTTCCCAACCAGACCCGTTTTCTCTGAGTCGGGTCCCGAATCTCTGCGGCATATCGGCCCCAAGGCCGCTTCCGGACGCCTATGAACTTTTCCCGGCTGGTCGGGTTGGGTTCCGGCGGGTTGCGTCGCTTGGACAGCTTAGAATGACAGGAACAATTCGAAGGCGAGGAGAGCTCACGGCTGATCTTTCTGACATGCCGTTTGACTCCGGGTACAACACTGTCTTCGTCGCTGGAGGAGTCGGTGGCGTCGGCGTCTGCGAGAATGATCCGAACAAGCCGCTTTGGTGGGAGCCGGGTCGGGTTTGGTGGTAGGTTTTTGTTTTGATGGATCATCTTGGGTTTGGTGAGGATGGTGGTGGTGGTGGTCATTTGCGCTGAAACTTGGGGTAAGGGAGAAGGAGTGCTTGCTCTGGAATTGAAGGCTGGGGAAATTAAATTGGGTTTCTGTTGATGTGAGGAGCGAACGTCTAAGAAGGGAAGGCAAAAATCTTACAGAAAGCAGTGAGTTGGAGTGAGTGAGTGAGTGAGTGAGCGAGTGAGTGAGGGAGAAAGGTTTAATTTTAGAATCTGGAGGTTGGATATTCCCTTTTTAATAAGAAAGAGGGGGGAAAAGAAAGAGGAGAAAGAGATGTGTGCGGTCCACTGTTTTTGCTTACGTCTGAGTTGGCGCTACGTGGACCCGCACATGCCACATCGGCAAGCAAAGGTCGAATGTAACTGATTGTTTTGACTCTTTAACGAAGCAAGTTGATTCGACCAAAAAAAAAAACAAAAAAAAAACGAAGCAAGTTGACAGAAATGTACAAAGTGACCCTCTAAAGATGAGTTTTTATAGGGTAAAGTAAGACTTGATTCATGCGACATCGGTAAACGTAACTGATTCTTTGACTCCTTGACGAAGCAAGTTGACAGAAATGGACAAAGTGAGACATGAAGACAATAAGATAGTTCGTAGGAGTAATTATGGATACGTAGGAATCACTTTTGGACACGTACTTATTTATTTATTATTTTAAGTAATTTTTAGTGATTATGAGAATGTGCTTCCCAATAAAGTAAGATTTGATCCATAATTATGTTTTGAAGAGTGCAGGTGGAATTGGACTTGTAATCAAGCGGCGGATCATCTTGCATCGCTGACACTACCGAGGAGGAGTACGGAAGTTTGGATTGAACGGCCCACCACTATCAGTCCATGCATTGTCTGTTTTCTTGACTCCATGCATTGTCTGTTTCCTTGCATGGACAGACTTGTTTTCCTCTGTATGGGCGTGGGCATCTTGTGCTTTGATTATAAGATCTTTCCGAAAAAAAAACTAATTAAGCATTTATTTGATCAAACAGTATTTTAAATCAACAATTAATATACCGAAGAAAGAAACCAGCTCTTCAAAATCCAGAATTTATTCTTCTATTTTTTGTCTTCGATAAAAATGTCATCATTATCAAGTGTGGAGTAAGAGTTATAAACAAATGGCAGCAGGTAGTGTTAGCGACATAAACACAACAGTTTTAGAGAAACCTCGATGGTTCATAGTAGAGGAATAATATTGCTCTTGGAGTTGAGGAGCAAAAAGAGGAGGCTTTGTGTATATTCTATTGATTGGAGCTAGAAAGTGTAAGTAAATCCTCCCAACACAACCCTTTCACAACAGCTGTTTCACCATCAGATAGAAAGCTCAAGCTCAGTTTTACAGACATAACTACTTTGTTCAAGTAAAATGTCAAGGAGATAGAAGATGGAACCCGATGCCGAAATGTTTAGTTAATTCAAGTGCAGGAAAATCCTATTGGCATATTATGCAGTGCGGTGAGACCAAACTCAACTCGTCTAAAAGAGAGATAAAAGGAGCATTTCAAAATTACTTCTAATCATCTAAAGCTCCTCTATACAATGGCTGGCCCGAGCTAAAAGCTATAACGAAGACCACTACCGCTTCCCGTAATTCTAAAGACCTGGTCAGCCGCCAAATTTCAGTTCTGGAAAACAAACGGAAGTAGAAGAGAGGAAAAGAAGTCAAGAAATACCGGAATAGAATACAATTCTATACTTTAAAATCTTCATAAGAACGAAGCATGCTTTATAAATCAGGTTTGATATCTTCGTTCTTGCTTACGGAAGGGTTTTGTCCTGCTTGGGGTGCTGCTGCCTTGGAGAGGTCCCTCAGAGTACCCTATGGTTCACAGAGTGCAAAGACAAAAAAATAAAAATAAAGCAGTGGAAATTTCAATGAAATTACTGAACAGAAAGACAATCTGTTTTCGTAACAGATATTTCCTTGTAAGACCACCTTAGAGATTAATCCAAACGAAAACTGAGTATTGACCCTAAAGGCAACTGCAAATGCAGTGAATGCAATTGCATCTTAATAATCATATTCACAATGGTATTTAAGACAGACTTCCATTTACCATGATAGAACTGTACAATATGCAATATGGTACCAAGCACAATCATTATACAAACCACCAGAAATAAATAGTGAAGAAACACGCCACTTGTATTTACCTTGTTTGCCCACATAAGTCCACATGCATTGCAAAGGGTTCTTGGTCCATCAGGTCCACGTCGCATCATTGGTGTACACTTCTCATTGATGCCACAGTGTCGACAGCTGGCAATAAATCCACAGTACATAGCAATAATAAGATTACAAAAATGAGTTCAAAGAGAAAGATCCTACTGCTATCAAACTTTTTATCAAACTATCTTCGGAGAGGAGGGATTCGAACTTGAGACCTTGGGCGTAGGGGTAAATGCTCTTTTCACTGTATGCTCATGGAAAGCAATAAAACTAGGGTCTCAGTTCAAGGTGCTAACACGTGTAAATTTTGACGACGAGAAGCCGAGAAAATATAACCCTACTTGCACAAGTATCACACCACAATTATTCTACTCTCAAAGATTATATGTCATATTTTATGGGAAACTTAAAATTTCATTTAATGAAAGAAGAAAACGTAAATTAGGTTAAAAGGAAAAAAAGGAAAAAAACCTTTGATTTCTTAGATAATCAAGGCTAGACATCTGATTCTATCCCAGACAGAATCCACCTCCTCCACACCCTATCATCAAAATTCTTTTCATTTCTTTCAAAGCAACCAGTCCAAATAAAAGCCAAAGCTAAACATTGCCAAAGCGTAATAGCCTTTTCTGCCCTAAAACCCAAAATATCCTTGGCCACCAGAGATGAGATAGCATATCATGAGCAGAGCAGTGTACTTCAGCAGGTCACCACAAGCTCAATTTCTTACAGCTATATCCTTTCCAAATTTAAACCTAGTATAAAATTACAACCTTCAAATGCATTAATTACAAAAATATGCTTGTTCCTCTACAATATCTTCTATACAGCTGAATTACCTTGTTATTCCACATTAATATCTTGTCCTATTTCATGACCCATTCAATTTAAATGAAGTCCATTGACTCCATTCAATTTGCATATTCTTTACATTTAACAGTACAATTGAACAAGTCTTCAATAGTGGTGCTTCATCAACAACCACCAGACAACTTCACTAACCACATGACAGTTCTGTATAGTCGTTTTGGTTTCTCATAGTTCAGGGTTTTAATAAAGCTATATGCATTTCTAAAAATATATAAGAGCCACTGGATCGACTTCTTTGCTTTCGTTAAAATCTATAAATATCTTTCTTCCAAGCCTGCCTTGTCCAAATTGTTTCTGCATCCATGAAGGTCTACTTAATAATTTGTTATAAATTTTTAATTTCTTATGTAAAATTCACAGATTGCAGACATTAAGAAATTTGAATAAAACATGTTAACTTACACAGCCTCTTGATGTTGCGATCCATTACCATCCTGACTCCAGCTCTCGTTCGAGCCCGAACTTGTGACGGCTGATGCAGAATCATCATTATTGGGTTTAGAAGATGTGAATTGACCTTTCTTTCGTTGCATCCTACAGCAGTAATCATGAACGTCACTCAAATTTGTCAAAGGCTAATAAAGCATCATAATTCATTTATTAATGACAGCTATTTAGAATGAGGAAATCCCTCAAAGTGAAACAAGGCAACAGCAGAAGGGAAAAAGCATATCTAACACAAGGTTGAAAATGTCGATGTTGGTGGAAATCTCGGTTGATTCTGATTGACAGAAGTATCAATGTTGAATTAACTTTAGAACATTGAATCGTAAAGTAAATCACTTAATAACATCCCTAGCAGTGAGAAAAGTACCTTATTACCTATATTCTGCCTAAAGTGAAGTCAGATTCAGCCAATGGAATTAGTGTACATAAGCAACATCCCTAGCAAGCTTCCCTAGAAATGAATAAAGCTATATGCTAGCATGCTATAGCTACTGGTTCATGAACTACTTACTATTTGAAACTATATATCATTGGAACAATTTATTGGTTTTCCATCACTAATCTTAGATTGAAGTCATAAAATACAACAAAGAACAAGTATTCCTGCAAAAATTGAACTAATTTACCTCATAATTCATTGGTTATTATGACAAATGCAGATGCCATACCTAAGTGCTACCTCTTTTCGAACAGTATAACGAATCTTCTTGTCAAAATTTCGTTCTTTCCGTTTTTCACGGAATCTAATTAGTGAAGCCAATCTTTGAGGGACACTCAACCGTTGTGGAGTACTAGTAAGGCCCTGGTTGAATTCTTTGTTAGCAAGATACTAGAATACAAATAACTGTTAAGAAACCACTTGAGACCAAGTTCAGATACCTGATTATTATGCTGCGTGGTTAGTGGGACAGCAGGCATACTTGGAGGTACTTCACGGCCCCCCAATAGTAACAACACAGCTTGAACCTGAGGAAGGTAATTCAAATAAATCAGAAGGCTTTCTCTTTATTAAGCTACTAAGAAGACAAAATAGCCACAAGTAAACAAATTATAGATTTCAAAGTACCAAAAGAACATTCGAAAGACTGCAGTTTTCCATATGCACACTTTTGAAACATGTGCCAGAAAGTAACAAACATGGCAGTCTTTTACTGCTTTTACTTTCTGTAATGTGTACAGATATAACTCAATCTAAGTTTGGGATCCAACGTAATTGTTTACATATCTACATGCTCCCCAGTTTTATATAGAACGCTAGTAACACTCCATTTATTATGTACGGCCATGTCCACCAATAGGCTCCCATTTTACCATTTTTCACTCATTTGTGTTTACAGTTATATTTACAAATCTACATGGTACACAATATTATCTAGAACTCTAGGAACACTCCATTTACTATGCAAGCGGCCAAGAATAGTTCTCCCATCTTACCATTATCCATATTTATATTACATTCCAAATTCTCTAAGGTCTGTATAACTCTTCGATGCCAAAAATTCAGTATGCAGATGCATTTTCAATATTACTTGAGTAACTAGAAAAACTACGCTTCCCAGATCAGTTTTCTTGTAAAAATCAAACATTTTCGCCAGTCATGTGAAACATCATGTTCATAAGAATTATATTAGACAATCAAAAGACATTCATAAAATGTACAATAAACCAAATACTTGAAGCAATTCATCTCGAGCACAACCATTATCAATCAAAGCTTAAACAAACACTGCAACAAGCGCATAATGTGTTAATAAAGCACGCCAATAGAGCTAATTCCAGTAACAAGCCACACAAGCATAAATCAAATATCCCATGTAGAGAAAACAATAACAACTGGCAGCATAAAACTTCAGGATAATCAATCAAATCACCTTCTCAGGTGACACAGAATCGAACACGAAAACCTGACCCTGAAACGACAATGTGAGCTGGTCCCCATTTTCGGGGCCATGGTCCATCATCCCATCACGCGTATCAGAAAGATTCAAGGGGTCAGATGGGACATCGGCTTGGACAAGTTCAGCTCCACCACTTCCATTTTCATGATCATCAGCCACCCCATCTACATTGCTTATTTGGTCCAACCCGTGATGATGCTCATGATCTTGCATGTATTGCAAATGCAGATTATCATTCATATGCATGGGTTCATCGCTGCCACAGATGTCATCCATTGCGCACTACTCAATTTGTATCACACTATTCCAAGATCACTACTCTTTTGTACAAACTTGTGTAAATTTACTGCTTTTCACCTTCATGTCAATGCTAAAGCTATCAATTCAAAGATCAAATGGCTCAGTGCTCTGTTTGGTTGCCAGGAAAATGCAGGGAAACAAAATTATAATAAAAATGGCAGAGAACTGTGCTAATACACGCAAATGATGTATTTAGCTCATGGTAGTATTACTGTGTTTGATTGCCTGGAAAATGCAGGAAAATTAAGAAAAAATAATAAGAAGTCTTGACAGAATTGTACGAAATGGAGTTGCATGTATAAGTGAGAGTGATTTGCTTAGTTGAAGTTAGTAATTGAACATTTCCATAATTTTCCTCCCGTTTCTGGGCAAGCAAACAGAAATTTCAATGCGAAATGGAGAAAAAAAAATGGAAATTTTATATCATCGGAATTACCATTCGAGGGTAAGATAATTCAGAACTGGGATAGCGATATCTGAGAATGGAATAATTAATTCCGATTCCGGTTTGTGATTCCAAACGATGTACAGCAGAAAAAACAGAACACGAGAAACTTGAAAATTCGGGTAGAGAAGAAGAACGAAGATGTGTGGCCGTTGGATTGAAGTGAGCGCCTTTTATGATCAACGGTGGGATCGTGCGGAGGCCTTCTGTTGTCAGGTATTTCGAGAATTGAAGATTTGTCCTCAATCCATTTGATTTAGGGTTTCTTAAAGAAATAGCATGTTTATATAGCATTAGAATGCTGGCTTCTTTTTTAAAATAATAATAATAATAATAAAAAACTGACTTGTGACTTTTTTCATAAAGGTAAGAATTTAATAAACTGACCTATTTTGGGATACGGCAAGGTCGAATACAAGACTGTGGATAATTAAATTTGTTTACCAAATAATGTGTTAGCAAATGTGTCAAATACCTTATTCTATCTGAATAAAACTGTAAAATGTCTTCGACCCTCGGATAACCAATATGTTCATGAAATGATGTGTTAGCATATGTGTCAAATCCCTTACTCGTCCAAATGACACTACGATTGTAGACGAAGGCTGGTTCAACTTCTAGAGCCGTGCATGTAGGGAGATTTAAAACCAAGTTCTATCTTCACCTCTCCTATGTCAACCAAAATCTCAAGAGAACAACTGAAGCAAAACCCATTTGGTGGATATATGATCCTCAGAACAATATGACTACCACACGATCCACCTGTTAACTATAAAAAAGGGAAGCAGTTCTTAGCACTCCAAAAATATAACGGAGAAATTGCATTCTGAGTACTAAATGACTTTATTTAACTTTCAATAACAACTCCCTTTAAAAAAACTTGCAACTTCAGCAGCAAGAGAACCCATGCACAGAGAGAGGGAGAGGGGGAGAGAGAGAGCACTTATGGTCTGGAAATATTCAATAAGTAATTTCTGCCCATGAAGTCATTTATTCAAATGGGCTTACAAATCATAAGTGTCATTGACATGTCAAATAGAGGGGGGTACAGAAAAAACAAAACATTCCTCCATGAAATTACAAAGGCTCATCCATTCCCAAATGGCTAAGAGGAAATATTCATTTTCCTATGGGAGAGAGGTGACGACTGACAAATAATCTGTATATCCTATGTTACAAATCCATCACTGTGAAAGAAGGGCACACATGTCTCACCATAGAATACAACTTCCACCAGCAGGTGAAATTTGTAAAGCCGCATAGTTTCCTCATACAAAAGCTGACATTAAATTTCAAGGACTAATGTATTTTTACTATTTGGCCCTTCATCTACTTGGACCCTAGAATTACAAAATAATGAACAGAAAATAAATCCTATTAATCTCGGCCCTCCTTCCTGCCACGCAATCTAATCTTTGGTCTATCATCCCCATTTGCTCTTCCAGAATTTGCTTCATCATGCCTTGCCACAATTCTTAGTGGGTGAGCTTCCGTGTTGAAAACCCATTCATCTAGTGAGATGACTGAGGAGGGTGAAAAAAGAAGATAGAGATATTTGAGAGTCTCCGCAAGAAAGAAGCTTTGCATCATATTGTCTTTGTCACCAGTGTTAACCTGATAACCACCAACAGCCCGCATAAATGAGAAACCATATGTTACCAGTAAAAAAACATAAAAATTATTCCACCGGCTTGAATCTTCAGTCTACTAAGGAGCAAGTATATTTGATTAGTTCAAATATTCATGAGATGAAAGCAATAATGGATACGATAAAATATTGCAGCCCCAAAAGATTATTGGTCAAAAGAAAAATGTTTTTCAGTTAACACCCAACCTCTAGAAAAAGCATCACCAACACGAGATTCAACCGTGAACAAAAGGTCATGGAAATTAAATGCATAAGAAAACTTGAATGGAGGTGCAATGGTAGTTATGAGTTTGAGAAGTGCATACATCTTTCAGTCCAACATATCCTGACTCTATGCGGGAGTTCTTTTCAAATGCTTGAAATATATTCCAGCCCCACTCTCGGTATGTCTTGTTGCCAGTCAAACGCCAGAGGTAAAAAAGTGATTCAATTGTCTCTGGTCTCAATATATTCCATGACGTACCCACACTCAAGTCCTGGAAATATCAAACAGACACCATGTGAAAAATTATTAAGTACGTGGCATCGAATAAACAAAAATCAGGATAACTAACCTCGCCAGCACGAAAGAAATAGTTCTCTCCAGCTAATTTTGTTGGTGTAGACTGGTAGAAATTATAGCATGTCCAAGCAAGCTGAAAAATAGGCTCAGTATCCAGTCAAACGCTAAAAGGGTACACTGTTTGGAAGCTGACTATTATTAAAAAAATTACGAGCTTTATTTGTACTTTTTTCTATCAGGAAACATGAACTTATAATAAATAAAAGAAAATTGAATTACAATAAAAGTCAGACAAGATGTCTATTTATGCTCTCAACCAACAATATCTAAAACAACACAGATTCACAATAGGCCCGACAATATTCACAACTCATGAAAATTCTCTCTACATAAAGAACCAATGAAATATAGCTTCTTTTGTCTTTTTCTCCTTTTTGGCTAGGCAAACTACCCACCAGAGATTCAACCCCAAAACTCATTCTTCACCCTTATTCTGCCCAACAGGATTCACACTAAAACAGTTATATAAGACTACCTAATTGCCTTCCAACTTCTACTTGAGCAATATAAGCCGTTTGAGTCACATTTAAACCTAAAAAAATAAATTTTACAAGCTTTAATCTATCATATAAACCACCAAAAGGCCCTAACACAAACCAGTTCTTACTGTTCTATATCAGATTTAGTGCTGAAAAGTAACATCACAAGTTTCTACAATGTCCTGACATTTTTAGTATACACATGGTACTCTCTAGCACAAAATTGTGGGCATGGTTTGGATGCAACAGAATTGTGACAACTACAGTTGCTTCCACAAAACTTGTACATAGGAAAATTTGTGTGCCAAATCACACACACAGAGCATCTCAGTTAATAGAGCCTGTCCAACTGACATGAAATATGGGTTCAAAAGAGGCCCTATCTCTCAAAGTAATACCTCTTCTGCAAGTGACAAGAATTTCTTAGAGTCGTCAGGACCATAACCAGATGATCCTAAAGCCAGCATTCCTGGAGCAAAGCACGCTAGTTCGTCCATCTGCATTGGAAAATGCCACTCAAAATGAAACACGGTAATTTATTGACGTAGCATTATGATGCTGCAAACGATACTTTACCTTATTTGTCAGAGTTCTCCCATTCTTCTCGCATATATATGTAAAAGATGATGGTGTTGTTTTCCGGATCAAGCTCAACAGACCTTTCATTGATTTCTCCCACATATCTCTGCTTCCAAAATTCCACAAAAGAATTTTGACATCAAGATACATTTAAAGAAGACCATGACCACATATCCACTTCAAAATAGAGTTCAGAAAAAGAAAAGGTAAAAAAAAAAAGGGACCACAGGACTTTTTGACCTTAAAGAACTACTAGATTTTGTGGCCTCAAAGAATACAGATTCTTCCTAGTACCAGAGCAAAAGTCACATGATGCCCTTTATGATTTCTAACATTAAGTTCTAAGACAAAATTGGTCTTTCAAGCAGACATGCTTCTCATAGCTCTTTAAACCAACCAGAATTTTGTTGTGGGAAAGTGACTATAACCATCTAAAAAAAATGACAACCTTCTTACCTATAAGGCTTTACAGCTGTAGTTCTATTCCCCTGTATCCAAACTTTGAGTAAATATTCATAGAAGCTGCAATGGATTGTTTCAAGTTGATTACACCATTGTTTTAAGCCAATCGCACCAGTATACCTTATGAAACCTGAAACTCAGAGAATTACGTAATTCATATCATAATTTTATGCTTACCTGTCACCCATAGCGCCAAAGGTTATAACGGAGTACGCTGACGTTCCTCTTTCAGGGTCAATATAAATAGGAAGCAAGCCATCATCAGGGAAAGTTTTGTTAAGCTGCACTATAACATTCTCAGCCTGGAAATCAACATTCAAGCAATTAGTTTAACATCACTAAAATAAAAAGTCACTGATCTATGCCTTTCTTATATAACCTATACAGATATACAAGTTATGTTCTGAATACAGTTTACACACATACTATGAGCAACAAGTCATAATGTACCAGGCATCATGAGTTAAATCAAACAAAATGTTCCTGTAAATGCGCTATTTGACCAGGGGAAAGAAAACACTAGTACACATGGTAGTAAATGTACCTTCTGCCGATATTTCGGGTCTCCTGTCCTCTCAGAAAGAGCAATAAACTCCACCTGCTCTGTGCCGGAATCTGCCAAGATACTTTCACCCTAAGAGCATGATGAATTCAAATATCAGAAATATTAATCAAATTCCAAAACACTACTTGTAATTGTTCAAAATTTTCAGAAAAATTACAAAAGAGATCGGCACATGCAACAATATCAATAAGCATAAACACAACTTAGGGTAATGTGATATTATAACAAGAGACAATCTGAAAATTGTATTTTTTCTTCACCACTTACTCCAGTCCAAGAAGGATTGTGCGGTCTTCCATGTGCCAAGTTGATAATGTTGTAAGGGATTCCACTAGGTGTATCCCATGCAGGCAGCAATCTGTCTGCAATATCTCTAGCCTTATCAAGGAAAACTTTATCTTCTGAAAGATCATATGCACTGAGAAGACCACCTACAACTCTGGGTTTTCAGAAAAAACGATAGACATAATACATCAGAAAAGATGCTTTTGGAAACCAAAAAAGCAGGAAAAATAAAGTGAAAGCCCAAACAGCCTGTTATAAAAGGGAGAAAATAATTAAAATCAACCATATATTAAACCTTATAATGCAACCTTATGGTTGTCTCAAAAACACTAGCCTCATAATCCTTGTTAAAATCCAAAGAGTTTGCAACCCACCTGCCACAGAAAAGATATTTAGTTAAAATCCAAGGAGTTTGCAACCCACCTGCCACAGAAAAGATATTAGTTATAAAACATTTATTATAAAGATGTAATGTGTAAAGTTGTAGAATGAGGTTGTGAGCAAAAAGAACAAAAAAAAAAAAATAGATGGGAAAAATAAATGAATAAGTAAGAATCAATGGTTTAAAAAGCGCGCCTCGCCACGAGGCACTGAGGAAACACATCAGAGCGCTCAACGCAGGGTGGAATTCCGTTTAGGTGTTATCCAGGCATGCAGAAGGCGCAAAAGAAAAGGTGATCTAAGATGGTTTACACAGTGCAATGAAAATCTGTCAAATCGCTGTGCAAAGATTAATTTTGGTTCAAGCTGAAGGAGATAAGTGACAAGAAGCTGAAACAACATTCATAGATATACACATAGGACTTGATAGTTAACAGAAATATGGCCCGACATAGGAGCAATGAGACAATATAGCCCAGGTATCAATCCCCAAATAATTTGGACTCTGACATAATTAAGTGAGGGCACTGGACACACTATAACCATGTATAATTAGTAGCATGACTTCTTTTCTCTTATTTACTTGATTTTACGGTAAGCGCGAGTTTAACCCACAAAGAAAATATGATCCATACGAAAAGACGAGGAGAATAGCTTATATTACAAACTAGGAATAAAAGAAAACTTCCAAGAAAAATTCTAGTAAGAGCCTTTGGTGGTTAAAGACAGAGAGTAATGCGATAAGGGTTCAAATACCTATCCACAAAATATGCTACCACAGAAAATAAAAAATAGAAACTTCAACTCACTCTCTAGCTTTCTGGAACTGCTCATGAAGACCCATTATATACAACGTATCAAGAGAGTCTACTATTGTTGCTCCAAGACCACCAAAGCCATTAACACCATTCTTTGATTGTGGCTGGTACATGGAAAACAATTTTTATGTTAGAAATTTGTACTAAACAGAACAACATCATCAATAACATATGGAAAGTAAAAAATAAAAAATAACTTGGTAAAGATATTAAGTTTGTGGTCATTACAAATAGAACTGTCAGTGCACCCAGGCAACTTTAATGCTCCTTGGATTGTTTATCAAGCACAGGAAAAGGAATGCAGTGTATCAGATTAGAGACATTAGCACCTACATTTATTTTGTTGAACAATATGTAAGACACATGCTGAGATTAATCAGGCAGATACAAAGTCTGTATACCTATCATCTGCTTTTTAATGTGTAGGAAATTTTTAAATTTTACTGCTGATTTTTTTTAAAAATTTACTGTTGATTTCTCTGACTAATTCTCCACTAGTGCATCATTTATCCTCCACAACACATCATAAGAGCTCCAGCTCTCCTATGCCCAACAGAATATTGATCAATGAGTCTCCACCATTAAGATCCATCGATAAAGTCAATTGAACCTAACATGTGGACTTCAACATTGTTCCAACAAAAATCCATCCCTTACGTCCTCCTGGATTCTTGCACTTTTATGTTCTTTGCCACTACTCTCCAACCTTTGGCCAAAGATTTTCTAAGGACAAATAATTCTTCACAACACCAAATGAGTCTAAAAATTTGGAAGTAGCGAGTGATACTAAAATTTTACTGCTGCTTAAGAGCTTACATAACGTTTGAATACCATACAATATATAGGACCCGATACAAAAGGATCCTAGCACAATCTCTTTAAAGAGATGATAATAAATAGATCAGTACAGACAAATATTTTTTGCTCAAAAAGACCATAACTTAAGTATTAAAGGGAGTATGTACAGTGCCATCCACTCAATAATTTTGCTTATTACAGTCTAATTTCAGAAACCCAATATGTAATAACTTTTCTAATTAGTTACATACTGGCTGAAAGTTAGACCAATACTTGAAAACCTTGCCAAAGTCAAAACTTCGGCAAACTACCAATGATCAACTTAAGATACACCAGCTTGACCCCCCCCAAAAAAAAAAAAAGGTACACCAGAAGGAAAATAAAACCTTGTAGGACTCATTTCAGCAAACAGCACAAAAGGAATACGTGGGTAAAAAAAGGCCATAATGCAGTGTACATGCTTTGAGATACAACTTCTAAAAATGAAATAGATAATGATATACTTGAAAGGTCCATTATACCTGAAGTTCATCTTGGCCCCATGCATACTTCTCATATGAACTCCATGCATGAATCATAGCTTCTTTCACTTTTTCTTGTCTTTGAATGTCAATCGGGTCATCTGGAACAACCTCTTTCTCACCATCCCTGCCCTTGAATATGTTCTTTTTAGTTGCATCACCTTGCACATTTTCCGAGTCTTCCACCTACGTGTACAGTATACCATTAGTTGACACTTGACACATATCTACCTTAAAAAATAGACAAAAAGAATGCTGCAGGGCATTCCAAAATATATATGTTCATCTCTAGGCATAAATATTTAATCAAATCAGGTTACATACAACATAATCTGTTCAGGTTCAAGGAATATTTGCAGCCCGATAAGGGGACCTTAAAGCTCTTTAATAAATTATAAATGTTTTATTTGAAAACATATTTATAGTGGCTTTACACAGTCAGGTGGTGGGAACTGGCATAAAAACTATGAAGTGTTAATTATGCCTGCAATGGCACTACCCCATCCCAAGTAAAAGGATGAAAATGAAGGCAATTAAAGACCACAGATGAGAAGTAGCTCAAGCTTAAAGATGAACCAAGGCATAAGTATTTAAACGCTTACCAAACTTTTCAAATGGTGCAATTGTTCATTTAACTTAGAAACTTCTTCCTGCAAGTCATGAACAAGATCATTAGATGCATGAAATTATAACAAATAAAAAAAGGTACAACTCTTACACCTCAGGTATGCAATAGAGTTCACTTTTCAATGCAAAAGGTTCGATAAAAACAGTCTAATAAAATATGGATGACTACAGATAACCAGGATCTCTTCTGGGGAATCTAGTTACTCCTAAATGGCATCCCACGAGAAATTTATTCACCATTTTTCCAATTCACAATAGCCCAGGGTTATACTTCAAATCTAAAACGCTTCCACCATCCATAACATTTGTGATGGTTTCCATTGGACAAAACTTAGTGCTCCTCCTCTCATAATTGTAACAATCAGCCTATCATTGGCTACATGCCCAATCAAACACTTGCTCTGAAATTTTAAATCCTATTAAAAGAAACGCACATCGAAGGTACCAAACATATAAATATATCTTGTGAGAGCACTTAGTAAACTTCAAACTCCCCTATAATGAGATCAACCATTTTTTTTCATCCAGGGTAAAAGATGCTAATATAAAGTTCAAATTTTCATCCTCATTTTCAAGGGATTTCTCAGCAATCAAACAGACCATACAAGTACCAAATCAAAATCACAAAAAGTATAAGATTGAAAGTGAGACCAACCTCGTGCTCTCTGAGGATAGTTTGACGGTCCCAAACAATCAGAGTGACGCACACAAAGGCTATGAAAAGCAAAGCCAAGCGTTTCGGTCTCTTCAAGTAATACGATGGGTTACAGTACCTCAATCTGCTGGACGACGATCTGGTCCTAGCCATCATATCACACAAACACTACCCCTACGATTCAAAGCCACAACATGGAAAACACAACGAAACGTCTTTCCTCGATCTGAAAATAAAGAAACGGCATTCAAATTGTTTTGCAGAATCGAAGCGCTGGAAATGAAAACGGTGGGTAATTAGAAACGTTTCGAGCTGCAATGAAAGAAGGGGAATGGGGTTTGATGGTTTTTCCTTTTTGGATGTGATCTCCCGTTGAATGAGGTGCGTGTTTCGGTACCCAGGACGACACGGTGTAGAAAGGAAGGAGAGGGTTTGTGATGACTTTCGAATTTTCTCGATCCGTGGAAGTTTAATATGGAGAGAGAGAGAGAGAGAGAGAGAGAGAGAGAGAGAGAGAGAGAAAGACTGAAGACTAAGAAAAGTATTTTGTTGTCTGCAAAAGAAAAAAGACAATTTTGTTGCGAGCAAAAATAAATAAAATAAGTTCGTATTAGCAAAAATAAGAAGAAAAAATAGGAAAGAGTTTTTCGAAAAAATTCGATAATATCGCTAATAAAAAAAACGAAATTCACGGATGAGATTATCAATATTTATGATGTCGAAAAAGAACTTGAAAATTCGACGGAGGAATTCACCAGGAAAGGTATCTCCCCGCCACACGCCTATGCTGGGTTTTTTCCTTCTTTTTTTTTTTAAAAGGCCATAGTATAGCCGGCCGGCTATACTGGATTCCTTCCAATTTTTTAACAGAAAGCATAGAGCCGCGCGGCTATAATCGGTTTTTTAATTTTTTTTTTTAAGAAATCGTATAGCCGAGCGGCTATACTCGGATTTTTCCATTTTTTGAAAAATAAATAGTATAGCCAAATTTTTTTAAAAAGAAAGGGTATACTCGGTTGTTTTCTAATTTCTTTTTTAAAATAATATAGCCGGGCGGCCATACTCGGTTTTTTCAAGTTTTTTAAAAAGAAATAGTATCGCCGTGCGGTTATACTCGTATTTTTCCCAAATTTTTTAAAAGATACTAGGTTTTTTCTATTTTTTTAAAAGAATATAGCCTTACCCCTTTTTTCTTTTTCTTTTTTATTTTATAAAGAAATAGCTACTACCCTTCTTTCAAAAATAAGTTTGTCCTCGGTATTTTTCCTAATTTTTCAAAAAGAAATAGTATATCCGCAAGGGTGGGAACGAAACGACTCTCCCTTTTTTTCCGGACTCTTCTGCTCCTCATATCACTGTTATCCAAAAAGAAGCAAAAATAAGTCCATTACTTTGAAAAAGTGGCTTGATTGGTCAGTTAGACTTCCCTCGGGTGTCAAAAATAGCTGTAGAAAAGAAACTTACTGGTCTTTTATACAGAATTGTTTTATTTTTATATGCATTGTTTAAGCACATAGCAAGAACATCCTCTCCGTCAAAGCTATATGGCCACAACTGACAAAAGGGATCAGGGAAATTAGTAATTGCTTGTATATATGGCTTCCACCTATACAAAATCACACTATTTCCCTGCATTGTGCAAAGCCACATGGTAAACTCACTTTGCCTGCTTGCTTAGTCACAAAGCAGAACACCTTTGTACAACAAAAATAACAGTATTAAAGCTCTACCTCTACCATTATTTTCAAATATGACAAAACCTATGTATATCCTTGGCTAGCCTAGCCTAATATTATACCTTGCCGTATATGGTTTGCATGACAGGGCTCTACTGCATGATCAGACAGGCTGCAAATTTCATTAAGCCAAAGCAATCGTAGGGCAACTCTTCTTTGGCAGGTCAATGAAAGTGATTGTACATTTGTAGCTGCATCAGTCACCAGTGCCTGCCAAGAAAGAGGAGCCCTATGACTGCTTTGCTTACTTGACAAGTATACTTCTTCTAGTATGTATGGCTTCTTCAAGTATACTTTTTCAATGATGGCCCGGCACAGGTTATATAAGGGCTCAAAGACTCCAAGAGATGGAAAAAAACCAGTAAGCACACATGGCATATCCTGAGGATTATGCTGTGAACATCCATCAAGGGCTGCTTTTCAAGGATTTTGTTGGGGCCAGGGCTCATTCTGCTGCTAGATTCCTCTCCTCCTTATCCGAGCCTTGAAAGCGCTCTTTCCTAGCATATGAGATTCTTCCACTCTCTGTGTTCATAAAAATGTGCAATGAAGTTGAAGCAGGAAAAAAGTAGATGAAAGGAGATGCCTCCCCATATTATTATAAGGGGCTGAGAAAGAACGACTAACAGCATATCCTAATCTTATTCGTCTTCTTTTCTTTTTTTGCCTACGTGTGTATATTAGTAATTTATGTCTTGAATACAAAAGAGTCTCACTTTTATAGTGAGCCATCATTATAGGATCTCCAAATTAGTTTGACTTTAGTAAATCTGCTGCACCTTGAGTCCTTCTGTGGGTATCTCTTTCTAACCATGCCATGATTGTGCGCAATGCCTCATTCGTTAATTTGGTAATCATTTTTCAAATCTTTCTTTTGCGAACGACGTACAAAAAAATCATCACAACTAAAGAAAAATAAGGCCTACCTGAAGGACTTCATGAAGTTAGAGCAGCCCATGTGATCAAAAGTAAACCAGCCCATGTGATCAAAAGTTCTGAAAGTGCTTGCAGTTGTGTTGTGTCATCCTCACCTCCTTGCTAGTTTCCTTCCTAATTACGCTCTTAACAAAATAAACAAAAACTAACTAATTATTTTTAGAGCTAATTTAGTTTTATTAGTAAGGTGTATATTCAATCACAGGAAGGCTAATCTAGTCAAGCTGAGTACAGAAAGTTTTGCTTGAACCATACCAGATCTGATCAATTCAACACCAAATGTGATGATAGGTAAATAAACAAGACATCAACTATATAGATTTTAAAATTTTAGGAAACATAAGTGACCAGATCAATTTTTCTTTTTTGATCCATGGACTAATCTGTCATGCAGAATCCTTTGCCCCATGTACCTGCACCACATGCACAACAAACGAAACCAAAATGCAGGTTTAAGCAGCAATTAGAATAAGATTTTCGTGAAGATTATGTATACTCGCCTTCCAAGCATCATGACAGTAGCTTGAGGATTAGCACCCGGGGTGTGATAAAACGTTGAACCATCAATAACCCTCAGAGAATCAATACCAAGAACTCCATATCCTTTATCAACAACCCTCCCAACTTGACACGCTCCATGATAGTGCCATATGGTCTGTTGGAAATTTTGGAAATAACATATATTATTAAAGCCTTAAATTTTGGAAATTTTGCAAAATACATACAGTTTAGGAAATTCTTGCAATGAATCTAGATGGGAATTCTGAATTTCCACAATCATCATACCTTTGGTGCAAATAAACTATCAGATAGAAAACAATAACAAAAAAGGAATCTTGGGTGGGAATCACAGACAACGATTGCAAAAAATGGGCCGCCCAGCGCCTAGCTGCCGCCTAGGCCGATTTTTCCAACACTGTTTAAAACTCCTACAAACTATTTCAGTTGTTCTCAAATGATCCATAACTCTAATTAACGAGAACAAAATGACATACATATGGGAATCACAGACAACGATTGAGAAAAATCGGCCGCCGAGCGCCTAGGAGGCCGCCTAGCCCGGTTTTTTTCCATCACTGTTTAAAACTCCCACAAACTATTTCAGCTGTTCTCAAATGATCCATAACTCTAATTACCAAGGACAAAATGACATATATGTGTGTGTGTGTGTATATATATATATATATATATAGTTCGAGTATGAAATTACCAAAATGGCATCGATGTCATCCTCAGGTGAGAGGTTCTGGTCTCTCTGCGAGCTCTCTTTTCCTCAGCTTTCGCTGCTTTCTCTTTGCCTTTTCCTGGCTTCTTCGTCTTCTTCCCCATGTCTGGAAACAAAGCCAAAGAGGCCCAGACTCGGCGCGAGGAAGAAGAGAGAATTATCTGGACGACGCTAATATTACGATTTTTATTATTTAAAAACAGGATGGCCACGCCGCTATACTATTTGTGACGCGTGGCGAAATGTGAGCTAGCGCTAGGCGGGTCCTTTGCCGTTCAGTTTTTGTTTTTAATAAAAAACGTATAGCCGCTAGGCTAAACTCGGTTTTTGTTTTGAAATAAAAATAGTAAAGCCGCGCGGCTATACTATTAGGGTTGAGTGGTTTATTCTTCTTTTTAGGATGGTATTTATGTGTACAAGTATACAACAGAAGGAAAGTAATTACAATCCCATCTAATACGGGAATCTTATAATTATACGCGATTACAATTCCTAATTTAAATCAATTTAAATGATTTACGCCAACATTCTCTCTTCAAATGTACATGTGAAAAAAAAAAAAAAAATCAAGCTATTTTGGGACTTTCTAATAACATAAACTTCTTGCTTAAGTCTGATTACCTTGCCATAGTTTGCAAAGTGTTTTTTTAGGATGTACTCAACATTTGCAGGATCTGTGGTGATAACATAAATTATGAACAAGTTAAGCGCCCTATAAGTTTTGTGTTTGTATCCAAAGTCAGTCATGTAATCGTGCAGCCTAGAGAAGTTCATTAGAGTGTTTAAGAAGTTTGTGACAACAGGATGGTATCTCTTTTTGCTCTCAGTACCCAATCTTCTAGCATGGGACTGATCATAATTGTAGCTAAAATTACTGCTAAACTTATTGCTTGGGAGGTATCGGAGTGGAAAGAAAATCCATGATACTGAAGACAAAAGTCGAGCACAGAGTGAATATTAGAGCATACCTCGAGGAATTTCTTCCAGCAAGTGAATTCATTCCATAAGGGTGCTTGCTTGATGACGGTGCTTAACTTCTCAGATCATGGTCTTACATATGAAACATTTCATTGAAAACAAGTAGACACCTGCCTTTCCTCATGAAAACTACACCCTAACTGTCTTTTCAATATTTCTGATACGCTTCCATTGAAATAGTTCCTTGACAGATCAAGAACCGCCAACTTACAAAGATTTCCCAATGAGTTTGGCATTTTCCCATCAATTTGATTAGCAGACAAGTCAAGATTGACAATGGCTGTGAAGTTTCCAGTGGAACTTGAAATTTCACCTCGCAAGAGATTCAAATAAAGGGATAGGGACTTAAAATTGCTACAAGTGTACAACCATTGAGGTATGGTACGCCAGATGATGTTCCACCTGAGATTAACAACTTTAAGCCTTGTCATGTTTGCAACACCAACTGGTATTTGATTGAGTTCACAACCGGACATATGCAACTCTACCAGCATAGAGGGGAGTGTGTTTGTCACCTGAAACCAATCAGATGCTTTGCTAAGATCTACACACTCATGTCCAGGTTCTGCAAGCTTGAAAGACCAGAAAGCCATTGGAGATTCTCAACCTTCATCCAGTAGTAGCTTTTACTACGGAGTCCTAGAGAGCCGCCGGCTATACTCTTTATATACCTAGGATCCTTTTTTTTTTAATCTCTTTTCCCCTGCACCAAAGCCATGCATCATGTGTTAAGATTTCAGAGGGACGGACCCTTGGCCTACCACTAGCAATATCGATATTGTCCCCAACTTAACCACTTGTTTAGCAGGTTTGGGGTTTTATACAAAAGGCCGGAACCATTTATTATATGGGACTTTCTATTTTGTTAAGTTTTTGATGTGGGACTCGTGTATTCTTCAACATCATGCATGACAAGTATCAGCGTCCCAAACTGAAGGGTTTTAGTCCATTTTGGTGAGAGCATTAACGCTTGTGATATGGCCAAAAGTAAAGCAGGAGCTTGTAGTGTTGGAGTCAAACTAAATAGAGAATTAATTGAAATAAACTTTTGCAGGGTCGTTATAACTTTTGAAGCTCATATGGTGTCAGATCAGAAACACTATGGCAAACAGTTATAATGTTACTTAATAATGCTCATTAAAATAAAATAAAAACTGCACTATAACTAAATACAATTTAATTCCATTTGTAACCCAGTTAACTGAGCATCGAAGTCTTCAACTTAGCTCAGGCTCATTGCTCTTATATAAATCCTTACCCTCTTCTCTCAAACCATCAACAAAGCCAATCTAGCTAACCTTTTTCTGATATAGTGCAAAAGTAAGAGTTCCAGGTTTGCCAATAACCATGTCTAGAAAAGTTGAAGCGATATTTTCACTACTGCTAATGGCAGCATGTGCTGCAACCGGCCTCGCGCATGTACCACCCCCACCAGCATTGCCTCTCTTCTGCCAGGGAACCCGGATGACATAGCAAAGTGTTGGTCTTCACTTCAGAATGTTCCAGGGTGTGCATGGGAAATTTATACCTCAATCTCTACTGGTAAATTTGTAGTAGGCCCTGCTTGTTGCAAGGCCTTCCAAGCAATTGACCAGATTTGCTTGCTGAAAATGTTCCCGTTCTTTCCTTCATTTCCTCCATTGATCAACAGCAACTGTGCAAATGCTGCAGCTCCAAAAGCAGATGGGTCAAAGCAGTAATATGCAGTTGAGAGGATAGTTCTCAGAGGAAGTAAGTTGATTCTGTTTTCAATTAGTCACATAGTCATGCAGAGTTTTTACCTTCTGGTGCCATTTAAGTTGCTTTGGTTTTGGAGGATTCAGGATTGTGATATGTATTTGAAGGAGAATAACAGCTAATTAATCTCATTAAAATAAGTCTCTCTCTCTCTCTCTCTCTCTCTCTCTCTCTCTCTCTCTCTCTCTCTCTCTCTCTCTCTCTCATACATCATTGAAATCCTTTCTTTCTTCCTTTGCCCAAAAACAACTGTGTAACCATCAATGGGAAAAAAAAGTTTAGCAATATTTCCTAGTTCCTCTTCAAAGGGAAATGCAAGACACCATCTTCTAATAAAAAAAGTAAATTAGCAAACCAAATGATGAATGCAGCTCAAGTAGTATTAGATGAGGTCATTTTTGTAGATTTTAGGTTCAATTCCTTTTGAGGAAAAAGAAAACTGGAATGTGGACAGATCATCTGTATTTTGACACTTCGTAATAACATTTGATTGGGAACATACACAGGCGAAATAAACTCCACTAAAAAGGAGGCAGATTTTCTAAATTTGCAACAAAATAAAATCCCAAGTGCTTATGTAAAACAATGATGCGTGAACTTGAAAATCATGCATATCAGGTGCTTACGTAAGTCACCATTGAGGTATATTATAGCAAATGCAATAACTATACATATTCTTCTGCCAAATAACAGGATTAAAACTTCCTGTATGTTATGCATACATGGGTTTCTAGCCAAGCCAAATCAAAAGCGGAGCATATAGCCAGGCCCATTACCCCAACTCTACAATGTTAACCACACTAACCAAATCATCATAGTGCTTTGTTTATAAACACCTTTATTGAATGACAATATGCTGAACATTGAAATCTGAGTTCTGATGCTCTTCCAAGAATAGGAAAAGGAATGATGCTTGCAGTGTTCCCACAACCTTCTGAGTATTTGTCAGATGCTGTGTCCCTTGAACGATAAGTGCCAATAAAAAATCTGAAATTTTGGGGTTCATGTTCTCATCCCAGAGAATGTTACTGACCTTCAAATACGAATCATGGTGGAGATAAAGAAGCCCTCTAGCAACACACTGAATAATATTGAAGCGTCTGCCCCAATCAAGCTCAGGTCTCCTCGCTGGATCTTGTAAATGCAAACATTCGAAATACAACCAATAGTTTCATTCATATATCCCATGCATTGTACAATGAAAACGTTGCTATGGAAGATATTGAAACATTTGTATGAACAATAGTGAAACAAGAGTATAATCAGATTCAAAATTGATTTCAGGTCTAGTTCAACATTGTCTCTTCTACTTTATAGAGAACTGAAATGTACTCATGTATTATACAGTTCAGTTTACAGTTCTGAGCATTAAATCTGCAGGATGTCTTGCTTGACTGTTTGTGTATTGAAAATAATTCAGTGATTCTGTGTATCAATCGAAAATAATTTTGATTCCGTGTGCCCTGAACATTTAGTTCAAGTGAATTGAATTGTGGCTTTAAGTAAAGTAGGCAAATTACAAAGATAAAGTCCAGTGAAACTAACCAAATAGATGAGTGTCCAAGCTTCTGTTTGGGATGAACTCATAAATCAGAAACTTCACATCTTCTTTGACGCAGCAACCCATGATCCTAGCAAGATTTTTATGTTGGATCTTGATTTGAGGTTCCTTTTCTCAACATCCCACATCGAAAATGCACAACCCTTTAAAATTCTTTATAAACAAAGGGATTAACAAGTGTGGTCAACCTTGGTGGAGTGGGCTATTGGGCTCTGCAAAAGAATTGTCATTGATTGGCACTAATACAAAATAATAATCAAAGACTAGGGCCTTGGGCCTCTTGGGCCTTGGAGATTTAATTTGCGGCTATACAATATTTTAATATAATTTTTATAACGTACATTAATTACATATATTAAGTGAAGGAAGTTGGCCAAAAGAAAAAGTAAAGAAACTAATTTTATATTTTTAAAATTTATACTTTTCAAAAAAAAAAAAAAATCATGAAAACTTCTCCCGACGAAATTTCGTCGGCAAAGATCTATGCCGACAAAATTTGCCGGATTAGGTTTCCCCCGACGAAAATATCTTTGCCGACGAAATTTCTTCGGGAGAGGTCTTATTTTTGAAAAATGAATATAAACTTAGGATGTTTAGGTTAATTAATTTTTAAAAATTTTGTTTTTAGTAACTACATAATGGGCATTGGAGATTTAATTAGTTGAATTAGAAATTATATTTTAATTATTATTCATTTAATGACTGATTATGATTAAATTTTTAATTAACATCATGAATTATATTACTTAATTGAATATCCTTTAATATTCACTAGGTTAATTGCTAATCAAAGTAATTAAAAAAGTGATGCTACTTAAAGGGTGTAGCCTACCTTGTCACAAAAATTTTATAAAAAAAATTTAAAAAAGAAAATTTAAAAAACTGAGTATAGCCGTGCGGCTATACTATTTTTAATATGTCTACTTAAAAAATTATTAAAAAACAGAGTATAGCCGTGCGGCTGTATTTCTTTTTGGTTTTTAAAAAATGGAGCCTCCAGCGATTAGGCGCCACGTGTCCCCCAAAAGTAGAGCCGCCCGGCTAGACTATTTTTAAAAAAGAAAAATATAGTACAGCCGCACGGCTATACTATGTAAATATTGTATTTAATAAATAAATAAAAGAAAGAAGGACCCTCCAAGTTGCATTAGCTTGTACTTTATAGATATTAATTTGCTAGTTTAAACATATCCAAAGTAGATATTAATAGGCCACTATACAATATTTTAATATAATTTTTATAACGTACATTATTCTTATTCAATAATATATATATATATATATATATATTACGACTAATTAAAGTAATTCAAAAAGGATAAGATATTACTTAATTACATATATTAAGTGAAGGAAGTTGGCCAAAAGAAAAAGTAAAGAAACTAATTTTATATTTTTAAAATTTATACTTTTCGAAAAAAAAAAAAAATCATGAAAACTTCTCCCGCCGAAATTTCGTCGGCAAAGATCTATGCCGACAAAATTTGCCGGATTAGGTTTCCCCCGACGAAAACATCTTTGCCGACTAAATTTCGTCGGGAGAGGTATTTTTCAAAAAAATAAGTATAAACTTAGGATGTTTAGGTTAATTAATTTTTAAAAATTTTATTTTTTGTAACTACATAATATATTTGGAGGTTTAATTAGTTGAATTAGAAATTATATTTTAATTATTATTTATTTAATGACTGATTATGATTAAATTTTTAATTAACATCATGAATTATATTACTTAATTGAATATCCTTTAATATTCACTAGGTTAATTGCTAATCAAAGTAATTAAAAAAGTGATGCTACTTAAAGGGGGTAGCCTACCTTGTCATAAAAATTTTATAAAAAAAATTTAAAAAAGAAAATTTAAAAAACTGAGTATAGCCGTGCGGCTATACTATTTTTAATATGTCTACTTAAAAAAATTATTAAAAAACAGAGTATAGCCGTGCGGCTGTATTTCTTTTTGGTTTTTAAAAAATTGAGCCTCCAGCGATTAGGCGCCACGTGTCCCACAAAAGTAGAGCCGCCCGGCTAGACTATTTTTAAAAAAGAAAAATATAGTACAGCCGCACGGCTATACTATGTAAATATTGTATTTAATAAATAAATAAAAGAAAGAAGGACCCTCCAAGTTGCATTAGCTTGTACTTTATAGATATTAATCTACTAGTTTAAACATATCCAAAGTAGATATTAATAGGCCACTATACAATATTTTAATATAATTTTTATAACGTACATTATTCTTATTCAATAATATATATATATATATTAATTCAAAAAGGATAAGATATTACTTAATTACATATATTAAGTGAAGGAAGTTGGCCAAAAGAAAAAGTAAAGAAACTAATTTTATATTTTTAAAATTTATACTTTTCGAAAAAAAAAAAAAATCATGAAAACTTCTCCCGCCGAAATTTCGTCGGCAAAGATCTATGCCGACAAAATTTGCCGGATTAGGTTTCCCCCGACGAAAATATCTTTGCCGACTAAATTTCGTCGGGAGAGGTCTTATTTTTGAAAAATAAATATAAACTTAGGATGTTTAGGTTAATTCATTTTTAAAAATTTTTATTTTTAGCAACTACATAATGGGCATTGGAGATTTAATTAGTTGAATTAGAAATTATATTTTAATTATTATTTATTTAATGACTGATTATGATTAAATATTTTAATTAACATCATGAATTATATTTCTTAATTGAATATCCTTTAATATTCAATAAGTTAATTACTAATCAAAGTAATTAAAAAACTGATGCTACTTAAAGGGTGTAGCCTACCTTTTCATAAAAAATTTATATTAAAAAAAAAAAAATTTAAAACTGAGTATAGCCGTGCGGCTATACTATGTTTAATATAAAATGGAGGACAGGCGCCATGTGTCTACTTTAAAAAAATTATTAAAAAACACAGATTACAGCCGTGCGGCTGTACCTTTTTTTGTTTTAAAAAAAAGGACCCTCCAACGATTAGGCGCCACGTGTCCCAAAAAAAAGTATAGCCGCTCGGATGGACTATTTTTCAAAAAGATAAATATAGTACAGCCGCACGGCTATACTATGTAAATATAGTATTTAATAAATAAATAAAAGAAAGAACGACCCTCCAAGTTGCATTAGCTTGTACTTTATAGATATTAATTTGCTAGTTTAAACATATCCAAAGTAGATATTAATAGGCCACTATACAATATTTTAATATAATTTTTATAACGTACATTATTCTTATTCAATAATATATATATATATTACGACTAATTAAAGTAATTCAAAAAGGATAAGATATTACTTAATTACATATATTAAGTGAAGGAAGTTGGCCAAAAGAAAAAGTAAAGAAACTAATTAGGTATGGATCTTGAACATCTCGAGCTGTTCTATTTGCCTGTTGGGTCGGATTAGATCGATTTGTAGTGTAGCCATCGGATTTTTGAGCTTGAAGTTTCAGCCGATTTTCGGCCTCTGTTTTCGGCCACTTCCAGTCACTTTTTGGGGTAGGTCCAAGAACAAAAGTGGCTCCAAATATGGTGTTTTACCTAGGGTAAGATTTTGGAGCCGTGGTTTGAAGTTTTTCCGGCGAGCCAAAATCGCTTTAGACACCCATCGTTGCCGGCGCGTGCTGGGGCGCGTGGGTGAGGGTAGTGAAGTAACTCTATGTAGTTTTGCGATCTTCGTGTTGTCACGAGCGCGTAGGATTTCGCCGATCTCGATTTGGAGTCCGTTTGAGCCCCGAACGGATTTTCCATATTGCGCGATCCTTGGGTGCAGTGTCGTCAAATCGTTGGATCGCACTCAATTTTTGATATGTCGTACTACAGGATTTCAGGATCGTGTAGGATTCGACGGATTACGAATCGGAGTCCCGGATACTCCGAAATCGCGAACCCTGGGGCTAGGGTTTGGATTTTAAGCGATAACGCTATTTTGGCTAATCCGACCGTCTGTTTCGGACCAAACTCGCGGAACATGGTTCTTTCTCTGTGAGGAACCTTTAGAGAATCCCAGATTGGCCATCGGAGATTGTGGACCGCACGGGGTTCCGGATCGGCCGGTCTGACAGTTTATCGCTTAGTAAAGCTTGAGGCCTTTCAAGGCCGTTCTCTTTGTCTGAAAAGCTAAAATGGGCATAGGAGTGACTTGAAAATGAGTACACGCATTTCTAGGAGCCGGATTTAATTCTTCTATTGAGCAGTTTAATTAATTTAATCTTTATGGGTAATCAGGCACCAAAGACCCGACAGAACCACAGGAGGGACTTTCAAAAGGTCCAGCTAGCTCGGACCAGCAGTGAGTGGACTTTCTTTCATAAATGATTTTATATAAATGAGTTATATAAATGATTTATATATATGAGTTTACATAAATGATTTTATATTGATTTTATATAAATAAGTTTTTATAAATAAGTTTATCCGAATAAATTTCATTATTTAATCTTGAATAAGTTTTATTATGTTTCCGAGCATGATTAGTACAGTAATAGTTCTATAATTCTGTGCTGCTTACTTACGCATGCTAAAAAGTTAAAGAAACAGAGTTTTAGGTTTGAATCAGTTGAGATAGCAGCATAATTTGAGATTACAGTTAATTCAGAGTTTTCTAAAGTAATTTATTTTAAAACCACCACGTACCCATTTATATTTGGTGATTACCCTCAGATGGACCGATGTCTACGGACATCCAGTCTGTTTACAGTTCTGTCAGTGCACTTGACATCGCCTCACGAGTTTCGGGGACGCTCGGACCGTGAGTTCCAGGATTTGCGGCTCGGCAGACTTGGTGTCCCGAGACCTGCCAGAATTTGCGGCTCGATTGACTTCGTGTCCCCGAGACCTGCCATGATTGCGGATTAGGCTGACTACGGTCCCCTGAATCCCGCCAGAGCAGCTCGAGTCGACTTGGTGTCATCGAGACCTGCCAGCGGATCAGGCTGACTATAGTCCCCTGAATCCTGCCAGTTTGCGGCTTGGATAGATTGCGTGTCGCCGAGACCTGCCAGGGGAATTGACGGATTTACAGGGGTATATCTAGGTGGTAGTTTTAAAGGAATTTCAGTGCTTTTATAAAATTATTGTTTTCAGAAATTTTATATCAGTTTTCTTGATATTCGTGCCCGTTTCATATATGCATATATACATATACATATACCTGTTGATTTAAATGCTTTATATTTGAATACAGATGAACTTTAGGTTTACTTACATATTTATTTTGACTACGGGGGTTATTATGTTTATAACCCGATTTGAGAACATTATTTTTGTCCACTCACGTTTTCAAACTTGTTTTTCGCCCCCAGGCTGTAGAAGTGCGCAGGCATCCACCACCGGGCCACTCCTAGCTTCCGCTCCATCAAGAAACGTAGGATTTTATTGTAAAAGTTCGTGAAATCTTGTAAATTAGTAGAAAATGCTCTGATATCTAGTTTTAGTGGGAAACTTGAGCTGGTGAATGCTTGATTGTTTTATTCTGGCGGTTTGTGAAAAGATTTGCTTGTTTAACAGGTGGAAGATTTTGGGTATGGACAAAATACAGGGGAGACTCTACCGAATTTTCGGCAGGAGTCTAAAGAAAGTTTTATTCGTAGTGGTAACAGGAAGGGTAAAAATGTCATTTGTACCCGACATTTGCCAGGTGTCGGACACGCACAGGACTTGGTTCGAATTCCAAAGTGGAATTGGGATTGGGTCCTGTCAATTTTCATCCATTTGTCATGGCAAATGACAAGGGCAAGTAAGGACGGTTACTATTCACATAGTATTAATTTTTTTAAATATGTATGAGATTAATAAATAAATCATAATTTTTAAGAATTTTTTCTATTTTAAAAAAAATTTAAAAATTTATTCGCTAACATCAACGCTCTCAAGCGGCAGCTAGAGCTGATCTTGCCTTCGGACATGCTCATTCTTAGTGGAGCCCACATCCTATCTGGGCTAGAATGAATTGGTGGACAGATTTTTTGAGTCCAAGGGGCTTTTTGCCATGACCTTTAGGCCATGGGTGGAAATGTTATAAGGGCCCAATTTCTAGGCTGCAATTGGTGTAGATGTGACAGCCTAGAATTTTCCATTTCATGGCCCAATATCTTACCATTTTCTAATAAGTTTTTATTTGTTGGGACTCCGGGAGTCAGGGGAGTGAGGGTTAATGCCTAGCCTTCTACAAGCAAACACAAGGGAAAGAGGGCATAGTAGCTTTCACCTTCTTCAATCTCTGTGTGTGTGATTATTCACTCTTTTCTCTTTAGCCCCAGAAAAACCCTAAACCAGTCTTACCTCAAAACCTCAAAAGCAATCGAAATGCACCATCTTTCTAAGAATGCGTGAATATACACAGAAGAAGAGCATGAAGAAACAGAGAAAGGCAAAGACTTGCATTGCTTTGATGTGATGAGATGAGATCGTCCTCTTATACTCTGCTCTCTCGCCTCCGCCATACCCATCGCTTCAATTCGCGCTGCCAATCCCAATTTCTGCTCTTTCACTACTCAGACCCCAAGCTCACACAAAATAACGACTGCAGCTTCTCCCAGAACGTTCCGTTTAGCTCCTCCGCTCACACTCTGCTGCGCGGTCTGGTTTCGTCATCTGCTTGCTCAAAACGGCTCGTTCTGCTCGACTTGGTTTCTTCTGGTAGTGTTGTTCACCATCAACATCAGCAGCAGCACTTGTTCCATCGCAGTAGGTCCTTTTGAATTTTTTGAGAATTTGTAAATTTTTATTGGGAAAGTGGTCAGTAGCTCAATTTAGCTGAGAGCTTTGTGTATATGGGTAACTGGGTATGCATTGATTTGCAGATTTCTTTACTAGAGCTAAACAGGTCAAGATTCAATTCAATGACGAGCACAGGTACCCAGCACAAAAATGTTTGAAATTTCCCAAGTTTGTACATTTATTGTTAATTTCTTTAATTACTGGGAATTTCATTAAACCCCTCTGTTTTTGCACCAAATCTGTAATACTAGTCAAAGGGCAGTCACAACTGCATTGTGGTGCAACTTCCTTGTGTTTTCTCTCAAATTTGGTGTCTGGTTATCAACCGCCAGTCATGTTATGTTTGCTGAAGTTGTTCACTCAGTTGCAGATTTTGCAAATCAGGTATTGGGTTCATGCTGGCTGATGTCTATTCTAAATCAATATTGTTGTGGTTTCTCATTTTACGATTAACTCGATTCATTGTACATTTAATGCAAAGAAACTAATCCATGTTGATATTGTAGGCGCTTCTTGCTTATGGTTTGAGTAGCTCAAGGCGTGCACCGGATGCTCTCCACCCGTGAGTCTTTCAATATCATGACCACCTTTTTGCATCATTGATAAAACCTTCGTTAGCTCGCATTCTTTCCTTTTTTTTCTTTTCTCAAGACAAGTTTTACATTATGTAACAGTCTCTAACTGGTAATTTAAGATACCAGATGTTTCTAAAGAAAAGCTTCATAAGGAAGAAATCTAGGATCTAAAATAAAATTTAGCCATGAATTAGATTGGTTGAAGTACTTTAATGATTCTAGGAAACAAGTTGAATTCGATGGTAGAAGTGCATAACATAGAAGTCAAGAGCTGTGATTAGAAACTAACTACTTGCATTTATATTATTCTTTGTTCATGAAGAGAATTCGTTCTAATTATCATGCGGTATCTTTGATTCTGGCAGTTATGGATACTCCAAGGAAAGATTTGTCTGGTCTTTGATATCTGCTGTTGGTATCTTTTGTCTTGGTTCTGGTGCGACTATTGTTCATGGATTTCAAAACTTGTGGACTTCACAGGTTATTGACTAATTGAGTTTTTACTTGGAAAATTTGTTACCCAAACTTCTGTTTGCTCTTTTCTTTTTAATTTTTCATTCTTCTCTGTTGTGTTTGTAAATTCAATTGTGGTTTTTATTGAATTTGTCTGCCTCTTCCTCAGCCCCCTCCAAATATTCAGTATGCAGCTCTTGTGATTGGTGGCTCATTTATTATTGAAGGTACAACTCAATGCATTATCTTTTAAGGATGATTGGGGGATTATTTTTTACTTTTTTCTTTCTCATGACTTTGAATCCATTCCTCAGGTGCTTCTCTTCTTGTTGCCATACAAGCTGTCAAGAAAGGTGCAGCTGCTGAGGGCATGAAATTGAGAGACTACATTTGGCGTGGCCATGATCCCACATCTGTTGCTGTCATGACGGAGGTAATCCACTGAGTCGCTGTTCCTTTATTCCCTTAAGGTTGTTAGAACTTGTTTGTTTACATGATTGCAGGTGAATGGATCAGAATTGAATTGTTAGAAAGGAAGAAATGATTAGTAGAGAAAAAGGGGAAGAATGATAATTTCAGTAGTACCAATGAGTACATTAGAGTATGCTTAATTGCTAAACTTTGAAAATGAGCTCATCTACTTAAACCTTGTAGACCTCCCATCTGATCGTGGCCAATCCAAATTTCTAGTGCGTTCTATGCTAAGGTGTTGGAGCAAGAAACTATCTTAAACAACCAAACCCAACATGCAACTTCATTGAAAACCTTCACTAACCGAAGCCTAAACTTAGAGTTAATTGAGAAAACATGAAGCCACACATCTTGTTTAGCATTGTGTAGTTCATTCTCTGTGTGGTAGTAGTTGTCAAGTTACTTTTCAGTAGGCCATTGAATACAGTTTTTCTGGTATGATAACAAGCTATAACCCTTTGTAAATGATCTCATATATGCAGGATGGCGCGGCTGTAACTGGTCTTGCTATTGCTGCGGCATCATTGGTTGCAGTGAATAGAACAGGAAATGCAATTTATGATCCCATAGGATCAATTGTAGTTGGCAACCTACTTGGAATGGTATGTAATACTTCTTCTAAAGTTATACAGGAACTGCAATAGAATACCATATTGCTGTCTAAGGAAGATGATGTGAATATCTGCAATACAATGCTAATCTTGAAGTTGTGGATTACCAAATGTTGGGTATCCCATAATAATAATAAACGAACCAAATACACTACAGATTGTGACTCCGTCACTTGGTAAAACTATGATTGTACAACTGAATTGAATCTAACATGCAGGTGGCTATTTTTCTGATCCAAAGGAATAGGCATGCTTTGATTGGTAGGGCAATGGACGACCATGATATGGAGAAGGTTCTCCAGTTCTTGAAAAATGACCCGGTATCATTATGTTCAATGATGTTTTTTTTTGGTAATTGATGTACCCTCATGTTTTTAAGGTTATTAAATATCGCTGATTTTTTTTATAGGTTGTGGATTCCCTATATGATTGCAAAAGTGAGGTGATTGGTCCTGGGTTCTTCCGATTTAAGGCTGAAATAGGTGACTTTCTTTTCATCTCCTATTCTTTCTTTTCTCGATTATTCTTGGGTTAGGTTTCCAGTTAAACCTAGGTTCTGACAAATCATTACTGTTCTAGTATTCATAGGTTTGGCAGATATTGATAAATCAAAAGTCAATCATTATCAGTAGCGTAGCAACTTATTGGCACTATTAACATGCAGACGTTGCAGCAGTATTTTCTTTTGTACTTTGATTATTACTAAAACTTTAGTTTACTATTTAAACTCTATTGTCTTTCTCTTTAGAAGTCTGTTATTTCTATTAGTTTGCATCTGGCATTATTGGAATATCAATGTGATATAATGGTCGCTATCTGCATGGGACAGATTTCAATGGAGTGGTGGTAGTTCAAAATTATCTCCACAGGACTGGGCGTGAAGAATGGGCTAAGCAGGTTAATTATCTCTATAGATCTCTATTGTTTTTTCATTTCTTTTTCTGGACCTACAAACCTTCTTTGTAGTAAGTAATTCCTTGGTGTACTTGCTGATTGCTGAGTGTCATATATGAATAATGTTGATTTGCTACAGTTTCGTGATGCTGCAAAGGAGAAGGATGATACTGCGTTGCTTAAAATCATGTCAAATTATGGTATGTGTTATAAAAATGATTTTTATGTTTATTCAAAATTGTATTATTTTGGTGATTGAGTTGAACTTGCATTGCAATATATTATGACGTATCTTTCCTGTTGCAGGTGAAGAGGTAGTGACAGCCTTAGGAAGTGAAGTTGATAGGTTGGAAAAGGAGATCCAAGAGCTTGTTCCCGGTATACGGCATGTCGACATTGAGGCACACAATCCAATAGACCTATCCCCATGATTTACATATTTATTATGTATGCAGTAATGCTTGATCATTCTTTTCAGAAAATCTGCATGTGCTATCATTTGATTAATGACATGAGCGGCTTCTTGCTTCTTTAGGCGGGATATAGAAACGTATATATCAACTGTCAATAGTTAAGTTAAAGATCCCACAGATATATAACAATGTATCTGTCAAAATTTGCTTGCATGCGATTTGTCAATGCTTGGTTTAAGAGATTTTTCCAGTGTCATGATAGTCACAACTTTTTTCTCTTCCGCCCGACAAGGATAACCAGCATTCTTTTAGGGCATTATTTGTTGATTGTGCTAAGTCATGTATTTTTTTTTTCTGAATATTAAAACTTTTAGTGCTCCTTAAGAGCGCCCAACAAGCCTTTGTAGTGTTCAAATTTGTTCGGCTCTAGCAATGCCTGTTTAGCTGGTTCTGCTCAGACTGGTTTTGTGCTGATTGTGTATTCATGTTGTCCTCATTCAGTCAACTTCAATACAAAGCTGATATATAAAATTTTAATCAAATGCCACCCGTCAAAACAAAAACTGATGTTTCAAACCCATCCCTTGTGAGATCTTGCTTCTCAAGTCTCAATACATCTCCACGTAGGAAATAAGAAAGTTAGAAGTTGACAGAAGAAAAAGAAAAGAAAATTTAATAACAAAATGGAGCCCCCATTTTTGCAGTTGACAGAAAAGTTTTGAACATAGAACTGCTTTCGAAGTTTTGGTTTTGAAAGTGGAGAAGAGAGAGGGAGAGGGAAAGCTATGCTCACGTCCCTTGGCAATTAACATAGCCATATATATATGCTTTTGTGGACAGAGCTTCTTATATATGTTGCTTTTGTGAAACCGTGTCTTATCCGAAAAAACCTTGTGCTATTCTAAGGAATCTCCTGATTGTTTCAGTGCAATTGTTACAAAAGATTCTTGTAACCGAGAACAATTCTTCGTTTCAGATGTATCATGATAGCTCGAGGAAACTACTGCGTATTTTGTAGGGCTAAAATTGGAAATGGCTCATGCAGTTTACCTAGATGTTAAGGCAAGTCATATCTACTCAAGAATATTTACTTAGTCTTAATCAATCTCCAATTTCTATGTTTCTTATTTGGAATAGGGGACAAAAAGAATGGATATTAGATCAACTACTTTCCTCAAATCAATCTAATTCCGGTTTTTAAGGTATTGAATTATGAACTATTTGATTCCATGTATGTTCGTCCTTGAAAATGAGGAATCAAAATCATATCTTTACCAAAAAAAAAATTTGGGCTGAATGTATCTTTACCTAAATTAATACTACAAGACTTACATTTGATCAGGAGACCGTTGCTTGAGTAGATATTAAGAGTTTTGTGAGTTGTAAGGTCATCTTCAAGAGGGGGCTATATTCTCAAATATAATTCAAAATTCTCAAAACTCATCTTCAAGAGTGTGCTACACAAAGGGCCTCAAAAAACGGGAGAGCTACACAAATGACTAATTCCTAAATGAGGGTCACATGTGACTCTTTTGCTAGCCTGAGCTAAATAATTAGATGGGGCCTAGTTGACATCACCTAGTTGTTAGGTGACATCACCCAACCTTTTTTCTTTTAATTCGGAAAAAAAAATGTATTTTTTTTTTTAAAATATAAAAAAATCTATTTTTTTTGTAAAAGTACCTACCGCATTCTTATATAATTTCTCACATCTTCATCATTTTACATATTATCCTTCCTCAGTTTTATCCTTCTACATAATTTCCTACAATCTCTTCATTCTTTTACAAACTTTCCTTCATCTTTTTCTATTTAACTTAATTTTTAAGTTGTTTTTAGAACTAGAAAAAATCTTATCATAAATCTATAGGGCTAATCACATGCCGGCACGTGGATATCAAAAATCATATCCCAAAATATTTTTCTCTTCTAAAATGTATTTTAAATAGGATATAAATAGTAGTTTAATTAAATTAACTAATAAATTTACATAATATACTAAAAAATATTAAATTTTGCCATTTACTTTTGGAGACTATTAAAATATAATCTGATACTATTCTTTATAAAATTATTATTTTTTAAACTAAATGTAGCGCGAAGCTAAATATAACCCTCCCCAATATCGTCTATATTTAAAAACAAAAACAAAAAGAGTTTTGTGAGTCTCTTTTTTGGGTCGGTAGATAACGCGTGGACCCCAGGAGACAGCTCAGAGACAGTCAATGTATTCGTCGTTGTTTGAATTTTGAAAAGACAACGCGACAAACACGAGGAGTAGTATTTTACAAGAAAAGAAACTTCTTTACTGGTTCAAGAAACACAATTTCCAGACAACTTTCAAGGTTCTTGTAATTGGTTTGCCTATATAAATAGCCCCGGGTTTTCTTGTGCATCATATTTGAATGCACGCCGAAGCATTAAGAGGGAAGCAGAGACTTGTTCAACTAAGTAATTTGAAAATTCAAATTGGTAAAAGAGAGGAAAGACAGAGAGAGAGAAATGAGTGTTTTATCAGTGTTTGATCTGCGAGAAAAGGTGGTAGGGAAGAGAGGGGCACCAGCAGTATGCCCTTACTGTGGAGGGCCAGTTTTGGCGTGGGACTTTGATGCACACTTGCTCTTTTGTTTCATTTCCATTTCCCACAAAACCAAGAGGAAGTTTTACTGCACCATTTGCTCCAGGCGCCTAGTTCCTGCTTCTTGATTGATTGCGTTGGGTCCTCATATTTCTACAAAATATGGTAAAATAAGTCACTTGAGATACAAGTGCCAGCATTGTTGTATGACCTTATATTTCCCCCTTATGGTTTAAGCCTCTATGGCCTCAAAGGAGGAGTGTAACACTATAAAACCCTTGTACTAAAACCCCAAAACAAAAACAGAGAGAGAGTCGGTTTATTTGATTTTTTGCCTTTTTGTGTTCATTTTGCTTAGTTCACCCACCTTTCATTTCCAAAAAAATTCAGCTGATGGTAATGTGCACCATCGATTAAGGGTGGTGAGCAAAAATACTCCCCTTAAATAAAATGGTTAAAAAGCTCAAACACATCAAGGAAAGAAAGAAGAAAGCAAGGGAAATTGACGTCGGTGCAAAGCAACAAGAAATACTTGATTGGAGCCTCCTCTGTCAGCGCCATGAAGTATTGCATTCCTCCTCTTCTTTGACAAGTTAATAAGCTGGAAGTTTCATTTCACAAGTTAACTTTGACAGACGCGTTGAGACCAACAACTGGACTTGTTTTTTTAAAAGACTAAAATAAGCCTAGGCTAATCTTATTAACTAATCCCCACTAGGCTGGCTAACCGAACAAAAAAAAACCCAACACTCTTATCGATCGGCTGCACCAGTTCCAAGGCTACTTCTTCTCAACTCCACAAAGGTCTTTTTCCTCCACCTTTGTATTGGGCTATTGTTTTTCGGGGAATTCTACTAACAATTATGCCAATTTGGAAAATGAATATTTTGAATATATATTATTTAAAATATATGTTATTTTAATAGTGATATTGGATACGGGGTTTTTGAGGGGTAAGGCTCATTATGTATCTTGTATATTTTTTTGTTATCAATGAAATTCATTCGTATCGTCGAGTTTTCAATAAGTTTGTACGTAAAGTAAATTTAGCTTACGTCATTTTCAAATCCTGGGTCCGTCCCTGCACACACACACAATGTCATGGGAGTTCGAACATACTCTAACTTAATACTTAACCCTAGTACATCTATACACACACCCCACCACTCTTCATATTAAGTTTTAGAAAAACACAAACTCATCTACACTCTATTGTCAGATTACTCTTCTCTTTCAATCCAAGAAACCTACTATACTCTCATCTTTTCTTCACAAACCCTAAATATGGTATGCAAATCGTAGTTTGTGGGTTATCAATTGAGGTATGTAATGTGAGATTATTTCTTGGTTTGAGACTCCTCTCGGAATTATCGAGGAGATTATTTCTTAGTTTGGGACTCCACCCATATTATTTCTTGGCTTGGGACTCTTCTCGGAATTATCTTCCTTGACCTTCGGGATTCAGTTTAGAGACCAAAAGAAGAAAAGAAAAGAAAAAAAGACATAAGCAACTGGATGTAGCTTGTAGCTTCCTGAAACTTGTGCTGACGGACCAGGGCAACTCAATCTGAAAGAGCAACACAACACAATCTGTTTTGATTGGATTGGAGTGAATAATCAATGACGTAAATAGCTCAATAGAGCAATTATATTAATCAATGGAGTATATAGCTCAGTAGAGCAATCATACAACAGAACAGAGTCTATGTGACGTTTACTTGTGATAAAATGGACATATAGTTTATGAGTTTTTTTATTCATCAATGATGTGCTGTGTGAGGTTTGATGGAGCTAGGAAAAATATAAAGAGGAGAGCTAGAGTTATTTTAGGTTGTGAGAGATGTGGGCATTATATTAAGAAGCCTAATGTAGATTCATATCACGAACATTTGGGTGTAGAGTGGGGGGTGCAAGGGTGGATCTAGCCCTTTTTCAATTAGGCCGCTGCCTGGCTGTGATTTTTCTGAAAAACATAGGTACAAATATACTTAACATATATGAAAGAAAATTTACTAAGAATAATAATAATGCAGCGATAATTGAAGATTTTAAGGGGGCGTTTGGTATCCTATTCAAATAAGGAACTCAAAAACTTTGATTTTTCTTAAAAACAAGGAATTCTTAAATCTATTTTTAAGATTCAAAAACTTGTGTGGTATGCAACTTGAAAACTGTTTTCAAATCTTAAAAATTTGAGAACTTGTGGGTTGTTAGAAAAAAAACTAAAAAAATGGATATTTTTTGTTTTTAATAATTAGAGTGTTTTTTAGTTGTTCTTGAGTTTGAGTTTTTAAAAATAGGGCTACCAAACATGTTTTCTTTATTTTGGACTCAAATTCTATTTTTGAGTTTAAAAAATTGAATTCAGGTTGAATACCAAAACAAGTCATAAGACTTCTAAGCTTCTCGTAAGCAGGGACGGATGGTCCCTATGACTAACCTGGACTATAGCCTAGGCAAAAAAATTTTTTTTTTTTTTTTTTTCTAGTCTAAAATAGCAAACTCAGCACACCTCCCCCAAGTTCCAATCAACCCATGTAAATGGACCCCAACTGACAGATTTAGTGCATTGACTTGGTGGAGTTGCGTGCGAGGCACCTCTCCACTTTCCCAATTTTATTAACATTTAACACTTCACATACATAAAAACAAACAAAAAAATCTTCACATACAGAAACAATTAACATTAAAAACCACACTTCCCCGCTAAATTTCAGTTTAAATTAAAACCACAACCCATTCCTCAGCTTTAAAATTGTAATAATTTTTGTTTAATATTGTAAAATTAACATCAAAACGAATTTTTTAAAATTATTTAAGCATGAGATATACATGAATTGTTCTGTTTTAGAGGGGAAAATTTTGGGTTTGAGTTATCTAGCATTAGAGATGGACTTAATAGGTTTATATGCAAGGTAAATGTAGCCCACCCTATTTTGAAATCCGGGTCCGTCTCTGCTCGTAAGGTAAAATTTTATATTTAAATAGTATTATTTTGTATTGCATTGCATTTATTTGTGGTTTTTGTTTTTGTTAAGCTTTTATTTATATATAAAGATGCATTAGTAGTAAGTTTTGCCAAGCCAACTTAGAAATTGGAATGAACTTAGAATATAAAGTAAACCTAAAAATACGGAGTTTAAATAGAAAAATTCTAATATGCATAGTCCATGCAATGCAATGCACACACCCACATGATTCACAAATCAACAGTTGACTCCCAGCCCTGCCTTTTTCTTTCTTTCAACCAAAAGAAGCAAAAAGGTGGAACCATGAATGAAACACGAGCAAAGCTCACTCCGTTTTGTTTGGATCAGCCCAGGTGAAGGTGTGGCCAATTTTTTGCTGGAGAGTAGTGTGAATCTCTTAAAAAATAGCACAAAGCTTGCAGTTTTGCAAAAATAAATTGCGCTGAGTGGAGCTCAGCCTAATCTAAGAATGGTTTCCCACCCTCGTGAACGTAATTAGACGATGCACCAATTGCCACCCACGACCACGAATGTCAAGTATAGAAAAATATGGCCAAGCCAAGTCAAGTCAACGTTTGAGATGGTCAAGGAAACATTAATTTGACCAAAAAGCTGCGTAAACAAAGAGCTAAAAGAGCTTATTCGTCTTCTCTTCCCGCTATTATTAGTCCAAGAAATTTGGAGGAAACAATAGCAGAAATTCTTCTAACTTAACTTGCTAGTTATAATTAGGCCTCAACATCAGCTCAGCTCTGCAAGCAATCAGCAACAGAATTCTTCTCTGTATATGTGGCCAACTTCACAGCTAGGGGATTTGCCGCATCAAATCACAGCAACTTGTAATGAGAGCTGCAGGAGGATGAAAGGAGGCCTTCTGACCAAGCTTATGTACCCAACGTCTTCAATTCCGCTCACTTTGTTGAGACTGCCCGGATGGTAGCGCTTTCCTTTCTTTGAGCCAATGTTATGTGCTTGGGACAGGGCTCGTGTGATTGGGCGATTAGGTACAAGGAGTTGGTATGTAGTTTTCTTCTTACGGCCACCTATGGCTGCAGTAATATTTAGAAGGCTCGATGGGATAACAATTAGACGATAAAGGTTGCCTCGAGGGAACCCAAAACCTCCAAGTTAGACAAGCTAACAGTAAGGGATAATATCTGATATTTCATTAATGAAAAGTCACTGAAATTTATACAAACAAGGACTCTTAACTGAAAGCATAGAAAGAGGGGAACATGATGCCTCCACTATCGAAGTAAATAACATGACTCCTACAACTACTCAACAACTAAAGTGTAGGGAAATGCAGACTCCTACAATTATGCAGCAACTAATAACCATGTAACCACTTCTACTACTTACGAACCCGCTTTGGAAAGAGTACATGACAACCAATATGCAATAACTCGATAACATACCAATACACAATACCAATCATCTTATAAGCCCCTTTCGTGGATTATGGTCTGATTGCATGATGAACCTAGCCTACAATACCAATTGCTAAGAGCCCGTGGATAAAACTTGCCCTTGAAAATCAGATAGTGAAGGGAGATGCCCAAAGGCTCTTAAATCATGCCAAGATTTGCTATTTTTCGAATATTAGAAATTTTCTTTTTTGACAAAGTGATATGATAATTACTCTACTTATGATAAAGGTGATTGAACCTTGACCAAAAAAAAAAAAAGGTGATTGAACTTGCGTGCAACGGGTGAAAACATTGATTTGGCCAAATGGCATAACCCAAATTTGCCAAATATTCGGACATTGAGTCCTACCATTCTTTCTCCGCATTTGAATTTGGACAGGTCTTTTTTTTATGCGCCTTCCCAACATTTGAATTAGAGGCTCTTTGATTGCAGACAAATAATTAAATAAACATATACTATTATATCATTATTTAATTACTTTTAAACCATAAATAATGAGAGCTGATTTTTTCACTCCTCTTTTATCCACTTACACTCCTTTTGTTAGAAATTGTATGTTCTCACTCATCTTTTGTCCACTTACACTCCTTTTTTTGTTATAATAAAAACTATTAAAAAACAAAAGGAAGTGTAAGTGGAGAAAATGAGAGTGAGAAAATCACCACCCTAAATAATTTGTGATTTGAAACAATTGGTTTTAAACCACCAACTTTGTATGACTCATGTTCTCATGTACGTAGGTGTTTTAAAAACTATTCAACTCTTATGGTTTAATAACACTTGCTATTTTCAGTTTGCTAGTTTAAGACGATGAACTTGTATATAAACCCTATTTGACGAATGAAATAGACAAGTAGAACTCAAAGCAGTTCCTTAACTTCTTCCTTTTGTTTCTCTAATTGTCTTAAAATTCCTCTCATTCCCATATTCATATAAACTAGGAATTCATAATTCTATTGACTAGAAATTTTGAATCACACATGAAAGTGATTTTAAGCAATTCTGAAGACAAAACATCTTCCCCCTAAAATCACTAAAAACTACTCATCTAACATAGATTTCATGCTGTGTTACACAACTAATTTTTTTGGGGAGAGTATTATTTAAAAGATCTGTGGTTAGAGAAGAATCTTGCAGTTTTGATGGCAACACCACGACAAAACCATTAAATTAGGGATGAACAAGACCTTGTTCTTTCCTTCGTTCTTTTGAATTTTGCACGAGTGGCAAGGCAATTATGTATGACGGCACAAATAACTCAAGCAACAGTGGCACGAAGATACTGTAAGACAACAAAACTTTCTAGCATTAAGTCTCCAAAAAGTGAATAAAATTTTCAACATCACAAGTCTTTAACCTTAAACGGAAAACTGTGTTCAACTTAATAGAGGAATAATATCAGATCCCCTCTACCGACAACACAAAAAACCTTGAACCACTGGAATGAGTAAACACTCTGCCAATCTAATTCATTCTTCTAATAAGCTCGTTGATGTAATTCTCACGGTTTCCGGCATCTCCACCTTCAACATAGTGGTTCCTCTTCTTCTTAAGACCACCCAGTGGTGCCTTCAGCTTGAATGGCCATAGAAAGTTGTTTGCTTCCTTAAAGTGAGGTCCAACTGTCAAGATCTCATGAATAAGATCTTCTGTGCAGATAATGCCGTGCTTACCCAAAGCCTGTGAGAAAATTAGAACATGTTAAAAAGATGCAGCAAATGTTGCTAAACCTTGTACACTGCACTAGCAATCAGCCACAAACCTGCTCTACAATAGAGTTGTCGGTCAAGGCAGTTCTCTGCTTGTTAAGCTTCCCATAACCTCTCTTGTATATCAGCTCTTTTACACTCTTCAAGTTGGGATACCTGAAATTTGGCACCTCCAGTTAATCATAACATTCTAGGCATATCTACAGGTGATAGAGAAATATAAAGACGTTCCTACCCATAAGTGACATAAGGTTCAACCCTGTGAAGCATGTTGAGGGTGGCCTTGTTAACTTTCAGGAAGACACCATTAAAGATCTGTTTCAGAACAGAATAAAATTAAAAATAAAAAAATGTAACAAAAACGTTGAATTTAGAAGATGATTCATATACAGGCTCACATACAAAATGAACTGAACCACACCATGCTACAATTTCAACATAACAAGCGATACACATTCGAACATGAAAATTAGTTACTCACTGTGACTAAAACCCCTAAAATGTTTAAGACATCATCTACTGCCTAATGAACAAACAAACTACAAAAAAGAAAAGTTACAGTTGATACAAAGGAGAAATACCAGACAACCATAAATAAGGCAAGGCAATGACAACAAGACCTTCATAAGAAGGCCACCATTAGTACAACTAGGTGAAAGGGTTTAGTACGCTACCTGTCTCAAACGCAAGAGTTGCAAAATCTTCTTGGTTTTTGGGTCAATTGCATTGATACTGAAAATTCACAGATTAACGTATAAGAGAAAGAACACTAATCTTTGGGGTTATGTTTCAAATTAAATACAGATAAGGACATACCCACGAATTCGAATGATGAACAACAGCTTAGCCTCTGGATCAACATAAAATCCACCTTTCAACTTAGCCTCACGCTTCAACCGGATCAACTCCTTTTCCTGTATGGATTAAACAAATTATTGTTACCAATAAAAAAAAAATCAGCCCAAGATGACAAACATTACAGGTTACTAAAATATATCAAATTCCAACATGTACCTGCTCCTTGTACTCCTCAGAATATTGCTTTGCTCGGTTGTAAATTAGCTTCCGATTCTCAGCATTCTTTTTTTTTGCAGCTTCAAGCCCCTGTTTCTTTGCCAAAGCCCACTCCTCTTCCCTCTTCCTCTTTTTCAACACTGACTCTGGAACTACTACCTTGACTTCTTCACCCATCTCTATAAAATTGAAAAGTGAAGAACAGTTAGAGAACAAGCACATTCAATAAAAACCTAATTTAACAGTAGATATAAAAATATTGCCTGAGAAACACATTTGTATCACCCACAAAATAAAAGGGCACTACTACTGCAATTTAATAAAACAAAGGAAACTGAGATAAATTCAACAAAACTCAGACCACGTCATAAATATCGAAAAAATTGATATGAGGCACATATTTAAAAATCATAATTACAATTAAAAAAAACCAGCCATATGAAAAATACAAATGAAAAGAAATTAAATTAGCAGATTCCAGGCCTCTACCAACGACATTGCAACCCTAATTTTCTAAAAAACTAACATTAACAACAATGAGTACACTCTGGAACAAAAAAATACCCAAACATACAAGGCTCAAAACACTATTGTGCACATTTTCCTAACTGTACCAGTAACAAAGCGAGAAAGAAGAATTCCAGCTGAAACACAAAGCAACCAAAATATGCACATAAACATCATTGTTTTCCTGAAGATACCAGCAAACACCTTTATGTTTTAGATTAAAAAACAAATAACCATAAAAATCAAATGCTCTTCATTCAAAGTGATCCCTTCCCCAGCTGTCAAACATAGCTACGCAAACCACGCTAGCAAAATGCTATTCTATGCTCCACTTTCTCAGCAACCAAATCAAAATTAAGTAACAGTATACAGAAGCAACAAAAATAGTATTCAAAATTACGAAAATAAATCACCAAATCACTCGTTTGATGCCCTAAATTTGCAGATCGAATGGCATGAAATCCAAATGTAAACGAAAATGAAGACTGGGATCCGGAAGCTACTCACCGAGTTTATGCCTCTGTGGTTTGGAGGACGCTGGCTAGGGTTAGGGTTCTCGGCGGGCTACTAAGAAGGAGGTCGGGAGTGAAAGTTTACGGTTTTATAGGATTCATATGTGCTTCGTGATGAAACGGTGGACGGCTTTGATTTGCTGAAGGACTTGGATAGATCTCATCCGTTGATTTTAAGGGTTATCGTGGGCTGGAAACTGGGTTGGGATATTTCAGTCCACTCGAAACTAAAATGAATTGGGCTGACCCATTTCGGGAAGGTTTGAGTTAAGAATTTTGTCCTAAATTTAATTGCAATTAGGGCTTCTATTTAGCGACCCAAATGATCTTTGTTTTTGGGTCGAAGACCGAAATGATCTTAACCCAAGGACTTAGTTTCAAACGTGCAAAATTTTTTGGAGGCAACATAGTAAAGGCCCAACTTGTCAGAAGGAGCCAAAAGATTGGTTTGATGGAAACTTGGCCCAAAGATTGATGCTCACACGCTTGAACAATAATTCTATAATGAGGGCCTTATCTAAGGACCTTGGATGATACCCTATCTCTTAATCGTCGATTCAAATTAGTTAACTATTATATCAAATGAATTAGTTTGACCCAATAGTTAAGAGATATGAGTATGACCTCATATAAGGGCCTTATAAAATGACTCCACGTCTGAATTGAACTCAAACTTGTATTGAATTGAATGGCTTAGATCTCTAGAGGTTCAAAATGAACCTATAAGAGTTTCATAGTCCTTAGGAGATGCTACAATGGGGGTTGGAATGAATGGTTCATTCCAACAATTCAATCATTAAAAAAATTTAAGTTTAATATTTTCTCTAACTTATTGAATAGTGGGATTGAACCCCGCCACAACTCCCTCGTTATAGCATTTCCATAGTCCCCCAATCTAATTGCATAGTGTCAAATTTTGAGTCAACTTGTAACCCCTCACTATAGGCCCTCGTTACGGTATCTCAAGCTAGAGATTCCTAATACTTGGCCAGCATGATTTCAGTGTACCCCTCACCACAGTATCTCTATGGTGGATTTCATTTTCAATTTACCAAATGGTTTATACATTCTCTGTGTATTCATCAAAAAATTTAAGATTCCAAACACTTTTGAGAAAATGCATCTGCGGTCTACCTCGTGTTGTATATATTCTAGTGATTGTAGAATGGTCTAAAAGAAAAAGAGAATATGTTTTGCATTTGTGTTGGAAAGTTAGACGGATGGAGAAACTTTTGTATTGCATTTGTCAAAAGAGAAGTTCAAATTGTCTTGATATTTCTTTTTAGTCATGCATGCACTTCATATGTAAATTCGACAATGAAAAAGCAAAATTAATTTATTTGCGGGACTTTCTGGGATCCACTATGAATTGAGTGAATACCTATTAGAAAAGGGTTTCAGGTCATTGAATTCACAGGGTGGGAGATGAAAGGATTGATGCAAAATCGAAAAGATTGAAACAAAAGGCATCATTGTTCCAAATTAATCTTCAAATAAATAATAATAAACAACAATGAATAAGATCGAGATAAATAGAGGAAAATTCAAATTTAGAACCTAACTAACTACTAACATTATTATTATTATTTATTTTAATTTTTTTATGAATTTGGGGGAAAAACAACACAGCTACATAAAATCAACGCAAACAAGACACCCTAATAAAGTCATCAATAACTAATGAACCTATCCAACTTGAAGCAAAATCAAAATAACACATGTTCACGTTATAGCTCCAGTTAGCTAATCTGTCTGCGAAGGTAATGGGTTCACTCTCCTTACCAACTATCCTAACCCATCTCAGCAAGTTAGGTTATTAATTACCAAATATTTGTAAGTGGTGGGTGGCACGAATGGAATTTAGATATATAATATTCTTTAGTTCCTATCTAATGGTTCGCACAATCCAATCGTGTGGTAACTCGAAGTCATGACCAAGCAAGCACTCCACATATTTCCAATTTGTTTAAAATAAAAAGTAAAAAATTGGGTGATTTATTAGTTGACTTAGGGTTGTGGCCCGTAACTATGCCTTGACAGTGACTAATAGTATACAAGCAGTGCAGAAGACCAAGACTTTGTTTGGTGGACCCGTCGGAAGGGGACGAAGGCTAACATTGCCCCACCTTTGGTCCTTTTCTCCATGCAGAATATGCCTTTGCAATCTCAACTCTGAATCACCTTCAGTGTGTTAAGATTTTGCTGGGCGCTACAGAATCATTTATAATAAAGCTAAAAGAGGACATTTTTCTTTTGATTTCGACTTTTTATGCCTAAAAGTCTTTCCAAATGTGTCACAATCTTCTTTGCTGTAAACATTCCACGCTGGTTTAGCGGAAAGTTAAACACTAGTTCACTACAAACGGGCCATGCAACAGGGCGTGCATGGCAATGCTTGGAACATCAATGGAACCCTAGTTTTTTCACAGAAATTGCATCAATTCATCAGCATTTTCAGTAAATAAGGACGCAAACCCAAACACGTTTCTTTGCATGCCAAGAAGTTTAGGGCCGTTTGATATCCTATTGAATTCAATTTTATAAACTCAAAAACATATTTTAAGTTCAAAATCCAAAAACCTTGTTTGGTAAGCTCATTTTTAAAAACTCAAACCCATAAAAATTCAAAAACACTCCTAGTATTAAAAACAAAAAAGATGAAGTTTTACAGTTTTTTTAACTCTCTCTCTCTCTCTCTCTCTCTCTCTCTCTCTCTCTCTCGTATGGCACCCGATCGGGTTTGTCTTTGTGAACCAATAACCACCAAAGTGACCAAAGCATTTTCAAGCCGCGTTGGTGAGTTGGAGTTGTTGCACACGACCAAAATTGATAGGATTTATGTCTCACATATTTTTCCTTTTCTTTTATTAATCTCAAATTGGGGATTAGGGTTTCTGCTTTTCTGATTTTAATTTTAATTTTTTATAGATCTTAAAAATAATTTGGAGTTCAATACCAAATAAGTTTTTAGATCTTAAAATCATTATATGAAAACTCATGTGTTTGAAAAGAATCATAATTTTTTAGTTTACTTTTTTTAATTACGAAACCAAACAGGGCCTTAATTTGCTATGAACCAAAAAAAACTCGGCTTTTCAAATATTGTTTGAGTTTCTGAAACTGATGAAGAACATGTCCAACTAGTCTAACTTCTCTAACCATAGTGGCCTAGCTCGCTAAGCTCAGATCATGGTCAGACTCAGGCCCATGTACAATAGGGCAGCTAGCCGTCTCTCCTTAAAGCAAACACACCTTTGGACGGTGGCTTTATGCAGATCTGTAGCTAATTTTACTACATATTTCAGTTGCTGTAAATACTAAAAAATTTATTGCATGTGTAAGAGGCACACGGCTAGCTATGGCCCCATCATGATCCACAACATGAAAAGCACCGCCGAAAGAGTACTGCACGCATTGTCCTATAACCTCATTTTCTTAGGCATGCCGTACCTTTACACCGAAAGCCACTTGTATTGTCTAAGTCCGGCGCCCCCCTCCATTGAAGCAATAATAATGCTGTGTCAAGTGTGTGACCCATGCTAATGGCTCTGTAGGTGTTTACTTTGCTCTCTCTCTCTCTCTCTCTCTTTCTCTCTCTCTCTTTCAAATCACAAGCATGATGCATGCAGCTGCCGCAAATTTAATTAGAGCGGTTCATGCATATGCATCGGCCGACTCAATTATTGTTGAGATATGACAGATGGGGAAAAAGTCATGAGAATTGCCTCTTTTTTTTCCTTCTCCACCCTCTTATCTTCTCACCCACCATGTAAATTTGAAAAAACACAACTTATCTTCCCACCCATTATTATTCCTAAAATATCATTTAATTATTAAATCAAGTAAAACATAGAAATCAAGTAAAAAATTTTAAAAAAATAACCCAAACCAACACATCAACCTCTTCCTATTCTTCTTCCAATTCTTTTCTTCAAACACAATTCCATAAAAATTCCCAAAAAACATGTGACATTGGATAGGCCAGCTTGTAACTAGACATACCATCTCCACCTAAAAATATGGTTGTGCAGTATCGTCAAATCTCATTACCCAGACACTAAACAGAATTCTTACTAAAAACTATTGAGGGATCCCTCAAATAATTATTTGAGGAACATCCTTTATAGGGCCCACTCCATATTGTATTTTACTAATCAAAATCGTCTATTTTGTAGATACACATTCAAAGATCATCTCTACAAAAAATCACTTGAATCCGATATTATTTGACCATTCAATTGAGTTATTGAAATTTTAGTACTTTTTTGAAGCACCGTGTTCATTGATTTTATAGGACACAATTGGATATCGAAATGATTTCCAATTTGTCTAATTTTTTGTAAAGATAATCTATGAATGAAGACCTAAAGAATAAATAGTTTGGATTATTGAAAAAAATTGTAGGGTACCTTAAAGAACGTCCCTCATATAAAATTATTTAAAGAATTCCTCACTAAAAAGAGTGTATATATATATATTGGCTTCCATGGGTGAGAGTAGAAAACTTGGCAGTAGGAATTATTCCTGACTCAATTTTTTATTTTCTTTAAAAAATTTTATTTTTAGTTTCACAAAAATATTAAAACAGATTCGTAGTTCATTTGTCTCTGTTAATGTTGCAGTTAGATTTGGAAAGAAACAAACTAGCCCAGCACGCGATTCAGTTTATGGTGCAGAGGAGGGTGGTACGTGTACTTTTGTCATTGAAAAGTTCAATTTGAGTTTTGATTTCTTCCTTTCTATCAACCCTAATATCAATTGCGACAACTTCTTTGCGGGTCAATGGTACTAAAGGGACTGCAAACTGAGCTTCGAGTTTGGTTCGTGGGGTGGTGTTTGACAGGGATGAGGGCAGAATAGGTGGGTTATGGGAAATAAGACAGGTGTCAGAAGTCATTTTACAACCGGTACTTTTGTTTTTTAAATTTTCAAAATAAAATGAGTGGAGAAATAAGATAGGGGGTGAAAATACAACACTCTAAAAAAAGGGCAAGTGTTAATTTATGGTTGAGCCATATTAGTAGGTAAGGAGGAGTTCCTCCTTATGGGCAATGAGGGAAACATTATCCTTTTATATATAAAAGTATCAGCTCCGATCTCTTGGACCACAAAGATCTAAGAAATTGTAGTCATCCACTGTTAGATGTTAATCTAACGGTTCAAAAAATTTCTCAAAAGGTAACATCCAACGGTTCAAAAAAGTTTCTTAAAATGAGTGCAAGAGTGAGTGAACCATTGAATATATATCCAACAGTGAGTGACCATAAATCTTTTAGACCCCTGTAATTCAAGATCAAAACTGATAAAAATATCTAAATAATTTGGTTATTGCAGATCCATATCGTCATAGCTGAGCTTATATGTACGTGTATCTCACTAACTATAGTCTACATATATAGCCAATGGACTTAGGGGGATGTCGCTCTCGCATTGAAAAATTAGTGTGTGTACAATCTTCTACATGACTTTGACATGTCAATATTTGGTGTATTAAATTATTATTATTTTTACTACAAGTGATAGTTTAAATTATAATAAAAAGATGAGTTTATCTCACATATACATTACCAAAATGTTATAAAAATTTAAACATAAAACTACTGATATGTAAATAAATGCCATTTTCTTATAGATTAGATCTCGTTGACAAATAATCTGTGGTAATATGGACGATGAAATCAATAAAAGCATATTTAAATTCCTCTACACTGAGTGAATCGATATGCTAAAAATGAACCCATTAAGTGGCACACCGGAAAATAGCTACTAAGTTGATAGTTTGACGGATATATACGTGACCGATGGTATAACAACTTTAAAGTTATTTCTTTGTCAATTAATTGATAACATAATAGGGGTGCAAAGTTTAATTGACCCTTTAATTTATACTTGAATATATTGAAGTGTGTGCCAAGTCCAATCTCACATCGTTTAACGTGAAAGAAAAAAAATCCAGTCAAGAACACACTTAGCCCACCAAAAAGCCATTGCCTCCCACTCCGTAAAAAGATACTTTTTGTTAGCAAAAAGTTTCTTTTCACAAAAAGTATCTTTTTAGTGGACAGCAAAAAGTTTCGAGTGTCTTTTGTCTCAGTCTCACTCACATCAAAAAAAGAAAGATATTGTGTTGGACTTTCCATGAACAGGCCTATTTTAACATGATATAGTATACAAGTATTTATATAGAGAGAAAAATCTCAAATTAGTTACTTGTAATTTTTTAATTAATTTTTTTATAAAAAAATTTGGTGAAAAGTCTTTAGAAAATTTTAACACACTAAGAACTAATTAAAAAAGAACAGATGGGTAGTTTTGAGTTTTTCTCTTCAAATAAGTTCTATATGGGTATTTGTATAATATATCACCATCCCCTTGGCACACGCTCACGCGTATGCCAAATTTTTTTGTTTTGTTTTTGAATTAAAAGGTAATAGGTAGTTGTGTTCCATAAAAATATGACTCATTATTTTATTTTTGTTTTTAAATTAATTTTTTTAATATTAAAAAGTATAAATTTATCATATTATCTTTATTTAATTAATAATTTTAATTTTGAATGTTTACATTAACCAATGACATTTTCTGATGTTTTATATATTACCATCTTCTATTTTTTGCTATATATAGATGTAAAAATGAAATTTTCACTAAAAACCTATAATATTGTACTGGGGCCAAATCCAACCCATTATTTAACTCAATTACTCAAACACCTGGCTACCACATTGGTTTTATAAAAAAAAATGTCTATATATGCACTTTTCTTATTGTAAATTATAAATTGATTTAAATATATTATAGTGATTTATATTTGCATATACAGTACAAAATTACCCACTTAATTAATATACATATAAAAGCAATCTTCATAAAAATTCCCACTAAAGCTAGGCTTAAAAGTTTAGGGAATCATTCTCAATTAAAAACTATATCTTATACCGCTTGTAATATTTGTCTCCTGAGCTTTCATTGGAAACTGTGATAAATATAAAATTAATCACGAAGGTGCAATATTGAAGAAGATTATAATTATAATTTACGTCATCATTTGTACTTTTAAAAATACAACAAGAATAGTGACAATGGCATGTGCATCACATGCATGCATGCATGCCATGAACTTTCAACTTACCTCTCGATTGTTCATGTGCAGGGGCAGCAATGATCGGTACTGTTATCCCATTTCCCCCGAGTTAAAAAATACAACAAGAAAATTGTAAGGCATATATTTAGAAGTGCTTTTGTATGAAGCTTTTTTTTAAATCCAATATCTCTTTTGTTACTCAGAGTCAGAACACTGTATACAAATTCTATGGGATGAATGTATTGGCGAGTCCAGTGTTGATCTTTACCTATGAAGGTGTCAGGCTTTCATGAAATTTTGTATTGAATAGGAGCAGTTTGTTTGATAAAATGCCTCAAAGAGGATTAATTGATGGTGCGTTTGGTTCATGGGAAATAGGGTTTGATATTTTGGTATTCAGATATGGGAAATGGTTGTTTGACATGTTGAAAAATAGGAGGAAATGAAACCCTCCATCCTTCTTGGATTTCATTTTCCATTTCCATCGGAAACTAAGGTCAGCAATAAATGTACATTTTTCATGATTATTTTGTCCATTAACAATTTAGAATTACAATATAGGTAATGCATTATTTTTATTTTTATTTTTAAGTTCATATTTCTAATATGAATATAGATGAAAAAACAAACTTTCTTTTCCATTTCTACACAACCCAAACATGATAAAGGAAATAAAGTTGTATTTCATGGTTAATTTTCTAGCATTACCAAACATGGGAAATGGCCCATCCCTTGCTTGGGAAATGACATAATACGAAATTATTTCACATCAAATCCTTTCCGCAAACGAAATGGGACATAAGGTAGGACAAGGAGGCACGTACTCTTCTCCTATACTTATGTTATTCTTCTTATTGTGCCGTGCAATTAAGAAATTACATAAAATGTATAGAGTTTGTGTTACTAATTTGTGCATATATGTATATTTATAAAATTATGTTTTCTTTATAAAAAAATATTGAAGATTCAAATGATCTTAACTTTAGGACTTTATAGTAATGTTTTTATGCCCCAGCGAAAGAAAATTCCTGAAATCAGCACTAGAAGAATGAAATATTGGTAATTGGCAATTGCCAATCAATGTGTTGCACATTTATGTTTTGATGGAAAGTCCAAGGATGTTGTAGTCTTATGATTATAACACGTTTTTTTCTTTTTTTTTTTTGGGTTGTTATTTTATTTTGATTTAATTATATCAATCCCTCTAAAATTTCTGTCAAATCTCACTTTGCCCCTTCAAATTTAAAATGACCCACTTTCATCAATTAACCCAAAATTCGGTGACCCATTTTGCCCATGCCGTTAACTCTTATTCAAAAATCTGTTAAATCTAATGACATGACAATGATGTTTTTTGTAATTTATATGTATCATTACAACAATTAAGTTGGTGACATGACAAATGAAATCCACCTCAACATAGATAAAAATAATTAAATATTTCTAATAACTAAAAATTTAAAAAAGGTGAACAAGAAAACCCAGGGCACACCATTAATCCATCTCCTTACACCCAAAACTAGGGGTGGGCATTCAAGTCGGCAAACCGGAAAGCCGAGTCAAATCGCATTGAAAAAAACCGAAAAAAAACTGAGTTGACCAAAAAGTCAACAACTGGTCAAAAATCAAATCGGATTGGTTTGGACTGGTTTTGGTTTCGGTTCTATGTCTTCAAAAACCGAATTAAGACATAACCGAACCGGTCAAATTAAAAAATATATAATTTTAATATATATTTATATTCATTGCTATCTTTTTAATCTCGTAACTAATATTCATTCAAGTTCAATTTCAAAACATTTCTCTCTTCTATTTTTATATGAAATTGAATAATTTATTAATTTTCAAGTGAAGAAATAAAATTTCAGTTGAAAATTGTATTAAAAAATAATTTAATTTTAATAATTTTAATAATTTTAATAATCCGATTAAAACCGAACTAGACCGAAATTGGACCGAAATCAATTAAACCCAAACCATATAGTTTTTGAATTTTTTAATTAAAACCAAACCGAATCGAGCTAGATGAATAGTACCGAATCAGTTCTAATTAGAGACAAAAATCGGTCCAAACCAAACCATGCCCACCCCTACCCAAAACTTTCATATTAATAAAACTCTAGCAAATTGGCATATAAAAAAATAAAATAAACAACCCCAACAATAAAACTCCAACTTCCATATAATAAAACTTCAACGAACCCAGCATATCAAAATGAGAGACACAACCCATCACTACGACATAGATCCGATGCAAATCCGGCAAGCCACAAACTCCAGATCCGTCGAGAAATAAACTCTAGATCCGTCGAGCATACAACCTAGCCGTAATACCATGTCCAACCCCAAAAGTCCAAGGCTACGCCACCATATTCGTGGCCAACAATACCAGATCCAACCCCACCATGTCCAGATGCTAGAGAGAGAGATTAAGTCAGAGGTGGCGGTTGGGTTTGCCGTTGTTTTTTGGATGGAATATGTAATTTTATGTTGTTGTTATTTTTCTTCTATGGTTAATTTAGTTATAAATTTTGTTGTTTTATTTTATTTTTTTGGTTATTAGAATATTTAATTATTTTTTTATCTATATAGAGGTGGGCTTTATTTGCTTGCCATATCACTAATTCAATTGTTGTAACGATTCATGTGTATGAAATTACAAAAACACTTTTGCCATATCATCAGATTTAACATATTTTTTTATGGAGTTAATAACAGGTATAAAATGGGCCATCAAATGTCGATCAAGAAATGAACATGAGTCATTTTAAGTTTGAAAGGGCAGAGAAAAATTCGATTGAAATTTCAGGGGCATTGATGTAATTAAGCCTTTTATTTTTCGCACCAAAACCACCTTGACCCGCCCGAAAACAGGGGAGTCTCTCTCATGCCATGCAGATGCATGAGAGAAATTTCGTCGAAGCTTCCCTCCTCCATTTTCGCTTTCCAAACGGAACCAAAACAAATAACATAAAAATAAATAAATAAAGAAAAAAGAAGAAAAATGCCAAATCTCTCTTCATCCTCCGGCTCCCCTTATCCACGAAGCTGCAATGGGACGTGCAAGTCGTTTACAGGTAAGCTCTCTCGCCCCCGAATTATCCTCCTGAAAAACCGGTAAAATTTGTACAGCTGTTGGCCGGAAAATACCAAATTTTTACTAAAAAAAACCATGAAAATAGCCATAAACAAATTAATGAAAAAAAAGGACATTAATTCTTTTGTTGTACGGCTTAGTTTTGCCAAGGTTGTTGATTGGGGATTTTTTTTTCTTCTTTTTGGCTGGTGTTTTTGGGAGGTGGGTGGGCCCCAACATAAGTGTTTGCAGGCAGTAGCAGCGCATCTGGGGCCGAGCTTAGGGAAGAAAGCGTAGGAGGAGAGCCAATTGATCTTTTGTTGCCAAACGACGACTGAGATTGAGAGCCATGGCCGCGTCCCGTGGTTCGTCGTCTTCTACGAACGGCTTGTTGCCGGCCTCGTTGTCAGGGAGGAACCACCCAGACATGGAGGCAGGGGCACGCGTCGGCCTCGAGACTGAGTTCGACGACGACGCCGCCGCAGCAAACGACGTGCCGTCCACCACCGATCCCTTCGACATTGCCAACACCAAGAACGCGCCTCCCGAGACGCTCAAGAGATGGAGGGTACGTTTGTTATCAAATACGACATTCCAATTCAAACACATTACAATGCCTGCAATGGCTATGCCTATGCCAATGCGCAATGTCCTTTGTTTTTGTTTTTGAATTCTTTTTTTTCGGATTCAAATTCTTTCACATTAATTAATTCTTGGCAATGCCGTAGAATTTGTAGCTATAACAATAGCTAGCATTGTGTTTGGCTGATTTCAAAGAGGAAATGAATCGTCATTGTTGGTTTGGTATTGGAATTTGGATTGGGATTCAAATCAAATCAAATTTGTTTTGTTTTTCTTTTTCAATTCTGGAAATTACTGTCAAATGCTATGAATTTAATGAGGAATGACGAGGTTTGGAAATGGGATATTACTATTGTTTATTACATTTCCTTATCATTTTCTTGGCAGCAAGCGGCACTCGTGCTAAATGCTTCCCGACGATTCCGGTACACCATGGACTTAAAGAAAGAGGAAGAAAAAGAAAATAGGAGGAGGATGATTAGATCCCATGCACAAGTCATAAGAGTAATGTTTTTTTTTAAAACAATGATGAAATTTTCACTCTGGTGATTGGTACTGTTTTTGATCAGTTCAACTGATGATTACTTGTTATATTAGGCAGCACTGCTATTCAGATTGGCTGGAGAAAGGGAACACGGTATGTTCACCCTACCTGTCAATTATTTATAATTACTATACTATTTTATGAAGCTTACACATCTAATGCACTTCGTTTTTGATTTGTTTAGCATTTATTTTAGTTTTCATGTCTTTAGGCTGTAAGTAAGTTTTTGCCTTGTCCATAATTTCTACCAATATTAGAATTTTCAGACAGTAGATTCGCACCGTTGATATTTTCACCCGACACCAATATTTTCATCCTTCGTTGCGGCATCAGTGCTACTTGCTGTCTAGGTTGAAATGGTTTTACAGTGTGAATGTTAATTTGTGTTAGATTTTACATGTAATATATATTGTTGGGCTTGTTTCATTGAAGCCTAAGCTTTTTCATTTTGTGGTCACTTGACATGGTATTCAAAGTTGGGCTGTTACTGGTCCATAGTTTGAATCATGTTGATTTCTTATCTTACCTTGTTTCTGTAATTTCCGTGCGCATGCTAGGCCCATGCTACACTCAATAGGAAGCATTATTGCATGTTGTGTTTTCGCAGGCTCAGTATACGTTGGGTCCATATCATGTGTCTAATATTGTTAGGCAGTTCAAAATTTCTTTTAAACATAATTCTATCTGTATTTTCGTCCCCGATGGAAGATTCCATTCCAGTTGCTTATGAACTTGATTTATTTATTTTTTCTGGATGATACAGGGTTAGGCACAACAGTTGCACCCCCAACTCCAAGTGGTGATTATGGAATTGCACTAGAACAACTTGTTTCATTGACCAGGGAGAACAATTTTAACGCTCTACAGCAATATGGAGGGGTCAGCCAACTGCAAATGTATTTTCTCCTTGTTTTTTTATTGTTCTTTGTGCTCTGCTTACATAATGTAATCGTCATTTCATCAGGCTAAAGGCATATCAGCATTGCTAAAAACAAACTTGGAGAAGGGAGTTGATGAGGACGAGATGGATGTAGAAAGAAGAAAGAATGTTTTTGGATCCAATACATATCCTCGGAAAAAAGGGCGGAGTTTCTTGGTATATTATCTTAGTACAAGGTGTTACTTTTTTGTTATTTACTGTTTTAAGTTATGAAGTTGTTGCAATAACTGCAATTCATTTTCGTGCTGTCCTGCAGGGGTTTCTTTGGGAAGCTTGGCAAGACTTAACTCTTATAATCTTGATCATAGCTGCAGTGGTGTCATTGGTTCTTGGAATAAAAACTGAGGTATTCTTGGCCTTTCAAATTAACTCGTCATTTTGCCCCATCAGTTGGTTATGCATTGTTAACCTAGATTGGCTTTGTTTTGTTCAAGGAAAACACTTTTTTCTCTGTGAGAAATTAGGTCTCAGGATAACATGATTTTAAACTTATTTCTCATGGACTATAATTGTCTCTCTAGATATGATTAAGCTCTTTATGATAAGACAACAATGATAAACATGCACATAAATTCTGAAAAATTAAACTAGCTTAGGAGCTAAGCAGTAAGTAATATTAGGAACTATGGGTGCAAGTTGGATTCTAAATTGACTGAAACTAATCCAAAAGTTTCTGATTTTGACATAATACAATTAAATCCAAATCCAAACTTCAGAATTATAGAAGTTCCAGAAAACATTGGATTGGAAATGGAAAACAGAAGGTATTTTGGAATTCTCAATATTTTGATTTTCCGATTAAAAAATTCTTAAAACACTCAGAACACCTGCCCATCCAAAATAGTGCAAATTTTTATCTTGTTTATAGTAAATGTTTTATACATGTCCTCATTTTGTACAATTATAATTTATAAATTTAATACACTCTCCAACACCTAACCATACAAAACACCCAAATATCCGCTCAAAGAATATATCTTAACCTCTTTGATATTTTTGCAAAGAAAAACCATCTGATCCTACTCCCTTCATTTTATATCATTAATTTTTATTTGGAATAGTTGAAATCTACTCAATTTTGCATCCTCTAGTCTCTCATTTAACCTATAACTGGTTCGTCTAATTATCTCATCATGGTTTGTTTTTCCATTCTTTCTTTCTTTTTTCTAAGGTTTCTCTAGTAGTGTTTACTGTTCCCTACCTTTTTTCTTCTGATAATCCTCATAGGGTCTTGCTGAAGGATGGTATGATGGATCAAGCATTTTCTTTGCTGTTTTCCTTGTTATAGTTGTTACAGGTATTGGAATTGATTTTGTACCTGTGTTTTTATTTTGTTTCAGTTAGGTACTTTTCTCCTGTTCATTAATTTTTTTGGTTTTGCCAGCTATTAGTGATTATCGGCAATCTCTTCAGTTTCAAAATTTAAATGCGGAAAAGGAAAATATACAACTGGAGGTGTGCACTCTTACATCATTGGAGTATTAAAACTCACTCTTTGGATGCTAAATTAACTATATATTGAAATTTTCTGCAGGTCATGAGAGGTGGTAGAATAGTAAAGATTTCGATATTTGATATTGTGGTTGGTGATGTTATACCTCTCAGAATAGGCGATCAGGTAAGTGTATTGACTGTTTTAGTTTGCTCCACTGGAAATGATTTGTATATCATGTAACCAATTTTATTTTGTTTGTACTTAGGTCCCTGCTGATGGAATCTTAATAACTGGTCATTCTCTTGCCATTGATGAATCTAGCATGACTGGTGAAAGCAAGATTGTGAGTGGTTAAACGGTTCCCTGTAGTAATTAATTATGACTGTTATCCATATAATTCCTAAGCGCCATCTCTTTTAGGTTCACAAGGATCAGAAGACACCTTTCTTAATGTCAGGTTGCAAAGTGGCTGATGGAGTGGGTACTATGCTGGTAAAGCACTTTCAATTAATTTATTGTGCTGCACTTTTCATAACATGACTGAAAGAATCACACACTTAATGTTTATTGTTTTACTTCCTTTTATTTTTTCCTCTTTTATTTTTATTTTTTTGCTTGGGGAGATAGTGATCAGTTGTGAACTTTTGTTTTATTCCTTACCCTCATTCATTATGTATTTCTTTTTTTCTTTGGTGAATATCAGTTCCTACTGTTGATCTCAGAAAAATTAAGAATACGGGTTTTTGATTTTAGACAATATTTAGTATCATGTCTTACTCCAACAATAGGAAAATCTTGTTACACTACCAATTTCTTATTCATTGAATATTAACAAGTATGATGTTGATGCATGGTTGCTATATGCATTTATATTCCAATTTCACAGAATCTGTCCCTTTTCTTGCTATGTACTATCAATTTTTTGGAATTGTGTGTCGCGAACACATTACTAAGAATCTGCTAACTTCTATGTGTTGATTTTATTTATTTTGATGCCGGAATAACTCATATTTATGGAATTTGTCCTACAATGCTATAATTGGCACAATCATGTACCAAATTTCTTTTAAACTAAGAAATGTTCTATCAGTCTCACCATGTTGCTTCACCCTTATGTTTATCTGTAGGTAACTGGTGTTGGAATCAACACTGAATGGGGATTGTTGATGGCAAGTATCTCAGAGGATAACGGCGAAGAAACTCCTTTACAGGTTTTTGCTTTTTTCTCAAATATTGTTGCTTCAACGATGAAAATCCATTATTTACAGCTCAAGGTTTTCTTTTGGTGATGTGTGATAGGTGCGCTTGAATGGAGTTGCAACTTTTATTGGCATAGTTGGGCTTTCAGTAGCTGTTTTGGTGCTTGCTGTCCTGTGGGGCAGGTAACATTGTGATCATTGAATAACGTATATCCTATTACATGAATTATTTATCATCTTATCAGTTGCACTCTTATTTGAAATTTTAGATACTTCACTGGAAATTCAAGAGATGCAGATGGAACCGTCCAATTTATAGCTGGCCAGACTAGCACTGGCAAAGCTATAGATGGAGCAGTAAAAGTGTTTACCATTGCCGTAAGTGAAGTTTCTTGATGCTCGTTAGGTTTATTGTTATATGTTGTCCTTTTTTTATAACAAATTTTAGAACACTTCAGGTCACCATTGTGGTTGTTGCAGTTCCTGAAGGGCTACCTTTGGCTGTTACCCTGACGTATGTAGTATCTACCACTTTTGTTTCAGGTTATGGAGTTAAGTTTAATATACCGTTATAGTTCTCATTTATGTTATCAACTTTGCCTCTGTACTTCAATTCTGTGACAGGCTAGCATACTCAATGAAGAAAATGATGGCAGATAAGGCATTGGTAAGTATCTTTGTTCTTTTTTTTTCTTCTTCCAGTTTTTCTGTTTCTTAATAAAAGAAAGTATATTTCCTCTCTTGTTTTCCCCTCGTCTTTGACTGGTTTACCATCATTATGTTTTCATTTTTCTAATATTTTTTGCTTCTACAAGGAATGCATTTATAAATGATCTAACATCAGACATGTTCAGGTGCGTAGACTGTCAGCCTGTGAAACTATGGGCTCAGCAACAACAATATGTAGTGATAAAACTGGGACATTGACTTTGAACCAGGTATGTTCTATTTTCAAAACTGAATTATGGTTTCCATCAATTTTTAAACACATGATACTGGGCAGCATGTGAAACATGAGCATCTTTTAGTGGTTATGATATGAAAAATATCTTGGTAAAATAGAAATAATGAAAAAAAAAATATGATGCTACAGATGACTGTGGTTGAAGCATATGTTGGGAAAAAGAAGATAAATCTGCCAGACGATTCCTCACAGTTGCATCCACAAGTTTCCACTCTGCTAAGTGAGGGCATTGCACAAAATACCACTGGCAACGTATTTGAGCCAAAGGTAATATTTCTTTTCAGGTGTCACAGAATCATCAAGGGAGGGAGGACATTGTTTTTGTCAACTGTTGAACTTTGGTGGTTATTCTCAATTGAAAATATTGATAATTAAACATAAAATAAATTTTTTTAGCAGGGTGGTGAAGTAGAGATTTCTGGGTCTCCTACAGAAAAGGCTATACTTTCATGGGCAGTCAAGGTTCCATTTAAATGTGCTTTAGTGTATTCTGGTACTCTTTTGTCTCCAATAATTGAAGATTTTCTTAATTATCAAAATTTGTATCACAGTTGGGGATGAAGTTTGATTTTATCAGATCAGAGTCTACGGTTCTTCATGTTTTCCCTTTCAACTCAGAGAAAAAGCGAGGTGGTGTTGCACTAAAACAGGTAATTGATTCATTTAAGGTGTAAAATTTCAATTTGTCAATCACAAGTTTGAGACCTAATGGGAGTTGCATGTGCATCACATTATAGATAAGCTTGAACCAAACATACTATGTCATGTTCTCCTAACATAATTGAGTTGTTCCAAGGAAAAATGCACTATAGTGGCTTCTCAATCAAAACTGGTCGGCCAACCCGGATCTACTTGTTTTCAACTGGGTTGGCATCAACCTCTTTATCACATGGTAGGGTTCACTAATGTCAACCAGTGGGGTCATTGGACCCTTACATTACACATGCATATAAGTACAGACATAGAGACAGGCAGATACATGATATATTCTGTATTTATATGTTTATACTTGTGAATTAAAGTATCTTATTTCCCAGAGGAGTAGTTATAGTGCTTCATATGTTTCTGAGGCCAACTTATGTTATTCTGACCTTTCTTTTCAATTATTTGATGTGGTGGTGTTGCATCTCTATCCAGTGTTCCGATAATTTCGGCTGCGTGCTATTGTCATAATTTTGCCATTTCTTATCTTTTCTCCATCGATTGTATATCATCCTGTGTAATAAAAATGCTCCATTTCCCTCTTCTTGTTCAATTCAACTTATCCTGTGGAATGTGGCCGAAAAATATAGATTGTCAATTATAGTGCATTGTGGATATCTCACACCACCTTCACCTTCTGTATTTTTCATCTAGAAAATATCACTATATGCATGTTTTGCATGTAATTATATTATACTTATATAGTGAGGCATACATAATAATACATCCATAGATGCAAACACATAAGGAAGCAATAAACTACTTAAACTTTTTGTGCACAGCTTCTCTCTTGTTTGCCTAATCCTATGATAATGTGATTTCTTTACTTTTATTTTTTATTGACAGACTGACTCTAAAGTTCATATACATTGGAAAGGGGCAGCAGAGATAGTTTTAGCCTCGTGTACAGAGTATCTTGACTCAAATGGTTGCTCGCAGAATATTAACGAAGATAAGGTTGGGAACGTGAGCCATACATACTTAGAAAGTCTTATCAGTTATCACTTATTTTTAAAATAAAATAAAAAACATATTCAGAAATATCTATGAGAAAATAAAAATCTTGGAAACAAGTGGCATTTATCAGCCATTTAGGTAAATATATCCCGGACGTTATGGATGAAGAATCTATTAAAGCATTTTATGTGTATGAATAAGCGCTATAGCTAACGCTTTTACACATGGTAATGACAAGCCTTCAAAACTGCTGAACAACTTAATTTTGGTAGGTAACACTTTTACACAATGGAAAATATAGTCACAAAAGTCTGAGATAATCCTTTAAAAGGAAGTTTGGCTACTGTCTTTGATGTAAAATTCGTCAGAGATATATGGTTGAAAATTTGTTCATGTTCTATTTGAGTACTGTAAGAGGATTGAATAATTTATATAATCATAAATGTGTTCAATATCGACAATGTGGGTTGGAGACTGCATGTAAGCTTTTATAGTATTTAAGATATAAAATGACCCTGGAGAGGATGATTTGTCATTCTCTACTTATGTTGGTTAAAAGGCTATGCTTGTTGATGTTTATATATATATATATATATATACTTATTTATTTTTCAAATTCTCTTCACTATTATGTGGGAATTGATTGCACAAAACTCTAATGGTCCATTTGGATGGAAAGATTTGAATGAAGATTGCTTAATTGTAATTTGAGAAATTTTAAAATCTTATGTTTAAAATCCACATGTGAATTTGACTTTTAAGAAAAGAGAGATTTCAAGAAAAACTGTTATTTGAAATTCCTCAATATTTTTATTTATTAAAAAAATAATCACTTTACATGTGGATTTTCTTAAATATTTTCATATTCCTTCAAGCCAAATGGACCTTTAGTACCGGTGGATATGGTCAACTTTAATATAGAAAATAGGTTTCTCTTAGAAAGTTGAGAAATATTCTTTTGTCTCTTGAAATTTTCCAGTGAAATTTGGGTGTGATGTCTTGTTATATCCTTTTGCAGGAATTTTTCAAGGCAGCTATTGATGACATGGCAGCAAGCAGTTTGCGATGTGTTGCCATTGCATACAGATCATATGAATTGGACAAAGTTCCAACTGAGGAAGAGGATTTAAGTCAATGGGCTTTACCAGAAGATAACCTTGTTTTGCTTGGTATTATTGGTATAAAGGTGCACCCAAGAACAAGTTTCTCATGATACTAAATTATGGTTTTTGCCTTTCCATTTTTCATGAGAATGATCCAAACACACACGTAAACAAAGTATGCCCCCATGTTGCAGTAATTGATTTAGAGTGAGCTTTGCATTATTATTTTTGATAGTCTATGGCATAGAAAGTACTCTTGGGTCTTGCTTGCAATAAAAAGAACTTAAATTTGCGCCTTGTATTAACTTCATTATAAGCTAATATGTATGTCCATGAGTAGGATCCTTGTCGTCCTGGTGTTAAAGATGCAGTGAGACTATGCACAGAAGCTGGTGTTAAGGTAACCCTCACATTTTCTAGACAATATCTTAATATTATTGTATATGTATGGTCATGACTCATTAACATCTTGATTTATGTTACATTACTGCAAAGTATAATGGTGGATATAAAAGACAGATTAGTTTCGAGATGCCTATGTTGTGGCTTATTGGTGTACCCTTTATTTCAGCTTGTAGGAACGAATATAAAATCCTCTAGGATTGCTCTATTTGTCTATAATATCTGACGTTCTGTTGTTGGATCTTTGAGGAATATTCTTTGGTGCAAATAATCATGCTAAAGAGCTTCTTTGCTTTCATGAATGTTAAGTAATATAATCAGTATTATACATGTACTAAGGATGATAAATACTTTTTAACTTTAGGATTAGAGGGATTATGTTATTCTGATAAGTTCCTAGCTCGTAGGAACTAAATCATCGAGTCGTGTTTTCTGTGGCTAATATTTATGCTAATCCCTATGTTACTGAGAAACTCTTGGAAAGCTGGACTGAGTTCGTTAGTAAAGGATTTATAATGTGGTTTGTGTGAGCAGCCTTCAGAATTCTCATATTCAGCATTCTTTTCATACTGTTCAACCTTCATTTTATGCCACAAGTGATCTTTGTTTTGATGCTAATCTGTTAAGAAAGAATATGGTTCAAACATTAGTCTGCAAGTTTTAATAATTCAAATTAGGTTGCATTTATCTATGAAGTACCTATTTGCCAAGCACAGACAAATGTATGCTAAAATGCCTTAAAAATCCCAACAAATGCACCTTTGATATGGTCTTCATGGTAGACAGAGAGGCGTTCGAGGATTTTGTTTCATGATTATGATATTCCATTTGGTTGTTCGTAAGTGTACAGTGATGGGACATGTATAGTTATTTACATGATGCAATATCTTATGTTATGATTTACGCATCGGAAAAATGACCATAAGAATCACATTTCTGTGAACCTATAGGTACGGATGGTCACTGGAGACAATCTTCAGACTGCAAAAGCAATCGCATTAGAGTGTGGAATACTAGTTTCACTCGAAGATGCTACTGAGCCTAATATCATTGAAGGAAAAACATTCCGTGCATTATCTGAAAAAGAAAGGGAACAAGTTGCCAAGATAATAACAGTATGGCTCCTACATTGTGAAAATGCTGATAATATGTATTAGCTTTTGATATTCAGTCTGTTCAGCTTAATATGTTAGTTATTCATAGAAATGTGAGTTGCTCTGTTTGTACCTAAAGCCAATATACATTTTTGTATGGTGTTTCTTAGGTAATGGGCAGATCTTCCCCTAATGACAAGTTGCTACTTGTGCAAGCATTACGTAAGGGTGGTGATGTTGTCGCAGTAACAGGAGATGGCACTAATGATGCTCCCGCACTTCATGAGGTTTGTCATTTTCGTGGATTAAATTATTTCATGTGGTTGGCGTTTTCATGTCTTTTAAGCTTTAAAAAGATATCTCAAGATGGATGTGCTAAGATTCTACATTGACATATAAGAATCCTGATAAATGTATTTTTCTTGATGTTAATGAGATGTGAAGTTTGAGATGCATCAGGTCCTATGATGGACAATTAGGTATATATTTGGATGACTAGAAGTAATGCATAAAATTATATCTATATCCATATATAGAGGGAGCTTCAATTAAGGGATCCCTTAAATAACCTTATTCAAGGGACACCCTTGTATGACCCACTCCGCATTGTATTTCAATGATCCGAACTGTCTCTTTTTTTAGGGATTCCCTCAAAGATCATCTATGATAAAATCACTTGAATTTGAAAACATTTAACCACTCAATTAAATGGTTGTCATTTTAGTGTTTTCTTGAAATACCTTGTTCATCTATTTTATTCATCACAAGTAGATGTATTAATGGTTTTCAACTTGTTTAAGTTTTTGTAAGGGTGATTTTTGAATGAAGAATTGAAAAGTAGACAGTTTGGATGATTGAAGTAAAATTCGTAGTGGACCCTATATATATATATATATATATATATATATATATATATATAAGCAATTGAGAAAATATGCTTGTAATCTAGTCCATGCTGCTTGGTTTGTTTAGCACTCTAATGGAGTACAAGTTACAACAATCTTGACCGATCTGGAGTTTTGTATTAAGTGTGATTGCATTCTGGCTGTGGGTGGTTAGGCCTTAACCTAATTTGGCTTGGTTTAAAAAAAAATTGTTTTATTCCTGGTTTGGTTTAGGTGGACTTGTCCATCTCCTTTTGTAATTGGTTTTCTATCTTTTAATAAAGTTTTCTTTCCTATAGAAAATAATGGAATAAGCATTTATGCTTCTTTAAAGGAGCAATATCTGTATTTTAATCTTGAATATTGATACTTCATAGATACTTCCTATATGTATTAAGTATCTCACAGATATATCCAAACCCTTACATTTACTTTTGAAAATTGAAGAAGTATCCAGTCATTTTTTATATTAATGGATATGGTCTGAATATCGGAATACAAGCAAATCTATAATCATTATCTGCTATGCACATTCATGTCCATGCTGCCACAAAGGTTTGTCAACACAATTGTTTTGATGCAGATTATAACACTTGTTCATAAGAATTCTCTTCCTATATATGATAGGAAATAGCATCTTTTGAAACTGAATGGTCATTGGTATCAATATTAACACATTAAAAGGAAAAACATCTTCGTGGTTCAGAAGGGTGGTTTTTAGCTGGATGACTTTTCTTTCCTGCCTCTTGTTGGTCATGGTTTTGATTCTGGCTTTTATGCTCTAAAACATTATCTGTTCAACTTCCACTGTTGGAACGTTTCCTAGTTATAGTTGATCAGATTTTTATCATTTTGTATTTTAGGCAGATATTGGTCTTTCTATGGGCATTCAAGGAACTGAAGTTGCAAAAGAAAGTTCTGATATCATTATTTTGGATGATAACTTTGCTTCTGTTGTAAAGGTGAGTAAACAACTTATAAAAATATTGCTTCACTTGTTTATTTAAAATTCAAGTAACTTTGTTGCTTTTTTTGCATTTAGCTTCTTTAAGTTAAAATAGATAATACATTGAAGCTTTTAAACCTCGGACCATAGGACTAGCATCTATGTGGTGGATCTTAATGAAAATGTTTGTGGTTAGGAATGGTCTTGAATCTTGATAGTTCTTGCTCAAGGTTTGAGGCACATCATCTCTCTTGCAGGACTGCCTTATATTTGAATTGAATATGCATATTATGTTGTTTTTTTCTTTCTGCTTTTCTCCCATCATCGTATCTATTGTTGTTTAACGAGTCAGATTTGTGAACATCTATTTTTAAGGAACACCACATATCTTTTTTTCCTGACTCCTGGCATTGGTAAATATTTTGACATATCTTTTAACATATCATACAATTACTATCTTTATATATAGTAAATATTTTAATCTTTAGTCCTTTTCTTTTGCCCTGGTTTTCAGATCATTGGTAAAAAAAAGTTATATAGTTTTGTGGTTAAATTAATGGGTTGACTTTCAGTGCATATACCCAAGTTAAATAAGGAGTGATATAATTCTGATATAGCTTTACTCATCTAATGATAGGATTCAGGTTGTGATTTTATTTGTTCGCAATGTTTTTATGTAGGTTGTTCGCTGGGGACGTTCTGTGTATGCAAATATTCAGAAATTTATCCAATTCCAACTTACTGTTAATGTTGCAGCTCTTGTAATTAATGTTGTGGCAGCGGTATCCTCTGGTCGTGTCCCATTAAATGCTGTACAGGTTGATCCCTCCCTCTCTCTCCAGATATATATATTGGTTATGGATATCTATTATTCCATCATGAATCAACATTGCACTGCATATTTTGCACAATCTGGAATATGAAGCCAGAACAAAATGAGTAAAAGAATCCTCGGCATTGTAGAATGTCACTGCTCATTTGTTTTTTTTTTCTTACATTGTGGTTCTAAATAGCGATGGGCCCGGACACTTAAGGACCCTCCTTGTTATAATGTGTTTCATGTTCTTTGTACAGCTTCTGTGGGTTAACTTGATCATGGATACTCTAGGAGCACTTGCATTGGCTACTGAGCCACCTACAGACAACCTTATGCATAGAACACCAGTTGGCCGAAGGTGTGAAATTCTGTGGCTAGCTAGCAATGGTGTATTCATAACATATCTAAATTCGATACTGTTAAAGTTAAATTCTTGTGGCTGTATGCTGTTATAAATATGGTGGCTGTCTATTGTTGTTTTCTGAATAACAAAATATTAAAGTCTTGATCTTCTAGTCACCTTTCAACAGAAAAAAATATTTCAATAATTTTTGGATATTTAAGTATTTAACATTTGAAGATGATGATGAGTTTCAGCTAGCGTCTGGATTCTGGACATATCAGAAGAAAATAAGTTGATCTTGCTTGGCCTTTTCATTTGATACTTTTGTCATATTCATTAAAATCCCATGGGATCTATAAGAATACTATGGGGGTTGTCCCTCTCCCGCCCCTCCTCGACTGCCTTCCCACAATTATTAAGAGGAGGAACAACTTATGCATTGAAAGTCTGCGGTTCCTTATATTGTTGATTTAGTTTTCTTGGACCCATATTTCAATCACATGGGATGGTCTATAATCTTCTTCCCACTCTTAGTAAACTTTTTATGAGTTTCTGATCAGGGAAAGTAGGATTTATTTGCATTTATTTTGCCCTTCTGATATTTTATCTTGAGTTGCGCTCATCTTAAAATTGAGAGATTGTATATTATTTTGGGTGCATTTGCAAGGCCAGGTATTCTTGTATATCACATTCCCTTAATGGACCACCTCTAGTTTTAGATGAAGGAAGTAATGATCTGATGTTTGCTTGTTTAGGGAACCTCTTATAACGAACATCATGTGGAGGAACTTACTCATTCAGGTACCTAATATCCATGAGACTATTGTTGGAAAATTACTGAGATCACAGTACCTTGTACAACTCTGTTTCTGTCATTAACTTTTACTTACCACAGGCTATGTATCAAGTTGCTGTCCTCCTTGTCCTCAACTTTCTGGGAACTAGCATTCTTGGTCTGCAAAATGAGACCCAGAAGCAGGCCACTAGTGTGAAGAATACTATCATATTTAATGCATTTGTCTTCTGCCAAGTAAGTATAGGAACTTGAAAATAATGCGAATTAGGAATTACGTTCTAATTGTTTAGCTAAGTTGGTTTTAAGGTTTCAGTTTTGCTTGTTAGTTCTCTCATTTATTGTATCTGAAGATACGGAAGTTAAACAGATGATATTGACATGCCATATCATGCAATTAGCCTAACTTCTTATTAGTATTTGTTTTGACGCCTATCTTGTGTTTTTTTTGTACAGATTTTTAACGAGTTCAATGCTCGAAAGCCTGAGGAAATAAATATCTTCAGTGGAGTGACTAAGAACTACCTCTTTATGGGAATAATAGGAATTACATTAGTACTTCAGGTGAGAGGCCAGTACATTTATGTTATGGTTTAGGGTTCTTAGTTTTACTATCATACAATTACTCACTATAACTGTATTTGCAGATACTGATCATTATGTTCCTCGGAAAGTTTACAAAAACAGTGAGACTATCATGGCAGCAATGGCTTATATGCTTGGGTATTGCCATTGTCAGGTACGTAAACTTGATGATATTGCTTATATTTTTCTAAACTGGCTCAAGTTTGGCTAATGAAGACCATGGGAGTCTTATCCTCATTATTGTACCACCTTGAGAACCACAGTTGACAAAAAAATGAAATTAGTTGCCAGTCATTTTTGTTTTGCAATTTAAATTTCTCTAATTTTAATTTTATTTTAATTGGCATAGATATTAAAGAACTACCAAATTACCTTGGTCTCCATGTTCACATATGATGGCATGAACATGATAACCTTTGTCTCTTAGCATCACCTGTAAATAGGACCTTAGTAGTGTCTTGTGTCCCTTAAGGTTCTTTATAGTTCATTCAGGTTGATGGTCATATACCATGCATCCATCTTCTTTACATGGTACTTAACTGCCTTTATTTTCTGACAGTTGGCCTCTTGCTGTTATTGGAAAACTAATTCCGGTCTCGAAGACACCATTGGGCGAGTACTTCAGTCGGCCAATTAAGCGATGCAGAAATTCTCGTAACTCCTAATGCTCACCTCTGTAGTTGTGTTCTGTATACATGCTATCAAACCATCAGTTTCAGAAGGGTTTTTGGAACTTGAGAGAAGGATGAATTGAATCCTACAAGAAATTATGAGAAAAATCAATGATTCTCGTTCTCAAAACTCAATCTTTTGATTTCTGTGGATTGACATTTGGCCAGGACGAATTGAATCCTTCCCCCTCCCCCCTTTCTCCGGCCGACAAGAGAAAGAAATTGCTCATTTTTGGCCTGAAAGCCTCTAGTTTCTTTCTCCAGCGTTATGGTTGCATAACTTACATTATGGCATGACCTTACCACTATTCTTTTTCTCTATAGCTTTTCTGTGTAAGAGTGGACTCGTCACGGATTTGTATTCAACTAGTAAATTGCTATGTAATGCATAGCCAAGTGTAAATAGAAAGCTGTTAAATGTGCAGCTCTGGAGTAACTTTTTTGGAGCTTCATTCACTCTAAAATCTTTTTCTTTGAAAATTGATTTTACACAAAATAGAAAAACTCATTTGAAAATTATTCCGTTCTGCCTTCACAATGTGTTGCAGTTCCATTTAAATGATTGATTAATTTAGGTTACCTTGTATGGATCATAAGTAACTCATGCATACGATAAGCCAAAAGCCAATCTCAACTTTGCGAAAGGGGATTTGATTTGAGACCTTTTTCTATTTTGGGAAGAGAAGTACCTACCATTAGATTTGAGATGTTTTCCAAATGCCACATTGACATTATGCATAAAAATAAAATAATTAATTTTAAAAAAAAAAAAGAAAAAAAAAAGAGGATGAAAAATACGAGGTTTACAATAAAAATCCTATAAAACTACCAGAAAAAGGTATCTATCTCTTGTCCTGAAAGAATTTTTGTCAATATTCAAATAAAGAATTTAAATCAGAGCAATTGGGTTAAACTTGATGATTTGTCACATCAACCCAAGCTGTAAAAGTGATCATCTAAACCGAGCCTTGAAGATTCACTGTGCAGGTCTTGTTGGTAATTATCATCAACACCATCAACCATATTTTGCTGCTGCTGATTTAGTTGCTGTTGTGCATTGTAGAACGCTATTTGAGCTTTTGTCTTGGCCATCTCAGATTGAGCCTGAAATAAATCTTGTTGCAATTGAGAAATTATTTTAACACACCCATATATTGGATCTTCAACACGTATTGATGCTTCATAAAACATGCAGTCTGCTGCTGCTTCTCTTACATGGACTGGAAGTTGCTGCAATTCACATATAATTACATGATTAAAAATCATTAGCAGATTCAGTAAATTTCATAATATCTTCAAACACAAACAAGGCTTTCAACTATTTCTCTTTGTTTTTATTTATTTATGTATTTATAAAAATAAAAAAAATAAAAACATTTGGGGTTAAAGTAGTAACAAAAAAAATTCATAGGGACAAAAAAAAAAAAACATCTACATTATTAGTGGCCATTTGTAATGCTTCCAAAGTTGGTTTGGATTGCAGACGTGAGTTAGGCGAGCTGGCCAAGGCAATGAGCCCGCCTTCATGCACCCAAGTTCAAATCCCCCTTCCCGTATATTAAATTAGTTTAAAGTAGTTTAGACTATCATTTGTATAAAAAAAAATGTTAGTTTCGTTTGAGTTGTGTGTAGCCAAATGATGAACAATACTTAAGCAGTTACCTTACCAACTAGGATATACAAATGTAGATAGAAAACAAAACATTTCTGAGTATATTTGCTTTCAAAAGAAAGATGTTTTTTGACAGTGCATCCTAATTAATTGTTACCTGTAGCATTTTAGTAATGTTGCCGGCACCAAAGATCTTATGAACACAAGCAAATCTCTCTGGATTGGATGGGGGGAAATAGGGTGCCAGAACACAATCTTGAGCGCATTTTCTTCTCAAAAATTTGCAACCTGCACATCTTGTTGGATTGGCCATTAGATTATAGCAGATACTTTAGAATCTACGCAAAGATTGTTTCTCTAAATTTTCTAGGAAATCAAATTTGTGTGAATGATTTTGTTATGTGTCAAAGATTTTGTTCCCTATATATATAGATTAGGTGATCATGGATCCGTTTGAATATATTGAACACAATCACAAATTCTTAGGGAGCTAATTAGGCCTAATATTGGAAACAACACAACGGCTAGTTTCTTTTGGTCAAAGTTTCACACATTTTAGGAAAGATTTGATTGAAGGCAATGGAAGCACAAATTCAATCTTTTTGAAGTTTTCCATATGAGTTATATTAAAAGAAGTAATATATATATATATAAAAATTTCTTTTTTTTTATTATTAAAAAAAAAAAAAAACCAGGATCATGGCGCCGTCAAAAACTAAAATGTTGAGTTGGCAAACTTAGATTAAATGTGGGCTGCTTTGTCTTTCTTGGAAATTTCTTTTATCTTTCTTAGAAATCACCCCTGGCCAAAACAAACAAATTATAATAATCTCTCAACACACACCAGTTTCTGTTCACGCGTGTTACAATTTGTACCCTAGTAGGACAAAAACGTGAACTTTTTGTTTTTGTTTTTATTTTAGCATATGTACTTGGGTCAAATAAAACTTGTTAATTTACCATTGTATTGGTAATTTTGTTAATAAAGCTTCGATTGTTGGGGTTTATATCCCTGTTAACACTTACTAATTAACCTAGTTTGTTCTTCATTTGCTTTCCTAGTTTGTGTAGGTGCATGCATGCAGGTAACCCAATCAGTTTCCAACTTTATTTTGAAATCCAAACAGAAGACAACTTGTTATTTGACACGAAGACAACTTGTTTGACACGTTAGAAATAAAAAACGAAGACAGAAACTTGTAATTTGTAACTCTCTCTCTCTCTCTCTCTCTCGGTAAGCTCCTCTTCAATCCTTGTCTCTGCTTCTTCTTAGTGTTTTAACTCGTTCTCTGTTTTGGAAAATCATGTAGTTATTTTTTTGTTCTTCCCATAATAATCATATACTGAGTTGAATTAAACACACTGCTAAATTTCTTTATATAATCTTTTACCGTTCATGGTGTAGCCAACTGGTAAACATTATAAATTTTTACTGAATATGAATGACTGAGCTTTTTGGTTTCTGCTTGAATTGATCATAGAATTGAGGATTTTATTTGCTCTTACATTTTTGGCATTGAAAGTTTCGCACAACTGTGTTATACTAGATCAGGTGCAGTTTCTTTGTAAGTATTATTTGCTTTAGGTATGTATGTGGGGTTCATAAACATTCTTTTCACATTTCAGATGGAAAATCGGTCGACTCGCATAGCGATATTGAATCCTGACAAGTGCAAGCCTAACAAATGTAAGCAGGAATGCAAAAGGAGTTGTCCAGTTGTACGTACTGGTATGTTATGTTACTTTTTTTTTTCTTTCTTTCTATTTGTACGTTTATGTCTATGATTGCTTATATACATTATACATAAATAAGAAATTGTCACGTCAATTGGTAACCAAAATTTGGTCCATTACCCGCCTCTCATATTATAAGATTTTGATTTTTAACTAACTTGAACAAAACCAGAAATTGCTTTCTTAAGCTCTCGGTAAAGGTTCGATTCCCTACATTGTTTAAGAAAATGCTTTCTTACTTACTAACCATAAATGTGCAGGTAAATTATGCATTGAGGTCTTACCTACGTCCAAGGATGCTCGTATCTCCGAAGAGTTGTGCATTGGTTGTGGTATATGTGTTAAGGTGAGTGAAGATTGTATTTGGTTTGGTTTAAATTTCCTGTGTTTTATCTACTCAAGTTGTTTTTGAGGGGAGCCATTCTTTTGACTCTGGCTATCATGTGATGTGATATTGCAGAAATGCCCATTTGGAGCAATTGAAATCATCAACTTGCCAAAGTCATTGGACAAATATACAACCCATCGTTACGGTTTGAACTCTTTTAAATTACACAGGTCAGTTAATTCCTCACCACTTTGTTGTGATCTTTGATCAGTTTCAGGTTTTAGTGTTTTGAAGTTAATATAAATTAAATTGTACATAATTACAGGTTACCAGTGCCTAGGCCAGGGGAAGTTCTTGGTTTGGTTGGGACTAATGGCATTGGGAAGTCAACTGCCCTCAAAATTTTGGCTGGCCAGCTGAAACCGAATTTGGGTCGTTTCAATGTAACACTCTTTCCCTATATCTCAATCTTCTAATTAACATTTTCCCCCCTTTGCTAATTACTATGTGATCACTTTCTCAAGCTTTGTTATTTGATGCATTATTTTTTTATGACTGTATATCTGGATGCTTGTTTTGCAGAAACCTCCAGCTTGGCCGGAAATCTTGGCTTACTTTCGAGGATCTGAGCTGCAGAGTTATTTTATTCATCTCCTGGAAGATAAATTGAAGGCACACTTTGATTTTGATGCTCATGTCCTTAATAGCATATGATGTTAAAATTTCTCCTTCATGTACTTGTTTAGTGCCTTTTCTTCTTGCTAAGTGCATACTTGTCTTACATGCATTTCTTTTGCTTCAACAGGCAATTATCAAACCCCAAGACGTCGAAGACATCCAAAGACAATATGATGGAAAATCAGTAAGGGAGGTGCTCAAACAGATCGATGAGAGGGGGATGAAGGAAGAACTGTGTGTTGATCTCGAGCTGAACAATGTACTGGACAGTAATATAGGCTATTTATCCGGTGGAGAGCTTCAGAGATTTGCCATTGCTGTTGTTGCAATGCAGAATGCAGATATATATATCTTTGACGAACCTTCAAGTTTTCTTGATGTGAAGCAAAGGCTTAAAGCAGCCAAAGTTATCCGATCTTTGATCAGGCCTGATAGGTTTGTTTCCATCTCTCTCCTCTTGCTTCAATTTTCCAATGCTTATGTTTTTTGGATCATTTCTTGCTTACATAGGTATATTTCTTTATGTTTTTTCAGCTATGTGATTGTTGTGGAGCATGATTTGAGCGTTCTGGATTACTTATCAGATCACATTTGTTGTTTATATGGGAAACCGCGTGCATATGGAGTTGTAACTCTACCTTTCTCAGTTAGAGAAGGAATCAACATCTTCTTGTCTGGATTTATTCCTACAGAAAATCTACGCTTCCGGGATGAATCTCTGACTTTCAAGGTATTTAAGATTATAAATTTTGTCATTGAAAATGCTGTTTTTTACTCGATCAGTATTTTCTGATTGTGTTGTTGCCTTGTCTAGGTTGTTGAGACTCCACAAGAAAGTAGTGACCAAATCGGGATGTATGCAAGGTATAGATACCCATCAATGGCAAGAACTTTGGGAAAGTTCAAGCTTCAAGTTATTGAGGGCGAGTTTACAGATTCTCAGATTATTGTGATGTTGGGTGAGAATGGAACAGGAAAGACCACGTTTATCAAAATGCTGGTATGTCTTTATTTCCCACTTTGTTTTTGTTCAATCATATTTTCAAAATGCTGATATGTGGAGTCACGATATATATTGGTTCAAATTGTAGGCCAATCACTTCAAACATAATTCTAATGTGGAGATACCTAAGCTTCATGTTTCGTACAAGGCTCAGAAAATTAGATTGCCTGCATCAACTGTGGGAGACTGCCTTCATATGAAAATTCGTGATTCCTGTACTCATCCTCAGTTTGTGACAGACGTGATGAAGCCTCTTCAAATTGAAGAATTGAAGGACCGCGAAGTCACAAATCTTTCTGGTGGAGAGCAGCAAAGGGTTGCTTTATGCCTATGCCTTGGACAGGTTACTGACTTTACTTTATGTTTATGATGCATCTGCTTTGAAGTCATGCAGCCTAATAACGTATGTCTCTTTATTTTTGCTTGATGTTGCAGCCGGCAGACATATATCTGATAGATGAACCAAGTGCATATCTTGATTCGGAGCAGCGAATTGTTGCAGCAAAAGTTATAAAGAGGTTCATCCTCCATGCTAAGAAAACCGCATTCGTGGTTGAGCATGATTTCATTATGGCTACTTACTTGGCAGACAAAGTTATTGTCTATGAAGGAAAACCTTCAGTTGATTGTATTGCAAATTCTCCACAATCATTGCTGGGTGGGATGAATCTCTTCTTATCTGTAAGTCTTGCAACTTTTTCAAGTCACCCCTTGCATATACTTTGGCCTCCAATTGAAAGTAATTTTTGTAGTTCTGGGATCTGATTCTCTCTTTGTTTTTCCAATGTGGCATTGCAGCAACTGGATATCACATTTAGACGTGACCCTACAAACTATCGCCCAAGAATCAACAAATTGAACTCAATCAAGGATAGGGAGCAAAAAGCTGCCGGGTCCTATTATTACTTGAACGACTAAACCGGAACACAGTCCAACATATTCGAGACAACAAGTCCCCTCTCCATGGGCGGGAGGACTCGACTAAGCCCCAGCCACCAAACGGGAAGGTACGGTACACTCATTCCGACAATGCCCAAAATTCATCTGTTTATGTTGTGTATTTATGACATTTTGATCTTCGCTGCATTTGTACTTTGCAGTTCTGCAAGTTTTCAGAGGGCAGGGCATTGATAGATACACTCTAGTCAATATCAATAATAATCCTAGAAGGTATATATGGTTCACTACTCATTCCAACAATGTCGAATATTCCTCTGTTTATGTTATATACTTATGAAATCATCTTGATATTTATTGCAGTTTTGCTAACTTTTTAGAGGACATTGATATAGCATCAAGGCTGAGTTACCAGCATGCTCACAAATGATTGGAGAGAGTCCTTTGCCTGGTGAAGAGATCGGTTTTTTTTTTTTTGGGACTTGAACGAGTGTTGTTCAGCCTATGCGACCAAATTCAGTACATTTTCCCTCTATGTTTTGTGGCCTCTCATGGCATCAAATATTGTATTTTAACTAAGTGCTTTGTTTTTGTGTTTGACTAGAATGCTATTTGAAGAATGAATGAAGTTTTTTTTTTTTTTTTTGGTAAATACCATGAGGTGTCCCACACCTGAAGGGTGGGATTAATCCCTACTCGAATGAATGAAGTTAATTTATTTATTTATTTATTTTGGTTTCCTAAGGTATCCCCAGGCATGGCCCAGGCCTAATCCTCCGAGATACTGTCGGGCGCATATGCGGGGACCTAATGAATGAAGTTAATTTAACATAGCCTAATATTGTATTTGCCCAAATGCCTTTTGTTTTGGTAATTAGTACAAAACTGTAAAAACATGATTTCTGAAGTACTCTAGCTTTCACAGGTAACTGAAAAAACATAAATTGAGCCTAATTGATACTTCATTAATTATAAATATAAAAGATAATAATTACCATTCAAGTTTTAATCTCAAAGACAAAATTTTACGCTTACAACTCTTGAGTAACTCGAACTGTCAAACATTATACAACTCAAACTGTCAAATGAACTGACACGACTCAAAGTCTTAATTGGAGTTTGTTGTAAAATAGTCATTTTTCACAACTTTTATTTTATAATTGCTCATATAGTTCCCTTTTATTTATGCCTAGAGCGCCTTTTTAATGGAACTCTTTAGAGTAAAATGAGATATTTTAGAATAGAAGTTGTGAAAAATGACTATTTTAGCCAATTTCACTTATAAGATCAACTAATTTTTAGCACGAAGAGAAAATGACACGACACTAACACAACAAATTGTCACCCATATTATAGACTTGTTTGGGAGAGATTCTAGATAGGCATGAAAACACTTTTATGAAGAATCACTTCTCTATATAATCACTTTAACTGGTCTCCTCTCCACAAAAGGTTTTTGTTTAATTTTGTCAACTAGTCGTCTCCTCTCCACCGTCCAAAACTCCCGTGCAACTCCACACCCCCCTCCCTATACTCAACAGTCATTCAGTATCTTCTCTTCTCTGCTCTGCGCCCCTATATCTCTAGCTTGCATTTTCAGTCTCAGCTGCTCTGCGCTCCCTTCCTCTCAATCTCCCTTACCACTACGATTTCATCTGCCGCTTCTTTTTTCTCAGTAAGTGTTTAATGTATGTACTTTCTTCTTGTGTTATCTGGGTTCGTGAAAAATTGAAAATTATCTCTCTCCGAGAACAAAGAATAGCTGAAAAGGGTTTTGATTATTATTTGAAATTCAGTAAGATTATTGGTCTTAATTCAAAATTGGCACGGTAGAAACTCATTTGTGGTGTGGATATGGATCAATTTTAGCTTTCTGATAAATTGCTGGTTTTCTGTTTACTTTCAGTTCCGCGATATTTTATAGTTTATTTGTGTTTCCGTAGCATATTAATATGTTCTCTTCAAGCCTTTTGGGGATGAATGAAATGAGCACTTTTAAACTGCACCAAATTATTTTACGTCTCCAAATACATCAATTTTTGCGAGATGTATGTTCAAGTACAATGGTTTCACGTTTTAATTCTTTGTGTAAAAAGTTTCCATGCAATCTAAGGTTGGATTGGATTGCAAACTTAACAAACTGACCAACATGGATTGGATTTAGTTTTGCCCAAATTTAACAGCTTTGGGCCCATCAACAACCCTAGTTTGATCCATTCAATTGAGGAAGAGAAGGAAACTGTAGGTGCATGTGCACTACATGCATTAGCAAATATAGACAAAGAAAGAGAGCAGATGCCTCTAAATTCTAGCTCTGCCCGTGTGCATTTAATCCTTTGCTTAATTTGATCCATGGATTTTATGTCGATAGAAGAAGATTAGGAGATGGCAGACCGGTTGACCCGTATAGCAATAGTGAGCTCCGACAGATGCAAACCCAAGAAGTGCCGCCAGGAATGCAAGAAGAGCTGTCCTGTTGTCATGACTGGTATAATATAGTTACCCCCCTTTTATTATTTCCCTTATCTTTTTTTATATAATATTTATATGTATGTATGTATATATATATATATATATATATATCTGTTGCTGTTCATAAAGAAAATAAAATATCAGGATTTGTTGATTTACTCAAGATAATCATTTTCTTGTTTCTTGAATTATGATCTTGCTTTTATGTTTCTTTAGGGTTTGTCTGATGCAAAATTCTTGATTACTTGGAATCCTCAGCTGATTGTTTATCATGTGAACTGTTATTAATCATAAAATGTATTATTTGTGTTCAAATGGTCATGGCTTGATGATTTTGACAAGTAACTAAAAGGAATTAAAGAAAATTGAATGCCTCTTTTGAGGAGAAACACCCAGAAACTTAATTAAGCTCGAAGCTAGTCAATCAAAGGGATGACATGGTATATAAAAGCAAGGAAAGCTTCTAATAAAGGTTACTAATACAGGCATGAGCTCCTGCATATAGTGAGGCAGCTCCAAACAGGTTTAATGTTTCTGTATTGGTGAGTTCCTGTTATGTATTATCATTGCGACTATGACTACTTTTACATAAATGAGCTGTTTTTTGTGTTATCTTCTCTTGTATATATATGGTTGTACTGTATTGCTACAAATATACACTGTCTTACTTTATCAATCAATGTGAAGGTAGACTATGTATCGAGGTTACCCCGGCATCCAAGATTGCTTATATCTCAGAAGAATTGTGCATTGGGTGTGGTATCTGTGTTAAGGTCTGTAAAAAGTGTTGTTACTGTAATTTTTCTTCTTCTCTACAGTAGTTGTTTTTTAAAGGCATTCTTTGGACTCTGAACCTGTCTGATGATGCAGAAATGCCCATTTGAAGCAATCCAAATCATCAACTTGCCAAAGGATTTAGACAGAGATACAACTCATCGCTATGGGCCTAACACTTTCAAACTACACAGGTTAGCTCCTAACCACATTATTAGCAAGTGGTCCCTTTAGCATTTATGTGGTTTGGGATAACATAGATTTACAATTTCAGGTTACCAGTCCCAAGGCCAGGTCAAGTTCTTGGTTTGGTTGGAACTAATGGCATTGGGAAGTCAACTGCCCTCAAAGTTTTGGCGGGAAAGTTGAAACCAAATTTAGGTCGTTTCAATGTAATACTCCGTACAAAACTTCCCCCTCCTCTGATAAGTGTATAATTTTTTCAAACTCGTTTTGGTGCATTGTTTGATTTTCTTATCTCGACGGGCTTTTTTTCTTTCAGAATCCTCCAGATTGGCAGGAAATCTTGACCCACTTTCGAGGATCGGAGCTGCAGAATTATTTTACCCGTATCCTGGAAGATAATTTGAAGGTACCATTTGATTTTGATGCTTGTAACCTTTCTTACTTATATGGAATGAGTTTAGCTTCTAGACTAATAAAATTTTGTCCGTTATGTCCTAGGTTTATTTTATAGCTGCTGAGTTTGGTTAGTTTTTGGACACTTAAAAAGTTTTATTCCTGCTAAATGCATACTTGTAATTTTTTGTATTTAACAGGCCATTATAAAGCCCCAGTACGTTGATCACATTCCAAAAGCAGTTCAAGGGAATGTTGGTGAGGTGCTCAACCAGAAAGATGAGAGGGATATGAAGGAAAAACTATGCGCTGATCTTGATCTAAATCAGGTTATAGAGCGTAATGTAGGGGATTTATCAGGCGGGGAGCTTCAAAGATTTGCCATTGCCGTCGTTGCCATACAGAATGCAGAGATATATATGTTTGATGAACCTTCAAGTTATCTTGATGTGAAACAGAGGCTTAAAGCAGCCCAAGTTGTCCGGTCTTTGCTCAGGGCTAATAGGTTTATTTTTGTATATTTATCTTCTTCCCTCAAATTTTCAATGCAGATTTGTTGGGTTCCTTTTGTTGGTTGTCTTCCTGTATGTTTTGCTAATAATTATATTTCATTGTATTTTCAGCTATGTAATTGTTGTGGAGCATGATCTTAGTGTCTTGGATTACTTATCAGACTTCATTTGCTGCTTATATGGGAAACCAGGTGCATATGGAGTTGTAACTCTTCCTTTCTCAGTTAGAGAAGGAATCAACATCTTCTTGGCCGGATTTGTTCCTACAGAAAATCTTAGGTTCCGAGATGAATCTCTGACCTTCAAGGCAAGATTATAAATTTTGTCTGTGAAATGCGCTTTTGACTTATCATTACTTTGTGATTTACTTTGTTGCCTTTACTAGGTTGCTGAGACTCCACAGGAAAGTGCCGAGGAAATTGAGTCATATGCACGATATAGATACCCATCGATGACTAAAACTCAAGGAAACTTCAGGATTCGTGTGGTTGAGGGTGAATTTACTGATTCTCAGATTATTGTAATGCTGGGGGAGAATGGAACGGGGAAGACAACATTTATCCGTATGCTGGTATTCTTTCCTTTTCATTTTATATTTCTTCAATCATAATTGCACTGCAGGTTGAGACGTTGAGTTAGCATATGTTTGTCCAATTTGCAGGCTGGCCTGTTGAAACCTGATACTGTAGAAGATTCTGATGTCGAAATACCCGAATTCAATGTTTCTTACAAGCCCCAGAAAATCAGTCCAAAGTTTGCGTCCACTGTGAGACACTTGTTACATTCAAAAATCCGTGATTCATATACTCATCCCCAGTTCATGTCAGATGTGATGAAGCCTCTTCTTATTGAACAATTAATGGATCAAGAGGTTGTGAATCTCTCTGGTGGAGAGCTGCAAAGGGTTGCATTATGCCTATGCCTCGGGAGGGTAAATTATTTTCATTTATCTTCTCACAAATCATTGGTTAAGCTTTTTCATATATCTTGGTTATGAATTTTGGACGCCTGAAAATCTTCAATAAGCATTCATTATTATCAGTTTCGTAGGTTCTTGACTTTCAACAAAAGGAGAACAAGTTGGTTTAGTAGTTTAGTTGAATGATATATTTCTGTTTTTGGAAAATCCGAAGTAGTGTTGGTTTTTTCATATTTTTAGCCGTGCAAGTATAGATGTTGATTGAATTTATAAAATGGGCCTTCATTGCACGGTTGCTCTAATCTTCATTGAAGTGTTCTTATGCTGGGTTGCTTCAGTTCTATGGTGGATCCATTGTTATGAGATCTGCTGACACGGGTCATGTTTCTTATGGACATGACACTCGAGAGGATAAGAGCATTATATTGTGATCACTAGGAGTTCTAAGTTCTGAGCCTCCAGACATTGTTCTTTGATATTGACTTGAGGCTTAATAGTTCTATGTTTTTCTTCATTCTGATCTTTCACATCAGATTCTTTTGCTACTATTGAAGATATGCTTTTTCTTGTAGATAGCAATTGTTTATGGTTTTCATGTTTGGTCTGCATATAATGGTTGAGGAATAAGCATGTGTTCTCAGTATAAAAGTCTTATATCTACCGGGATGTAAAATATATTTTTCTCGTGTAGAAATCTTGCTGGGCTCTGCCTGCAAAGTAAACAATGTAAATATAGATGTGATTATATGTTCACAAACATGGATTCATTCATTTTTCTTTCCATTGTTTGACGCTGGGAAGGCGATGAATTATAGTTTTGCCTATGACTGACACATTCTATTCTGTCTTATATTTACTTAATGCAGCCTGCAGACATTTATCTTATAGATGAACCAAGTGCATATCTTGATTCTGAGCAGCGTATTGTTGCGTCAAAAGTGATAAAGAGGTTTATCCTACATGCTAAGAAAACCGCATTTGTGGTTGAACATGACTTTATCATGGCTACCTACTTGGCAGATAGAGTTATTGTCTATGAGGGCAAGCCCTCGATTGATTGTACTGCAAATGCTCCCCAGTCATTGTTGACTGGGATGAATCTCTTCCTATCTGTAAGCCTTGCAACTTCTTCATTTCACTCAATTATTTTGGCCTTCAGCTATGCAGAGGGGGAGAACTCTCTCTCTCTCTCTCTCTCCACGAATATTTTGATTGACTTTTCAAAATAATGCATGCAGCATCTTGATATCACATTTAGACGCGACCCCACCAACTACCGCCCAAGAATCAACAAATTGGAGTCAACCAAGGATAGGGAACAAAAAGCTGCAGGGTCCTATTATTACCTGGATGATTGATAAATGGTATGCTTCGTTCTCTTCTCTCTGTCTATTTCATCTTTTTGGGCTTCTTGAAATATATCGGCGTTCAACTTTGCAGTTTTGGCCAAATTTAGAGGGCGTCAATCTGATCTTATTAATGGAATCTCGGATGAGCCATGACATGCTGACAAATGATCCTTTGTATGCTGAGAGGTGATGTTTGTTACCAGCGTAGCGTGAATGAGTTTCCAGGCCCTTACATGTTGTTGCTACTTGAGTTCATTATGCCCTAATAATATAATGTGGTTGCAGTTTTGGTAAAATTGTCATTTGGGCGAGGGAAGTATGTACAATGGTCTCTCATAGTAAGATCATATGATTATGATTATAATATGTACAATGCTCTGATTTTACAATGGGCCTTTGACATTTGGGCTTTCTAGGATTATGATTATATGATTATTCTTTAAAATATATTAGAATTGAAAACCCCAAATTTTTGGTTTCGTTTCAAATTGTTACATGTTACAAACTCATATCTTGAAATAATTAAAATAATTAAATTACATATAGACAAATCAAAACTAACTACTCCCTCCCGCCCCAACTTAATAGTTGTTTACATTTACCTTATTAGTGAAAATGCTGTGTAATTAAGATTAAGATTATAAAGGTAACTAAAGATTATAAACTTGTTAGTGGAATGCTGTGTAATTTGTGATGACATTATTAAGTGTTGCCTTTTGTAGATTGCTGAGACTCCACCACAAATACAGTTCTAAAGTCAAATTACACAGCATTCCACTAACAAGTTTATAATCTTTAGTTACCTCTATAATCGATCTCACAAATATAAGCAATGAAAAGTTTGAGGCAAGACGAGATATAAAGAAAAGGGAAAAGCATACAACTATGCAGTTAGCAGGAGGAAACAAATATTACACACAATATAGTAGTTGGATTAGATGAAACAAAAAGAGTGAATGCATATGCATGGCGTGCAGATTTCAGTTCAACATAAACAAATAAAAACCGGTGAACACGATTTCTTTACTCCGATTATGCATTGTCATGAATTGCAAATAGATACAGAATTTTATAGTTGAAAACATTAAAATGTAATATCATAGCAAGATAAGCACATATCCAACTCATGACCATCAATTTCTCTATCAAGGTTTCTCTATAAATAAATATATATATATATATATATATAATAAAAAAAATCCCAATCAAGGCAAGTTAAGCAAAAATTAATATAGAAATCATCAGACGCCGTCTGTGGGAATCGAACCCACGACCACGTGGTTAAAAGCCACGCGCTCTACCAGCTGAGCTAAGACGGCTACTTGACGTGATCCTTCTTTTTATTTTATTTATACGCTTCTTTTCTTTCATATCCTTTCTTTGCAATTGATGTACGAAAAGTAAAATTATACACGACTACAAAACTAATATACATGATAAAAGTTGGTGTTTGCATGAACCAACCAAATGTTACATTTTCTCCTAGCCACCCCCCCCACTCTCAAAAATCTGAATTCTATCTTGGTGCACCACATAGTAACTGTTGAAACTCAGTTTGGCCAATATCAACCGTCCGTTAGATAGATCTGTATACTTCACCAACTAAGTTATTAGCAGCACAGCACCACATCATAGCAAGAGAAAAATAATGGCTGCCAAATAAGATGACATATTTCTTGTTCTGCAATACCATTGGCTCAACACTATCTATCAGATATTGATTTTGTGAAGGGGTTTAGAATTACAGCTGAAATTATAGACAAGTTTCTGAGGTAGCTCGTGGGAGTAGGGCACCACACCACTCTGTCAAAGACAAAAGACTAAGTGAGAGAAAAACGTGACACAGATTAGATCCCATTATTCTTATAAACATCAATGTTTCTTTTTAATATCTTTCTAAATGACCTAGAGTTATATATGTTAATTGTGTCAGAAGTACTATAGACAAAACAACCTTGGATCTTGATCCAACTCTTTTTTTTATATTTAAATTTCCTTATTTTGCTTCTGGTTCTAAGATCCAAACCCAATAAGTCCCATATGAGATTTGTTTCATCTGCCATCTTCTTGCATGCATATAGATGAATCTTTGTACCAGAAAATGAATCTTGATACCAGTCACACATTGAGAGAGAGAGAGAGAGAGAGAGAGAGAGTATTCTGAACAAGGGATAGCATGTATAGTTTTACTACAATAATCCTTCTGCGCAACCAGATTCGGAAAATGTGACAAGATGATTGGAAAGAATATAGGAAAAATGTTTTGAAATATAACAAACGACAGATGAACCGTTATAGGTTGAAAACTTCCTGCCCTATCAAAGAGTGTCTTAAAAGATCATCTTAACAGAAAAATTTATGTTTAGGGTTCTTGTAAGCCAGCTTAAAATATACATTATACAAGCTATCATGTCCATCTGCTTAACCGCATCAAGCTCAATTAAGGGAAAGCTAACACCCTCTTTGAAGGCTTCAATACATCTGTCACGCTTTTCTTTTTCCGGGTTTCTTCTCACGGGCACTAGCAAAGGCATGAATACGCCAAATGGTTCTTCTTTGAGACATAATGTGTGATGAAATTAGAGGCAGATGCAGAGGAATCGGAGATGTCGGTTGGGACAAGTATTTGAGTTTTACTGGAAGCAATTCTCTTACCCGCCACATTTGCATAGAACAAGCCAGAGATGGCTGGTACGAAAACATCACTCTGCGAACATACGTAGAAGTCAATGATCTTCTCAAATTCAGAACCCTCTGAATCCAGGAACTTTGACTTCTTGTCAGCAGGGATAATGCCATCCTGCAATAAATTCCAGAGGCATTAAGTACAAAATATACAACTGAAATAGCAACGCTAGTGGTTTCTACTTAAAAAAACACAAAATTCTATAAGAATAACCAGAAAGCACACTAAAGATTTTAAAGAGATCCAAGGTAGGTAGTTATCCTAAATTAAAATGAAATATGGCCAGCCAAACATAAATAAAATAAATAAATAAAGTAAAAATTCAAGCTAGAACAGAGGTGCCTGCACCTTTATATAAGTTTTTGGGAAGATGTCTTTCAGAGCATCAAGGCTGCTGTCCCATTTTGATTCAGTCAAATAGATTGTGGTACCCTTTCCAAATCCAACTTTCCTCAGAAATAAAGCAACCTCTTGTGCATTATAGCAACTTTTTGTTCCGGATTCGTCTCCTCCTTGGCAACCATTCTGCTCCAATATCTCAACCCTCAAATCCACTGCTACAAATTGGCCATTTGACTTGCGACTCAAAGTTCTCAGTCGCTCAACCATTGAGTCGACCACTTCGTTAATCTCTGGTTGCAACTCTAGAGTTCCAAACATTGCCAGACATGCAACTGAATCACTAGAACTCTTTCTTTCTATCCTCTTCATATTAACTGAAGGAAAGTAAGTTGCCAGCCTTATGTTGCCCTTCGATCTATAAATCGGTTCCACGTGTTCTACAATGTAATCTTCTGTAACCCGATTAGGGACCTTAACAGCAGCAAGATTCCTTGTTGATAATTTACCAGGTCGTTCTTTTGCTACTCTAACCACGCCATCCAAGCTACTTATAAACTTCTCAACATCGTAAATCTCTTCAAAGTTCCTGGAATTCAGTTATATTAGTGGCCTGCCAAAAACTTTATTTAAATCCAACCAAATAATTTCTTTTATGGTCGTACTGGAAAAGATAATCACAAAGTTTCATCATAAGGCTCGTTCACGCAGATAAAGTATACCAGTATACTATTTTACAACCAGCAACAAACACAAGCACAACGACAACAGCAACACAGGAAAGAGTATTACTAAGTCTGAAACTATAAATAATCACGGGAAAGCTGGCTTTTAATAGAGCATTAGCAACCGACTAACCTCTCATCCCCTGGTTTGGTCCCTCTAATGTCAGGAAGTACAAGAGTTGCCCCTAGATACCTTGCCACGACAACAGCATCCGCAATCTGAAGAATAACAGGGAACAAATTACAGAGAGAAAAAGAATTGGATTGCAAAATAAATGGCTAATTTAAGAAGTACAATAGAAAACCTTTTACAGAAGTTGACAAGATATCCAACATTATAAAGTAGCTAAAACATGCCCAGGCATAAGTTTGGTGTATATGAATACTCTACAAGTAACCATAAGATCACCCATGATGTATTGAAAAGAATGTTAGAGAATCAATGCCAAACATTTCCATGAAGTGGACATAGGAGAAAACACAGATGCACACGTAATGTAGCATGCTCTGAAAAATGATAAAAGGATGAAAGGACTGAATTTATAGATATTTTGATAAATTATATTAAGGGAATTTGACATCAATTATAGGATCCAAACAAATAACTCTTTCACCTAAATCAACTGTTGATTAAATACCTGTGAAACATGGTATTCAGGGCCATTTGTTAACGAGAAAAGGACATACCCCTCCGTCTGCTCTACATCATCTGCTACCAAGGTAAGAATTTATAAAAAGGAATTAGGCAACGCATCATTGCAATAAACAACATATGAAATAACCAAAGATTTCAAAATGTAAAGAAAACTTACCAGATGGCTTAGACCAACATGGTTTTAGCTCCTGACCATCATCTTTCCAAGGCCCGTTATTCTTCTTGCTGAGGCCCTCCTTTGAAATCTTGGCATTTTCCAAGGTATCCCTTCCGCTGCCAGGAAATTTCTCCTATGTAAGCAGAAGAGAATAAAATGCAGAGAATAACCCAGTTAATCAGTGCTAGCTCAAATTCATTTGTCGTAAATAAACAATCTAAAGTTCATAAATAAATAAATAAAATTACATGAGCTCTCCATTACAACTCTATACAACAATTGTAGAGTGATAAGTGAAAAGTACCCGTAAAAGGAAATGGGTGAGAAGGGAAACAAAATTTCTATAGAAACGCTTTTTGGGTGCCAAGAAAAATGTAGAGAAATTAAAACCACTGAATTCAATAGAGAAAAGAAACAGGAGTCCTGAATCCAATCAATGTCACTGAATCCATTTTGACTTAGTTGACCACAAATATTTCTTGAACTATTAGAGAATCAAATTCTGAATCCATTTTGCTTCTCAGTTTCTAACAAACAAAGGATGGTGAAGGATACTGTTAAACTTAACAGAAAGTGGTCTAAATCTAAAGCAACAAATCTATAGTAACCAAAAGAATTAGACACGGAACCTCTCAGTAATGCTTTTTGTTCTTATTCCACTTCAATTTCAACAAATCAATCACAAATCATCAAAGATTACAAATCAAATGAAACAGAAAATCCAGAAACAGAGATATTGCTACTTCACAAGACATTTATGTGATTATTCTGCAAAATGAGAGAGAGAGAGAGATCAAACAAGAAACAGTAAAGCAGATCCGATGAAGTGATGAACTTTAGTATTGTGAAGAGTGTGTGATGCTGGGATTTGGTGGACTTACTTCAACAGAATCAAAATGGTCTCTCTTAATCATGTTCCCAAGCATCACAAACATTGCCAGTGTCAAAATACCTGCCACTACCTGCCTCAAATCCACACCCATCTCTCCTTTTGAAAAAAAAAAACTCTCTTTTCCACTCTGAGATCCTACTTACTTACTACAAAACACACAAACACACACACACACACACTCTCTCTCTCTCTCTCTCTCCCCCTCTCCTACAAGGAAGAGAAAAAAATCAGGAAAGTGAGAGATGAGGAATGAACCCTAGTGACTGGTGTTGCTAGAAAATCAAGCAAAGTACTTGGGTAATAAATAGTTGGGATGGGAAGGAGAGGGATTGTGTTCTGAAGTTAAATTAGAAAACTTTAAAGGTGGACAAAAGACATTTGTCCAGCGCAGATATACAACGCCATATATCTATCATATGTTACTCAGAATTCATTATGCTCTCTGCTTTGTAAGTCTTCCTTCTTACAGCACCGACACTTTCCTTGAGATAATGACACCTTGCCTAAATCTTACAACTCCTCATTTTCCTTTCTTCTTTTTTTCTCTTTTCTTTTTGGGCTTCTGTTTTTCTTTTCTTTTTTGGGTACTTGGCAAAATACAAAATAAAAAAATTGAAGTGCCCAAATTTAATACTGAAAATTCCTCCCAAAGTAATGTTCTTAGCATTTTTGTTTTGTTTACTCAGATCATCAGTTTTTATCATATTTTCAAATGTGATCTAACTCATCAATACTTCGGATTCACTATCAAATAACATAACATATCTGATTGATTAAAAAAGTAAACATTTTCAAATAAATGTAGATCCTTATAATGAATGAAATCCATAATAAATAAAGATGGGCAAACAAGAACATTAAATATATAGCAATATACGCTGACATTAATGTGATAAAATTGTTAATTATAAATATTTTTTTTTATACACGCAATAGTCTAAACTATTCTAAATTTTTTTAAATAATTATTAAATATCAAAATAAGAGTTCTAACATAAACTTTAGTTTCCATTTTTTGCCTCCATGTGATACACCAAAGTGCAACACTGCTTTCATATTTTATTGACCATAAGGCCCGACTTTTTGTGTTTTATTTGTAAAAGGAAAAATTAGAGTGACGACTGTAGGTGGTTGGAGTGGCATTATCCATGTGCTTCTGATAGAAATAGATAGATCCTAAAAGAAAAAGTATGAAACAAACCTTGCTTTCTAAATAAATAATAAATATAGACAACCACCATTTTTCTCGACCAAGAATGCATAAATAATGATATTTCTATCTTCTTTTCTTTGTTTCTGAATTCTATCTTTAATAAGTTACTTTAGGGTTTGATATGTACATCATAAGTTACATTGTAGAATAGATTGTTAATCCTTAATTTTAAAAATTATAAATTATAGTCAACGGGTCTAGTCAGTTGAAAAATAGATCTTAATTTATTGTTAGTGGTTTCTGGTTCGAACCTTCATGACTAATATATGTGAGATAAATTATTCTCGCTATGTAGTTTAACTATTATCTGTATTTAAAAATATATAAATTATGGTTATGTCACTTATAAGTAGAGATTTTAAATCAGTTAGACTTTTGCACTCGAGCTTTATTGTAGACTAATAAACTATCAAGGAAAATAGAAGTGGCCAAATCTGATAATGACCTGCAAATGCCAATCATCCGCCTCAAACAGCGGAAAGTGAGTCAACCAGGACAGATTTTGGCGAAGAAGAGTGTTTGTTGGGAACTTGGGAAGGATGATGCAATAATTGTTTAAATAAATATTTAATCATGGACTGCTAAATCTATGCTTTTATTTTTGTATTAATTTTTTGTGGGTATTTGTATTGGGGCTCATGACTTATGATCGTGATGTCTAATTTATGAATATAATTATTATTTTTTTTAATAAAATAAATAATTTTAATAGAAAGAAAATGCTTCAAAGATCAAGGGAGTTCTCCTTTGGATCCCATTGGAACTTCAGTATTCTTTGACTTTTGGTAAACTTATATCGATTTACTCTTCCTTTGACTATCGATTGTCTCATAGTTGAGCTGGCTTTAGTTGTGCCTCATCTTGCAAGGTTGCTCTTTGAGGTATTGCAACTTGGTCATAATAGATTCACTGCTCATTAGTGTGTTCTGACTTTGAAGTAACTAGGTGACGCTCTCTATATAATGCCTTGAAAGATTAGCAGTAGTTAGTTTTCCTTTTGTTGGTTTTGTTTTAGCTTTTTAGTTTTGGTTTAGTTTCTTCAATAAAGTCCATAAACTCTATGAGTTTTCTATGTTTTTTTCTTCTCATAATTCCAGAAACTTAGTTGAGTTTCCTCCGTATTCTTAGTCTCTTTAAAAGAGTCATGTTGGTTAGCGGCTAGTTTTTATGTGATGTCATTGCAATAGAATCAATGAAATTATGTATAGATAAATGTGTTATAAACAAAAAGTTAATTTTTAGAGTGATTCTCCCCATATCATTTCATATCTTTCGATTGACTCAAGTCACTGGGGGAGTTTTACTCATGTTTGCCAAATTGTTATTGGAATAACTCCCTTTACAGTCTTTGTTCTTTGTACTCTTTTTTCATATTGATCTAATAAAATTCTATCGTCTTTTTATAAAATAAAAAAGTGACTTTATAATCAAAACTACAACATTTCAATTTAAAAAGTTTAGATTAATTTAGATATTTAATATTTTCAGAAAAATAAAATAAAATCTCTCTCCACCTTGTTTTGGTACACTGGATCTACTTATTTAAGTTAGATATATTTTTTCAGCTTCGATACTTAAGTTACTTAAGTCTTTCTATATACAAAGAGAGATTCCTCTTTAAGAAAAGACATAAGTCGTTTCACATTGTTGGACCAATCTGTAATGTGTTTCCTCATCCTTGTTATTCCAGTTGAAATCATTACTCACTGATTCGATCAAATAAATAGATCAACACAATATTCCCCTAATATAATCTCTTAAATCATCATTAAGTGTATTATAACCCGGAAATGTTGCTAAAAGAAAACGATTTTTAAGATGCCATGCCCCAGTCGTCCAGGGGGGTGGGGATGCTGCTGGATTCTCTTGTACACTATGGTGGTTAATTTAATCAAATCATTAAGGTGGCAGGATTAGGATTTGTCTCTAAATTGAGATGGTTATAAAATAATTATAGTGAATTTTGTTTAATTAGTTGGCTAATTGCTTTCAATCTTTAATTAAGAAAAGCTTGATTGAATGAATATCAAAAGTTGGAAGAGCAAGATTGCTCAACTAATTTTATGTTAGTCACGGGTCAATGTTCTAGGCTTTTGAATAAAATGCTATATGGTTTTAGAAAAGTGTAATGTTACACCTAACACATTTATTGATCAAATGTTTATCAAATCTAATATATATGATATAAATAATAATCGTAATTAATTTGTGGGTAATGTCAAAGTGTCAATTTCTTCCTTCCCGTTTGGTCTATGTAAGATTTTTCATACGAAATCGGTTTGTAAAGGATGCCAAAATATTTATAGTGACTTTTTTTTTTTTTTTTTTAAGGGAATGACAGAGACATTAATTTTAATTATTTTAATTACTAAGTCATTTTCTTTAATTTTAAAAAACATATACAATTAACTTCAAATCATTTGTTTGCATCATTGCATTGCATATTGTACTATCTATGTAATGTATTGTTTGCGTGCAGCGAGATAATTTGCTTTTTGTATTTTGTTACCTTTCTTTCTATCCCATATTTTTTCCTTATCAAAATATCAAATTTTGTATTTGTAAATTCCAACTGAACAAGGCCTCACACTTGTTTTAGTTTCTTGTTGGGCCATTTGAGCCTGTCACTAATTTTTGTCTTGGTTTTGAGCCACCTGGTGGGCTTCCTCAAATGACTTTCTACTCTTACTTTAACTTTTTGCTCTAAAAGATGGATGATTTGGGCTCATTTAGTGGCCATTGCTGAAACTGGGCAAGAAGAGACATTTAACAAGAAAATCATATGTGACGCTTTTAACCTTTCTAGGTTTTCTTTGAGACTTCAGAACCGATAATTAGGACACGTGTTATAATATGAATGAGTGGACTTTAACATCATCTTTGTGATAGTTACATAGAAAAATTTCTACACATTCAACCAACTTCATTATAAACCAATGACTGCAGACAGAACTCTTATTTGTGCAAAGAACTATGATGTTGAGTTTTAACAGTCCCACTTATTTCATCATAAAACACCTTCTTTTTTCAATTTGTGAATTGCATTGGCGATGGAACCCGATTTAGGATGATTTTTAATTTATTATTATTGGTGTGAAGGATTTGTTAGTGTAAGGTTGATTATTTTGTTAATCAAAAGTATAGATGACATTCTTTCCTACTCACAGGTTCTTCACAATTGTAAAAACATCAAAGGCAAAAAGTGCCAAACACCAAACTTTTTACTTGATAAGTTATCCAACCCAACCCAACTCAACACAACCCAAATCCAACAAAAATTCCTTAGGCCCAACCCAACTGTTCCTTTCACTGCCTCCCTCATCTCTCTAAATTCAGCAGTCACTTCCAATCCAAGCCAACACCAGACAACAAATCCACCACCACCAAATCAAAGCCAGATCTCTTCTTCTCCTTCTCATTGATCTAATTTAGATCTGGTATTTCCCATTCCCTGAGATCCAATTCCGATTCGGATCTCTAATGATGGAGAAGTCATGCACTCTTCTCGTCCACTTCGACAAAGGCACACCGGCCCTAGCCAACGAGATCAAAGAAGCCCTAGAAGGAAACGACGTCGAATTGAAGATCGAAGCCCTCAAGAAGGCCATAATGCTCCTCCTCAACGGCGAGACCATTCCCCAGCTCTTCATCACCATCATCCGATACGTACTGCCCTCCGAGGACCACACGGTCCAGAAGCTCCTCCTCCTCTACCTTGAGATCATAGAGAAAACTGACTCCAAAGGCAAGATCCTCCCGGAGATGATCCTCATCTGCCAGAACCTCCGCAACAATCTTCAGCACCCGAACGAGTACATCCGAGGCGTTACGCTGCGATTTCTCTGCCGATTGAACGAGGCCGAGATCATCGAGCCTCTGATCCCTTCGATTCTCACCAATTTGGAGCACCGCCACCCATTTGTTCGACGAAATGCCGTGCTGGCGATCATGTTCGTGTATAGGCTTCCGCAGGGGGAGACATTGCTGGATAGCGCGCCGGAGATCATCGATCGGTTCTTGGCCTCCGAGCAGGACCCTTCCAGTAAGCGAAATGCTTTTCTTATGCTCTTTAATTGCGCCCAAGATAGGGCTGTGAATTATTTGTTTACACATATCAGTAGGATTATTGAGTGGGGGGAACAGCTCCAAATGGTCGTGTTGGAATTGATTAAGAAGGTCTGTAGAGTGAATAAGGGTGAGAAATCCAAGTACATTAAGATTATTATATCGTTGCTGGATGCACCGTCGAGTGCCGTTGTTTATGAGTGTGCTGGAACGCTTGTGTCGTTGTCTTCGGCACCTACGGCCATAAAAGCAGCAGCCAACACTTATTCTCAGTTGCTGCTGTCGCAGAGTGATAACAATGTGAAGTTGATTTTGCTGGATAGGATTAGTGAGCTCAAGGCTTCCCATAGGGAGATTATGGTTGAGTTGGTTATGGATGTGCTGAGGGCACTGTCAAGTCCGAATGTGGATATTAGGAGGAAGACTCTTGATATTGTGCTTGATTTGATTACACCCAGGAATATTAATCAGGTTGTGATGATGTTGAAGAAGGAGGTCGTGAAGACCCAGAGTGGGGAGCTTGAGAAGAATGGGGAGTATAGGCAGATGTTAGTGCAAGCAATATATGCATGCGCAGTTAAGTTTCCTGAGGTGGCAAGCACGGTGGTGCATCCTTTGATGGATTTCTTGGGCGATACCAATGTTGCTTCAGCCCTGGATGTGGCTGTTTTTGTGCGTGAGATTATTGAAACCAACCCCAAGCTGCGTGTTTCTATAATAACGAGGCTGCTAGATACTTTCTACCAGATCCGCAATTCAAGGGTTTGCACTCATTCCCTCTGGATTATCGGGGAGTATTGTCTCTCGCTTTCTGAAGTTGAGAGTGGGATTGCAACCATTAAGCAGTGTCTTGGGGAGCTCCCATTTTACACGGCTTCTGAGGAAAAAGAGGCACAAGATGCTACAAAGAATTCTCAGGTGGTAAGCTCGACCACTGTGTCTTCTAGGAGGCCTGTGATACTTGCAGATGGGACCTATGCCACCCAGTCTGCTGCACTGGAAACTGCTATGTCTGCACCTGTCCTGGTTCAAGGATCTTTGACCTCCGTGGGGAACTTGAGATCATTGATTCTCTCGGGTGATTTTTTCCTTGAGACAGTTGTAGCTTGCACATTAACGAAGCTGGTTTTGAGACTGGAAGAGATTCAGCCTTCAAAGGCTGAAGTGAACAAGGCAACTACACAGGCATTGTTGATCATGGTCTCTATGCTTCAATTGGGTCAATCCTCGGTCCTTCCACATCCGATTGATAATGATTCTCGAGATAGAATAGTTCTTTGCATTCGGTTACTATGCCATAAAGGTGAAGAAGTAAGGAAGATATGGCTAGAGTCATGTAGACAGAGCTTTGTGAAAATGCTTGCAGATAAGCAGCTCCTTGAAACAGAGGAAACTAAAGCTAAGGCCCAGATATTGAGTGCACAACCAGATGACCTTATTGATTTCTACCATCTTAAGAGCAGAAAGGTAAGGCAGCATCAGGCTTTTCTTGTCTCAATTCGGATAGACTGCTAAAACCATTGTTTTCATCACATAGTTTGGAACTTTGGATGCTTTTTTATATGTACATATTTTTTTTTTTCAGGGTATGAGCCAACTCGAGTTGGAAGATGCGGTTCAAGATGATCTCAAACGTGCTACTGGAGAATTCACAAAGGATAAAGATGATGCAAACAAACTCAACCGCATTCTTCAGCTCACAGGATTCAGTGATCCTGTTTATGCTGAAGCCTATGTAACAGTTAATCATTATGACATTGTTCTTGATGTTACCGTCATCAATCGAACCAAGGAAACCCTTCAGAATTTGTGCTTGGAGTTGGCGACAATGGGTGATCTGAAACTTGTTGAGCGTCCACAAAACTATACGCTAGCTCCGGAATCAAGCAAACAGATAAAGGCAAACATTAAGGTCTCTTCAACTGAAACAGGAGTTATATTTGGTAACATTGTATACGAGGCTTCTTCAAATGTGCTTGACAGATCGGTTATTGTTCTCAATGACATCCATATTGATATAATGGATTACATCTCTCCTGCATCATGTGCTGATGTGTCATTTAGGACAATGTGGGCTGAGTTTGAGTGGGAAAACAAGGTACCCTGATTTGATATGGTTTTGCATTTTATTTTATTTTTAAATTTTTTGTGCTTCATTGATGTGATCATTTGGTGCTTCTTCTTTGAAATGGTTTCACAATGACCCAAAACGATATGATGCCTTTGAACCCGACTACATAATCATCCATTTTTCATGTAATTCCTAAGTTCACGAATGCGAATGTTCAGATAAGGTTTACAAGACATGCATTTATATAATGAACCTCTTGAGTGACATTTACTGGTTATGATTATGATGATGCTGTGCCAATAATAAATGTAATATAATAATTATGGTGATGGTTATTATGGTTATAATGATAGTTGTGAGCTTTCTAATGGAATAGATTCAATAGTATGTCAATGCCTCATGCTAGTGGATGCATTGTGTGGTTGTTGCACCATACATGAAGCAAACTGGGTAATTTCTTTCATATTAATCTAATTCCTGCTGGATAAAGTAGGCTCTTGCAGATGGTGCTGCTTCTGAATCATCCTTGGTTGTTAGCTCATGCATCATCTTTACTTATCTAGTGCTCGTGGACTTGTGTTTTCTTTTCTCACATCAAATGACAATGTGCTTCTTACATGTCCTTAATTATGATTCTTTTTTACAACTTGATAATATTTCCTTTCTTTGGACTTGTGTTTGGGTTCTCCTTCAAAAGCAGATGTGTTTATATTTCAGTTTAAAAATTATTTCTTGTCATCCTTATTGTAATTTTGCTCTTGGTATGTCTTTGGATTCTACTATGCATTAACACACTCTTTTCCCCAGGTTGCTGTAAATACTATTATTCAGGACGAAAAGGAATTTCTGAACCATGTTGTTAAAGCGACTAACATGAAGTGCCTGACTCCACCGTAAGTTTTGGGACTCTATTAACCATGTTTATCATTTACTCTGTTGCATGTTGAAGAAATAAATTATTCTTTTCATGATGCACAGAATTGTACATAGCTATTTACATGCAACCATACAAACATATACATATATATAATTTCATACAACAATGATTTAAGAAGGTTACATAGTTGTCGATGGTAGTGCCATGTTGTCCACCTCTACAAATGTGCACATGACTTAAAAACTTAGTGACCATGTCATAATGTAAATAAAATTCAGTTGAACTTTGACATTTTCCATAGGTGCTTATACATGTAACATGCATATAACAGTAAGTGTATTTTCCTTTTAATCTCTTTACGCCTTCTGAGCGGATGATTGATGGTCATTAATTTCTGCTTATCCCTCGCTAATTGGGCACTAGATCGGCACTGGAAGGAGAGTGTGGAGTCCTCGCTGCAAATTTGTACGCAAAGAGTGTTTTCGGGGAGGATGCTTTGGTGAATGTGAGTGTTGAGAAACAAGCCGATGGTAAGCTAAGTGGATACATCAGAATTAGAAGCAAGACTCAAGGCATTGCCCTCAGTCTTGGGGACAAGATCACCTTGAAACAGAAGGGCGGCCTCTGATTGGACACAGCCTAATTTTGCAGCCGTTATTCTTGCTTCAACCTTTTACTGAGGATCGTGTTTGTTATAGGATTCTTTTGCTTTTTTTGCTTTTCCCAGTAAGAGGATGGTGTGGACATATTGCTGCCATCCACAATGTTTTTCAAGTAATTTTGTAGCGATGCCCACCGTATACATTTCTGTTGTTAATTGTAACATTTCCTGTTTTCAATTTGTATTAGCTGTTGCTATCAATACCCCCAGCAAGTTTCGCCTGTCACATATTTTAATATCAAGTTTATGGACTCATTTTCTTTTATTAAGCTGTGTGAGTTTTCCAGATCATTATTTCATCTTTTGCAGTTGACTTGGGGAAGTTTTACCGATGTCTGCCATCTTGTTATAGAGTCTATGTCCTTTGTACTATTTTTTCTTTTTGATCTAATAAAATTTTATTGCCTTTTTATAAAATAAAATAAAACAATTTAATAATTAAAACTGCAACATTTCAATTTAAAAAAATAGATTAATTCGTACTTATTTGGGTAATTGCTTTCAATCTTTAATTAATAAAAGTTTGATTTGAATGAATATCAAAAGTTGGAAGAGCAAGATTGCTCAACTAATTTTATGTTAGTCATGGATCAATGTCCCAAGTTTTTGAACAAAATACCATATGGTTTGAGAAAAGAATAATGTTCTGCGTAACACATTTATTGATAAAATGTTTATCGAACTTAATAAATATGGTATAAATAATAATTGTAATTAATTTGTGGTTAACATCAAAGTAAATTTCTCCCTTCTCATTTGGCCTATGTAAGATTTTCCCGACGCTACGAAATCGGTTTGTAAAGGATGACCACAAGCTCTATATGCCAAAATATTTTTAGTGACTTTTATTTTTTTGAAGGGAAAGAGAGAGATATTTATTTAAATTATTTTAATTATCAAGCCATTTTCTTTAATTTAATAAAAAATATACAATTAACTTCAAATCATTTGTATTCTTGCGAGCTTGCTTTTTATATTGTTACCTTTCTATTCCATATTTTTATTATCAAGGCCTCACACTTGTTTTTATTTTCTTGTTGGGCCCTTTGGGCCTGTCACTAATTCTTGAATCTTTATCTTGGTTTACTCACTCTGTATGTTTCATGGTTTTTTTTTTTTAATGAAATATATTTTCTTCTCAAAAACCAGCGCCATGCCATGCCGTCGGGGCGATTTAAAACTCTCCAAATTGTATACATCAAAGCCTAAAAGGGCCAAACACCAAACTTTCTACTTGATAAATGATTGAGCGCAACACAAGACAAATTCCTTAGGCGCAACACAAGATAAATTCAGCAGTAGTCACTTCCAATCTAAGCCAAAGCCAACACCAGACACCAAATCGGATCCACCACAACCAAAACAAACCCAGATCTCTTCTTGTTCTTCTCCTCCTTCTCATTTCTCTCATTTAGATCCGGCATTTCTGATTCCCTGAGATCCAATTCCGAGTCGGATCCCCAATGATGGAGAAGTCATGCACTCTCCTCGTCCACTTCGACAAAGGCACACCAGCCCTAGCCAACGAGATTAAGGAAGCCCTTGAAGGAAACGACGTCGAATTGAAGATCGAAGCCCTCAAGAAGGCCATCATGCTCCTCCTCAACGGCGACACCATTCCCCATCTCTTTATCACCATCATCCGATACGTACTGCCCTCCGAGGACCACACAGTCCAGAAGCTCCTCCTCCTCTACCTTGAGATCGTAGAGAAAACCGACTCCAAAGGCAAGATCCTCCCGGAGATGATTCTCATCTGCCAGAACCTCCGCAACAATCTTCAGCACCCGAACGAGTACATCCGAGGCGTTACGCTGCGATTTCTCTGCCGATTGAACGAGGCCGAGATCATCGAGCCTCTGATCCCTTCGATTCTCACCAATTTGGAGCACCGCCACCCATTTGTTCGACGAAATGCCGTGCTGGCGATCATGTTCGTGTATAGGCTTCCGCAGGGGGAGACATTGCTGGATAGCGCGCCGGAGATCATCGATCGGTTCTTGGCCTCCGAGCAGGACCCTTCCAGTAAGCGAAATGCTTTCCTTATGCTCTTTAATTGCGCGCAAGATAGGGCTGTGAATTATTTGTTTACACATATCGGTAGGATTATTGAGTGGGGTGAACAGCTCCAAATGGTCGTGTTGGAATTGATTAAGAAGGTCTGTAGAGTGAATAAGGGTGAGAAATCCAAGTACATTAAGATTATTATATCGTTGCTGGATGCACCGTCGAGTGCCGTTGTTTATGAGTGTGCTGGAACGCTTGTGTCGTTGTCTTCGGCACCTACGGCCATAAAAGCAGCAGCCAACACTTATTCTCAGTTGCTGCTGTCGCAGAGCGATAACAATGTGAAGTTGATTTTGCTGGATAGGATTAGTGAGCTCAAGGCTTCCCATAGGGAGATTATGGTTGAGTTGGTTATGGATGTGCTGAGGGCACTGTCAAGTCCGAATGTGGATATTAGGAGGAAGACTCTTGATATTGTGCTTGATTTGATTACACCCAGGAATATTAATCAGGTTGTGATGATGTTGAAGAAGGAGGTCGTGAAGACCCAGAGTGGGGAGCTTGAGAAGAATGGGGAGTATAGGCAGATGTTAGTGCAAGCAATATATGCATGCGCAGTTAAGTTTCCTGAGGTGGCAAGCACGGTGGTGCATCCTTTGATGGATTTCTTGGGCGATACCAATGTTGCTTCAGCCCTGGATGTGGCTGTTTTTGTGCGTGAGATTATTGAAACGAACCCCAAGCTGCGTGTTTCTGTAATAACGAGGTTGCTAGATACTTTCTACCAGATCCGCAATTCGAGGGTTTGCACTCATTCCCTCTGGATTATCGGGGAGTATTGTCTCTCGCTCTCTGAAGTTGAGAGTGGGATTGCAACCATTAAGCAGTGTCTTGGGGATCTCCCATTTTACACAGCTTCTGAGGAAAAAGAGGCACAAGATGCTACAAAGAATTCTCAGGTGGTAAGCTCGACCACTGTGTCTTCTAGGAGGCCTGTGATACTTGCAGATGGGACCTATGCCACCCAGTCTGCTGCACTGGAAACTGCTATGTCTGCGCCTGTCCTGGTTCAAGGATCTTTGGCTTCCGTGGGGAACTTGAGATCATTGATTCTCTCGGGTGATTTTTTCCTTGAGACAGTTGTAGCTTGCACATTAACAAAGCTGGTTTTGAGATTGGAAGAGATTCAGCCTTCAAAGGCTGAAGTGAACAAGGCAACTACACAGGCATTGTTGATCATGGTCTCTATGCTTCAATTGGGTCAATCCTCGGTCCTTCCACATCCGATTGATAATGATTCTCGAGATAGAATAGTTCTTTGCATCAGGTTACTATGCCATAAAGGTGAAGAAGTGAGGAAGATATGGCTAGAGTCATGTAGACAGAGCTTTGTGAAAATGCTTGCAGATAAGCAGCTCCTCGAAACAGAGGAAACTAAAGCTAAAGCTCAGATATTGAGTGCACAACCAGATGACCTTATTGATTTCTACCATCTTAAGAGCAGAAAGGTAAGGCAGCATTAGGCTTTTCTTGTCTCAATTCGGATAGACTGCTAAAACCATTGTTTTCATCACATTGTTTGGATGCTTTTTTTATATGTACACAATTTTTTTTTCAGGGTTTGAGCCAGCTCGAGTTGGAAGATGCGGTTCAAGATGATCTCAAACGTGCTACTGGAGAATTCACAAAGGATAGAGATGATGCAAACAAACTCAACCGCATTCTTCAACTCACAGGATTCAGTGATCCTGTTTATGCTGAAGCCTATGTAACAGTTAATCATTATGACATTGTTCTTGATGTTACCGTCATCAATCGAACCAAGGAAACCCTTCAGAATTTGTGCTTGGAGTTGGCAACAATGGGTGATCTGAAACTTGTTGAGCGTCCACAAAACTATACGCTAGCTCCGGAATCAAGCAAACAGATAAAGGCTAACATTAAGGTCTCTTCAACTGAAACGGGAGTTATATTCGGTAACATTGTATACGAGACTTCTTCAAATGTGCTTGAGAGAACAGTTATTGTTCTCAATGACATTCATATTGATATAATGGATTACATCTCTCCTGCGTCATGTGCTGATGTATCATTTAGGACAATGTGGGCTGAGTTTGAGTGGGAGAACAAGGTACAGTAATTTGATATCGTTTTGCATTTTATTTTATTTTATGTAATTTTTTTTGGTTCTTCATTGATATGATCATTAGATGCTTCTTCTTTGAAATGGTTTCACAACGACCCAAAAGGATATGATGTCTTTGAACCCAATTACATGATCATCAATTGATCATGTTATGCTTATGTTCACAAATGCCAATGTTCAGATATGGCTTACAAGACATGCATTTATGTGATGAACCTCTTCATTGATATTTAATTGTTTGAGTTTCGGGTTATGATTATGATGATGCTGTGCTGGTAATAAAGCTGTAGTATAATAATTATGGTAGCTGTTATTATGGTTATAATGATAGTTGTGAGTTTTTTAATGGCATAGATTCAGTAGTATATCAGTGGGCTCGTGCTAGTGGATACGTTGTGTGGTTGTTGCACCATACAGGATGCAACTTGGGTAATTGCTTTCGTGTTATCTAATTACTGCTGAATAAAGGAGGCTCTTGTAGATGGTGTTGGTTCGGAATCATCCTTGGGTGTTAGCTCATGCATCATCTTTACATATCTAATGCTTGTGGACCTGTGTTTTCTTTCTCACATTAAATGACAATGTGAATCTTAGATGTCCTTAATTATGATTTCTTTTTTATGACTTGATAACATTTCCTTACTGTGGACTTTTGTTTGGGTTCTCATCCACAAGCAATGTGTATCTTATATGTTAGTTTACAATTTCTTTCTTGCCACCCCTGCTCTTCCTTGGTAGATGCATTTGGATTCTACTATGCATTAACACACTGTTTTCCCCAGGTTGCTGTAAATACTGTTATTCAGGACGAGAAGGAATTTCTGAACCATGTTGTTAAAGCGACTAACATGAAGTGCCTGACTCCACCGTAAGTTTTGGCACTCTATTAACCATGTTTATCATACACAGAATCACAGAATCATACATATCTATTTACTTGTTGAAGAAATAAATTATTCTTTTCATGATGCACAGAATCATACATATCTATTTACATGCAAGCATACAAACATATACGTATGTACATATGATATAATTTTCTACAACAATCATTTAAGAAGTTGACATAGTTGTCAATGGTAGTGCCATGTTGGTCACCTATACAAGTGTGATACGTTACCAATGCTTGGTAGAGTGCACCTAATTGATGGAAGTGGAGTAGAGTAGCACACGTGACGTAAAAACTTAGCCACAATGTCATAATGTAAACAAAATACAGTTCAATATTGACATTTTCCATAGGTGCGTAAATACGTGTAACATGCATATAGGAGTAAGTGTATTTTCTTTTAAATCTCTTTATGCCTTCTGGGCGGATGATTGGTGCTCATTTATTCCTGCTCGTCCCTGGCTAATTGGGCATTAGATTGGCACTGGAAGGAGAATGTGGAGTCCTCGCTGCCAATCTGTACGCAAAGAGTGTTTTCGGGGAGGATGCTTTGGTGAATGTGAGTGTTGAGAAACAAGCAGATGGTAAGCTCAGTGGATACATCAGAATTAGAAGCAAGACTCAAGGCATTGCCCTCAGTCTCGGGGACAAGATCACCTTGAAACAGAAGGGCGGCCTCTGATTGGACAACCCAGCCTAATTTTGCAGCTGTTATTCTTTGCTTGAACCTTTGTTAGTACTAGTCTGCTTGCAGCATGATGCCTATCTATATTCATCTCACTTGCACTTAATTTTTGCGCTTTTACCGGGGATTGCATCTGTTATAGAATTCTTTTGATTTTTTGTTTTTCCCAGTAAGTGGATAGTTAGGACATATTGCTGCTATCCACAATATATTCAGGGTAAATTTGTAGTGATGCCCACTGTATACATTTTTTTTTTGTTAATTGTAACATTTCATGTTTTCAATTTGTATTAGCTGTTGCTATCAATAGCCCCAGAAAGTTTCGCCTGTCACATAATTTTAATATCAAGTTTGTCGACTCATTTTCTTTTATTAAGCTTTGTGTTAGATATTTCTATGAATTGATACCTCCCTGGACCTTCATTATTTTAATAGATTTATTAATGACCACACAAAATTTGATAGGCTCAAAGTTGAGAGACGATTGCGTTTCTAGGAGTTTGATTTTCGGATTAATTTTTCGATTCCCAATACACAATTACTTCAAGAAATCAAAAAATAAATCAATAAATAAACACATCCTAAAACTTATATTGATGCTGTTCTAACAAAATTTGGGGGACTTTTGGGAAGTTAATTATGGGCAAACAATTTGTGTACGAAGCGACAAAATAGCTATTTGATAAAAATAAAAATAAAACCGATTTAAGAAATTAATAGTACCAAAAAAGAAAAAGCTATTGAAACAAAAATAAATTTAAAAATAGATAAAGTGATATTAGCAAACGTGTTTAAAATATTCGATAAATTGTTAATATGGATAGGCTCTCAAAGTAAAAATTACCATTAAAAAACAAAAAACAAAAACAAATACAAAAAGAAAAAAAACAACCTACCCCCCCAACCCTTCCTCGACCATCCCCAGAACGCAGCCCCTCCATTTTCCTCACCCAGCACAAATCCTCAATGACTTGATGGCCTAACAAAGAGGCTGACAAAAACCCTGTGACGACGGCTAGCTCCTTCTCCTTCTCTGGACTTCCGTTGAGCAGCTGTTGCGCAACTTTAAGGGGTAGGGACCTTCAAGCCCATTTTCATGGCTGCCATTGACCCCATGGTGGCTCCGCCAGTGGCAATGGCATAAAACCCTTGAGTAAAATCCACAAAATCAAGAGACCCAAAACAACTAATGACATGCATTTTCCTATGGATCTTAGAAGGCTTTCAATCTCGAAACCCACTCTTCTCTTCCGCATCAACCGCCCCTTAACGTGCGTTACCTGCAACCTCCAACGCCCCAAAGAACCTCCTCAACCGCCACCATTACAGGTTCCGAAGGAACCACAGCCTCCCAATCAGAGTTTGCACAACTGGGTATCTTCTATTCTTTCAAAACCATCTCTGGATTCTTCTAAATGTAAAGCTCTGATACCCCTTTTGTCATCTCATGAATTTGATAGGGTATTCTGTTCCATTAGCTCCAATGTGAACCCCAAAACAGCTCTTCATTTCTTTTACTTTGCTTCTGAATCTTTTAAGTTTCAGTTTACTGTACGATCCTTTTGTGTTTTAGTTCGTCTGCTTATTCTTTCGAATCTTGTGTCGCCTGCGAGATTGCTTTTGATCCGTTTGATTGATGGGAATGTGCCAGTTTTATATGCTAACCACAATCAAAGGCATATGGAGATTGCCATTGCCATGTTAGACTTGAATACCGTGTCCACACAAGGTCTTGGGGTTCAGGCATTGGATTTGTTGATTCATGTTTACTGTACGCAATTCAAGAATATGGGTTTTGGTTATGCCATTGATGCGTTTGTAATTTTTTCTAAAAAGGGTGTTTTTCCATCATTGAAGACTTGTAACTTTTTGTTGAATTCTTTAGTGAAGGCTAACGAACTTCATAAGAGTTATGATGTATTTGAAGTTATGTGCCGAGGTGTTTCTCCTGATGTTTACTTGTTTACTACTGCAATTAATGCATTTTGTAAGGGAGGAAAGGTTGATGATGCAATAGGTTTGTTTTCGAAAATGGAGGGGCTGGGTATTGTCCCAAATGTGGTTACGTACAATAATATTATTCATGGGCTCTGTAAGAGCAGAAGATTAGTAGAGGCCTTCCAGTTTAAGAAGAAGATGATAGAAAACAATGTGAGCCCGAGTCTTATAACATATAGTGTGCTCATTAATGGTTTGATAAAGCTGGAGAAGTTTCATGATGCAAATTGTGTTTTGAAGGAAATGTGCAACAGAGGATTTGTCCCGAACGAGGTTGTCTATAACACATTGATTGATGGATATTGTAAAACGGGAAATATTAGTGAGGCACTAAAGATAAGGGATAATATGTTATCCAATGGGTTAACTCCCAATTCTGTTACTCTTAATTCTCTACTGCAGGGGTTTTGTAGAAGTGATCAATTTGATCATGCTGAGCAAGTTTTAGACAAGATTATATCTGGTGGTTTATCCATAAACCAAGCTCTTTGTTTCTCGGTTATTCACTGGTTCTGCATGAAGTCTAGGTTTGATTCTGCACTAAAATTCACTACTGAAATGATATTAAGAAATTTTAGGCCCAGTGATAGCTTGCTTACCACATTAGTTGGTGGGCTCTGTAAAGATGGAAAGCATTCTGAGGCACTTGGGCTTTGGTTTAGGCTATGGGAGAAAGGAGTTGCAGCCAACACAGCGACCTCAAATGCTCTAATTCATGGACTTTGTGAATCTCGTAGCATGCAAGAGGTTGTTATGCTACTCAAACCGATGCTAGAAAGAGGTTTGGTATTGGATAGAATCTCATACAACACACTTATCTTGGGTTGTTGCAAGGAGGGAAAAGTGGAGGAAGGTTTTAAGCTTAAGGAAGAGATGGCTAAACAAGGAATTGAACCAGATACTTATACTTATAATTTGCTAATGCATGGCCTATGTAATATGGGAAAAGTGGACGATGCGGTTAAACTTTGGGATGAGTGTGAAAATCGTGGTCTTGTTCCCAATGTCTATACATATGGGGTGATGATAGATGGGTACTGTCAAGCTGGAAGAATGAAGGAGGGTGAAAATCTCTTCAGTAAGTTGGTGAATAAGGAAGTGGAACTAAATTCAGTTGTTTATAATATACTAATCAGAGCATACTGCACAGATGGGAATATGACTGCTGCCCTTGGTCTTCGTTGTGACATGAAAAAGAAGGGCATTCAACCATCTTGTGGCACATATTCTTCTCTTATACATGGACTATGCAATATTGGCGATGTTGAGGATGCAAAATGCCTTCTGGATGAAATGAGGAAGGATGGTTTGTTGCCAAATGTTGTTTGTTACACTGCACTGATTCATGGTTATTGTAAGCTAGGCCAAATGGATAAAGTAAGGAGTGCCTTTCTGGAGATGTCTTCAGATAACATACAACCTAATAAGATTACCTACACTGTCATGATTGATGGGTATTCTAAACTAGGCAATATGGAAGAAGCAACTAAACTTCTATGCGAGATGGCAAAAATGGGAATTGCCCCAGACGCCGTTACCTATAATGCCTTAACAAATGGATTTTGCAAAGAAAGGATGGTGGAAGAAGCTTTTGAAGTATGTGATCATAAAGGTGTAGGTTTAGATGAGATTACATATACCACATTGGTTCATGGGTTGCATCAGCCCACTAAATGTGCAAATCAGGAATGATATGGAAACATTCAAAAGGTTAGGTGTTTACTTTCTGCATGAAGAATTCTTATTTTAAAAAAGTTATCATATTTAATTTGCGCATCTTGTTATGAAGTAATATGGTTAATGTGCAGGTGCATATTCTTATTCTTAATACTGCTGACTGTAGACCATGGGATACATGTTACATCTCCTTACCATCTCCAAAATGATCCTTGAACATGGGAGGTTGGTAGATCTGTACATAACTCATTTTTTGCATCTTATTTGTTTGAAGATTGTTTCATTACTTGTAATTCAATTGCTTTTAGGAGTTTATAGTTATTGCTGGGTTAGGATGAAAATAATTAGTTCATAATTGTTGCTTTTCTTTTTTGGTCTGAGCATAATTGTTTCTTTTACCATGTCATTTTTTCATCTTGTTCTTTTAGCAACATCTTGTTTTGGTGAACTCATTTATGATTTTCACTGTACCATGTACATATGGAGTGTCATCCGTTAGCAGTTTAATAAGTTATGTCAAGTTGTATTCACTTGAATATAATGACAAATTTCCATTATATGTTGTAAGATTGAAATTCTCTATGTATGTTGCTCCTACTAGCTCCTATCAGCTCCTATGTCAAGTCTGTCTGATGAATAAACTTTTAAGTCCATTTCCTCTCATTAATAGTTCTATTATTGTAACTTGACATAGAGTTGTTGGGCCTTTGCATAGGTGGTAACTGTGTTGAGCTGCGGGCACCTATGATATCATTACCATCTGTTTACAAATCAGGGTTGTCTGATTCTTAAGTATCTTTATTTGAAAATAAAATTGCATTAAGGTTTTTTCTTTTGGTTAATGAATCTAAGGCTTGTTTGACTTGACTCTGGAAGGTTTTCACGTTGTCGTCCTTTATGATAGCTATGTACAGATATTCGTCTCCCTTATTGCCCGCTTAAGTAAACCAATTGGTACTAAAGCTAAAAGCAGTTATGGTGTGGCGTCAAAGAAAGCAAAATTTAAATTTCTACGGATATTTCAGACTTTTCTTCTTGAAGCCCTTATTGTGATTACAAACTGGAACTGCTATTTTAGAACATGCTGAGAAAAGAGCCTTAATATAATTGTAATGGTTTTGTAGACTGGAATCCCTTACCTGTCTTTTTGTATCTCTCTGTCACGTGATTTCACCAAACTTTTTTGCTCTTTCTAGCCCATGGTTGTGGACTGATCAACATCACGAGGGGATCATAAATGGAGATTCAAAATGTATAAAAATAGCGGAACTACTATTTTTAGTTCATACCGGTTTCTAATAATGGAATCTTTGGCATCTTTACTTTGCCAACTTCAGCTCTATCTTTTTCAACGTTTCTGTACTTCTTTGATACAAAATCTGAGTAGCCTTGACTTTAATACACGCTGACATATTGAAGAGTGCAATGAGACAATGAAATATTTAGCTGGTGATGAAATGTGTTCCTTGAAAGGGAAAAAGGAAAACATATCTCTGTTAATCACAACAAACCCTAAGGTTTTCAAAGGAACTATGAAGTCAAAGGCTAACCATTCTAAGAAACAAAAGTAGAGCCTCTGATTTGTAGTCTTGGCCTTTATGGCTTTTGATGACTAGTTGTGAGTCATGACTAATGACCCTTGGCATCCCTCAGAAAAATTACACTTGTGAGCTCACTTCTATCATTATCTTCCCTGCCCCCATCCCCCTAAATAGAATACGGAAACGTAAAACCTTAAATTAAGAAACTGCTAAAGTATCATTGAATAGTGTGGCTATAGTACTTGTATATAGATATCCTTTATTTTCTATCTAAAATGTTCTACTGCATTAGTATTCATCGTAAGGTTGTCCTAACTCTTTACATTAGAGGATCTATATTAATAACTTCTTACAAACTTTTATGCTTGTCACCAGTTGCAACCTGTAAGTATTTGAGTTTGGAACTGGCTTTGTTTGAAGAAAAAATTGAAAATTAGACACCAGCCATCTCAGATTTAAATCGTGTTCACTCTATTGATGAGGCACATAGCTCGCTGATATGGCCTTAAGGAAATGTTTGAAACATCAAGATATGGCAGAATCCCAGGTATTGCACTCAAGATTTATTGCAACAACTGTTTTTGTTTTTTCTTGCTCGAAGATTTACTGCAATATATGTTTTTTTGCATTCCCCCTTGATATAATGTGGTTCATGAAGGCTAGATAACTTGTTCTGAAGGTATGCTAAAAGTGTACATGTGAAAGAATAAACAAAAATTTACCATGCAAAAAATTATGTTTTGAATACAGGGGAAGGAACATTTTATTTGATAACCCTGGGCATGCAAACCCTGTCATTAGATTTTTAAAAAAATAATGAGCTTGTTTTTTTCCCTATTGTGCACAATTATTCCTATGAGTCGCACTTGGGATACCTTTGACTCAGAAATCTTTCAGTTGGTGATTTGAAGCAGTATAGGTTATCAAAGGTTAGAAGTGTAGTTTTGGAATTGTTAGAATTGAGATTTCAACCTCTTTTTATATTTAAGTTCTCTCTCTCCTTTTTCTTTTATTCTTTTATTCAGTGTAGGGATTGGATACCATCAAATCAGAGATTAGATATCCTGGATAATGGTAAGTTTGACCTTTTAGACGCGGCATCACTCTTGAGAGACAAAACAATCTCAGTTTTACTTATGTCCCATTTTGATGGACAAATTTAAAACGATAGGTTTGTAACAGTGTTTACATCACCATGAAACATTAAATGCAATACAATCTATGTTTTTTTTCTTTCATTAAGTACAATTTATGTTAAACTAAATTCAGATGGAATCTTTTGAATTTGAATGTTGAAATGACTAGACAGAGAGAATCATTTGAAATTTATGTCTTCTATTTCTCTTTACACAAATCCAAACTTTTACGTAAAAACTTAGCCACCATGTCATAATGGAAACAAAATACAGTTCAATATTGACATTTTCCATAGGTGCATAAATATGTGTAACATGCATATAGGAGTACGTGTATTTTCTTTTTAAAATCTTTACGCCTTCTGGGCGGATGATTGATGGTCATTAATTCCTGCTCATCCCTGGCTAATTGGGCATTAGATCGACACTGGACAGAGAATGTGGAGTCCTCGCTGCCAATCTGTGCCCAAAGAGTGTTTTTGGGGAGGATACTTTGGTGAATGTGAGTTTTGAGAAACAAGCAGATGGTAAGCTCAGTGGATACATCAGAATTAGAAGCAAGACTCGAGGCATTGCCCTTCAGTCTTGGGGACAAGATCACCTTGAAACAGAAGGGCGGCCTCTGATTGGAGAACAAGCCTAATTTTGCAGCTGTTATTCTTTGCTTGAACCTTTGTTAGTACGAGTCTGCTTGCAGCATGAGGCCTATCTGTATTCATCTCACTTGCACTTAATTTTCCTGTTTTTACCGAGGATCGCCTCTGTTAAAGAATTCTTTTGCCTTTTGGTTTTTCCCAGTAAGTGGATAGTTAGGACTATTGCTGCTATCCACAATATATTCAAAGTAAATTTGTAGTGATGCCCACTGTATACATTTCTGTTGTTAATTGTAACATTTCATGTTTGCAATTTGTATTAGCTGTTGCTGTCAATACCCCCAGCAAGTTTCGCCTCACATATTTTAATATCAAGTTTATCGACTCATTTTCTTTTATTAAGCTTTGTGTTAGATATTGCTATCAATTGATATTTCCCTGGACCTTCATTATTTTAATAGATTTATTAATGACCACACAAAATTTGATGGGCCCAAAGTTTCAGACACCATTGCGTTTCTAGGAGTTTGATTTTCGGATTAATTTTTCGATTCCCGAGTGATTTGCTCTTCAGCCACACCCCCCTACCTACCCAACCTAAACAGTCTTTAGGAGGTTGGAGGAACTTGATCAAACTCACACAAACCAGAAGTAAAATGAAAAACTAATCGAGGGCATTGTTGGAAATCTAAATAACTTTTCATTTATAATAATATTGTACAAATCAAACATAGAAATGGGTAAAAATGATTTTTCCTCTGCTCCTCATTTACCGGCGTTCTCAAATATAGAAATGAACATGCTTTATTTTCATCTTGTGAGATTAAACACGGAAATTTCAATCCAAGGAAGTTCAATCTGCGAAAACGGGAGCTTTCTAAGTGAGGGTTTAGGCTGGATTTTTTGTAAAAGACAAAGCAGACATTAGCGAGCTTCCTAAGGTTTACTGACCAAAAAGAAAAACATTAGTGAGCTTCCTTGCCCATTGCTACAACATTGTTTTTTTCTCCCTTCCGGAATAAAGGTGAAGTGAAGGTGGGCGCACGCATAATCTCTATAATTGACCTCATAGTATCTTAAAAGCAAGCAACGCCCAGCAGTCTAGTTACGCAAAAGAAACAATTACTTCAAGAAACCAAAAAAATAAATCAAAAAATAAACTGTTCATAACCTTCATCATCCTAAAACTTATATCAATGATGTTCTAACAAAATTTGGAGGACTTTTGGGAAGTTAATTATGGGCAAACAATTTTTGGACAGCGCCCTAAATCTTTCTTTTGCAGAGAAGAATTTGTGTACGAAACGACTAAAGTTTCAGAATTCCACACAAGTTAGAAGAGATAGTCTGATTGTTTTTAAGTATGTAGCTGTACATTTTATATGTATGTATATAATTTGGTGGTTGGGGTCCCTAAAATGTTATGTTTGTTTGTTTGCAAGTAAGTATTAGAACCAAGGAAATTCAGTACATGGTAGTTGAGGCTTATATGGTGTTTATCTTGCAAGTGAGGGTTGGTTTGAATATGGTTACTCTCTTTATCTGATTTGGTAAGTTTGGTGGAAAGTAAATGAGTAGTGTGGAAGAAACCATGACAGAATTTTTTACTGCACTCTTCTAAATTCTTGGTGCACTATAAAAGGTTCAGTCAATTGTTGGGGATTCTGAGAAAGATAGATAGATAGATAGATACTTCTTTTGGCAATGGCTGATGTTGAAAGTTTTGAGAAACTCAAAGCTACCCAACAATTGTTAAAGGCTAGTCTTGAGAAATCTACGGCTCTTTCTTCAGCTATTGATGAAACTGGGTCTAGGTTGGAAGGCATGAAGCAGAGATTGCCATCTTTGGAAGCTGCAATGAGGCCCATCACCATGCAAAGATGTGGATATTCTGCAATTAGGGACCAAATCAATGGTGCCATTGGCCCTGCTGCTGCTGTTCTCAAAGCCTATGATGTCGTTCGAGAGCTTGAGAAGTCACTCTCTTTTGCATCATGTTCTGATCTTCCTGCTTATCTTTCAGCCACGAAACGGCTTGAAGAAGCATTGAGGTTTCTTGCTGACAACTGTGAGCTGGCAACTCAGTGGCTGCAGGACATTGTTGAGTTTTTGGAAGGCAATGCATTTGCCAATGATCGAAGCCTTTTGAGTGTGAAGAAAGCTCTCAGAATTCTACAGGAGTTGCATGCAATCGAGGGTTCAGCTCGTCGTGACGGAGGGCTTCTCAACGAGGCATTCAACGAACTTGAAGCTGAATTCATAATTTCATTAATGGAAAGCAGTGCTACTACAATCACCAGCATTGCTTCATCACCATTATCAGTGCTTGCAATTCAAAAGCTTCAAGCCATAGTTGAGAGATTGAATGCTGCTGATCGGCTTGAAAAGTGCATTTTAGTGTACACTGAAGCTCGGAGTTTGAGTGCTAGAAGAAGCTTGCAGGCTCTTGATCTGGACTACCTTGAGATAGAGATCACAGAGTTTGTTGATAGGCAGAGCATTGACTCCTGCATTGACCAATGGGGGAAGCATTTGGAGTTGGTTGTGAAGCATCTGCTTGAGCTTGAGTACAAACTATGCAACAATGTCTTTGAGAAGGTAGGATCAGATGCTTGGAAGTGCTGCTTTGCAAGAATTTCTCAAGAGTTTAGACTTGCTTCATTCCTCAAATTTGGAACTAATGTCACCAAGATGAAGAAGGACCCCATCAAGCTCTTGAAGCTATTAGATATATTTACAGTTATGGAAAATCTAAGATTGAATTTTAACAGGCTCTTTGGTGGGAAGGCCTGCGATGAAATTCAAACCTTGACAAGGGATTTAATCAAGAGAGTTGTTATTGGGGCTTGTGAGATTTTCTGGGAACTTCCTAGCCAAGTGGAGTTGCAAAGGCGATTTTCTCCTCCTTCAGATGGTGGCGTTCCCTTGCTAGTAAGCTTTATAACTAATTACTATAATAAACTGCTAGGAGATGATTATAGGCCAAGCTTGATCCAGGTCTTGCAGATCCATCAAAGCTGGAAACAAGATGTGTATGATGATGGTGATGATGATGGTCTTTCCCATCAGATTTATAGTACCATGAAGGAAGTTGGGCTAAATTTGGATGCATGGTCCAAGGCCTATGAGGACATCTCCCTCTCCTACCTTTTCATGATGAACAATCACTGCCATTTCAGCCAAATGAAAGGCACACAGCTTGGGGATATAATGGGAGATTCTTGGTTAGAAGCTCATGAGAAATACAAGGACTATTATGCAGCTCTCTACTTGAGAGAGAGCTGGGGAAAGCTTCTGCCTCTTCTAAGCCAAAAGGGTTTAATTTCATTTCCTTTTGATCACCAGGATTTTGATAACAAGCTGCTCAAGGCATTCAATGAAGCTTTTGATGAAAGGTACAAGAAGCACTCCAATTGGGTCATATCTGACGATGGCTTAAGGCAGAAGGTATGCCAACTTTTGGTGCAGGCAGTTGTACCTGTTTACGGGAGCTACATGCACAAGTATGGGGTTTTGGTTGAACAAGATGCAAGTGGTAGCAAGTATATTAAACACACTGCACAAAGCTTGGAGAAGATGCTGAGCTCCCTGTTTCAGCCCAAGATTGGCAAGTATTCCAGCACCAAACATATACGTTTTATTGGTAAACTGAAAAACGTCGTGATGAATCAGTTACGTGTAACTCTCACGGCAATGTGACTTCATAGAAAGAGTAATGCTAGAAGGATCGCATTTTTAGATTGTAGGATCATACGTCTAATAGAGGTCAGAGCCGTCTAAACAAGCGGGTCCTGAAATGATATAGTCTGTAATGTGGTACAAATAGTGTTGAGGGTAAAAACTAGACCCTTTGTTGATGTAGTATTCAGTTTGTATAGATTTACACTTGTGTTCATGTAGTATTCAGTTTGTATAGATTTATACCTACTGATTACTTACTATGTATTTATTTAAATGATTATTTGTGGATTTCCTTTTAATTTATTTATTTTTATAGAGAAAATTAGTTTAAAGTCCACTTCAAGCCTTAAATAGTCTAATTAGTACAAACAATTAAAGCTTTCCTCTTCCGGTTGGAGCAAAAGGAAAAAAACTTTATTCCGGTCCATTTTAAAAGTAACATCCATAGATATCACTCTTAAATAGTAACCTATTGGATGTCACTGTTGGGCAGGTTATTCATGTTTCATTGCTTCATTTTATTTCATGTTTTCCTCCAATTTCTTCTTATGTCGAGCAAAAAAGTGAATAAGAAAACTCCATTAGAGAGCAATCATTTTAACAAAAAAAATGCACCCATTGTCAATGCCACTGTCAGAGAATGACATGGTCATAATAACTGGACCGGCTTGATCTTATTTGAAGGCGATGTACCATTTTGTCTTCGTGCCTTCCTATTTGTCCTTATATGATAAAGCCCCATGTTTTTATTCATATATGATGTTCTTGGCTAATAAGCTTCTCCTTAACCATGCATATTTCTTGATTAAAAAAAACCCCATACATATTTTCCTCACAAGGTTTACAGTGATTGTGGAGGCTAAGGAGAAAGACCAGTCCAGTCTTTAACCTTATAGAACCCTCTGATTCAAACTTAGACAAATGATTTTTATCTATGTTTGCAGGGTACCTTCTGGGATTGAAATCCTCAATTAACTTCAACCCAATAATTCCAAAGTATTATGAAAACCTGTCATTACAGTAAAAATTCTGTCAATCTGATGGACAAAAATCAAGACATCACATTCTCATCCAAATTATCTGATAATCCGTAACTTTATATACCAAGTAATTACTGAACAAAGTAAGCCGAGGAATTATTTTTACAAACTAACGCAGTACACTTTCATGCTGTGCAGTTGTGCACACCCTCTATATCCATCCTAAAGAGGAAGTAGTAATTGACCCAAAAAAAGAAAAGAAAAAAGAGGAAGTAGTTGATCGGAGATGGTGTGTGTGAAAGAAAAGGCATGTGGACCGTTAAAAAAAACAAAAACGAAATAGAAAACAGCCTTCAAAAGTTTAGAAGTAGATTTTACAGATCAACCTAATCTGCCCCCTGACCTGGGGTTATTTAGTATGGTATAGTTAGTAAGCTGTATGTCATCCCAATGATGACATTCTGGAAATTAAGTGCTTCGAGTTGCAGATCAGAAAGATGTTTTGGGGCAGATGAGGAAACAACTTCGACACTAGCTGGAGCTGATGGTGGTTCTGCTTCTGTTGGATCAGTGCTGGGCTCTCTCCGCCATTGTAGACTAGAGCTCGGATACCGTGGTTTGTTGGGGATGGCCTTTCTGTTACCATGTGCGTGGAAAGGCTTCGCAGAAAGCTGGGCTGGGGCTGTTGCCGCAGAAGCTGCTTCTGCCTTCCTCAGCACCTATACAATAAGTATACAGGTGAAAAGTTAGTTTTTCGAAAATTATTGTCAGTGCTCCAAAGGTGAATCTCAAATTTACAACCTAAGATCCTTGTGACTAACAGAATCTGTACCCATCTTGTGCACTTTAATTGGAAAATTTTAATAGAAGAGAGAGAGAGAGAGAGAGAGTGAGAGAGAGAGAGAGAGAATGTGAAACATGAGGGATACACACGGGTATAAAAGAGCTTGACAAAGAAAAGAGGAATTCTATCTATTCAATTCTCTTTAAAAGATCTATAAAAATAAAAAAAATCTTTCCTTGATCAGAAATAGAAACTCTGTTGTCACCTACAACCCAAGAGAAGCTTAATATTATCAGCCTATTCAGTTTATTATCTTTATCCCAACTTGGTTCTCTTGAAAACCAGTTAATGGCAATTGTATAGCATTTTTAACATTTATCCACTGCCCAGTGAACATGGACAAAGTTAGAACAATTGAGTAGCAGATTTACTACTCTCAACCATGTTAATCTCCATAAGGCCTACCCTCGTCTTTTTTATTAATTTATTTCGTTCTGTTTTATTTTTTGTTTATTTTTAGGTTTCCCACTTTTTTTCTTGTAATTTACCAGATCAATAACCTAATTGATCCTTTGAGACATATAAGGAACTGCTCACCTTCACAGTTCTTGAATAAAATGTTGTCCCACTCAATGCCACGGCTTTGTCAACAGATTCCTCGTTAGCAAAGGTAACATAAGCAGCCCTGATAATAGAATTGTCATAAAACTGTCCCAAACCAAAGATAAAACATACAAACAGACTTTGGGTACTTCTCAGATATAGGAGAGATGACTAAATAAGTGTTACCTTTGTCGGTTAGCAGTTAATATGTCTGTCAGCATTACCACATTGACAACCCCTCCACAGTTGGCAAAGAACAATGACAAAGCTTCTTTAATTGCTTTAAAACGTATCTGTCTTATTTTTTCAAATAGTACATGGTATGCTTATGAGTTATTTTGAACAACAAATGCAGAATTTAAAAGACATTAAATAAATCAGAAGGAATAATAGCAATATCTCCATGGAAATTAATCACAAATACCTTTCATTTTATTTAAACAAAAGTGTTCTACAACCCCTGCTTCCTGGTTAGATTAACTAAGAAGTGAACTCAAAGCGAGGATAACGGGCATGAATCGGCACACACCTCTGGTTTCCATCTTTTACTATCAACTGCTTAACTTAGAATTACAATCCAACCAATTAAATACCTTCCTTTAATTATTTTCTGTTGGCAATAGAGTCAGGCTCTTCTCATCACACTATTGTGAGCTTTAATGTTTCTCTCAATTATAGTCTACGTACTCTATGGCCATCTTCTAAGGTTCAAAAAGTATTTCAACTTAAAACAAAGATTGAAGCAAATAACTCAAATAATTTAAACTTCCAAACAACATAGAAATATAAATGTGTGAAAAACCCTTCAATGACGATTGGTACTGTAAATCCCCATATGGAATGTCAGAGAAAACGTTTTTAGACTTAGTGTCTAAATTATCATGTGATTCCATCTCCAAGGTACACGACAGTCATCAGAGGAAGTCCATCAATAAGCTTTGTTAACAAAAACAAATGACAGTTGTGGAGAAGAATTTATATTTATAATAAGAAAACAAGTACTAATAGACAAGGAACAAACAATTTAGTGAGAAAACCAACGCTGAATTATCTTGGGGCTACTTAGGTCTGTGTATTTACCAACCAAAAAAGAGAAAAGGAGCAACATACACAAATAGCTTACATTTGTTACTAATACAGTTCTTGAGTCAACCTCAACGTTTTTCTCTGAATCCTGTAATATACCTCAAAATGCACAAGTGCATTAGATTCCAGAAAAGTTAGTAAAGCTAGATCAATGAAATGATTATCAGTCAAGAGAGGAAAAATATGCATTTTAATGAGGAAGAGCAGAAGAAATCCTAGAGACCTAATTACAATTCTTTATAATGGTTAAATATTCTTCATAACATGTTTGTGTTTCTGATAAAATTTTACTTCGCTTAAAAAAATTGAAAAATCCATAACAATGCACAAAATCAGATTAGGACCTTATGTGAATAATCCTCACATCATAGTGTTAGCTTTCAACCTATGCATAGATAATTAAAGAAGTTCCAGACATACATTGAACTATCCTGCTACATTTGCCTCTTTGAAAAAAAAAAACAAAAAGAATATATCTGCCTCTTGCATAAACTGTTTATGAACAAAAAATTTAAAATACAGGTTACATAGCTGACAACAAGACAAGAAAAATCAAAGAAACAGAAAGAACACTGGCCCATACAGAGATCAAAAGCCTTTTTCTTTTCCCCGGTACTGAGCTTGTAAACACCATCCCTATAGTTTCATTCTATCACACATCCACCTGCTCCCCCTACTTTCCCACACGCGCACACACACACACACACACATGTATTGTAGTTCTGAACAAAACTGAAAGCATTTATATGTAGAAATGAGCTTCATATTTTAGCAAATTGATCCAAGTTACACAGAGGCTTTACCAGAATTCGACAAATGAATCATTTTCCATCTTTTTTCTCCATCGCTAGCTGCTTTGAATGAAGCTTTAACATTTCCATTTTAATTTGGTGCAATCTTTGTTTCACATCAAGCAGTTCCTGGGGGCAAGATATTCAAAACAAGTCTCTTACCAATTCAGTCAAGGAGGAAAAAAAGAAGTTGATTCTCAAAATCCAATCTATCACACAATTCAATCCTCACAGCTAGCACAGGCTTCAGATTCTCAGTAAATTTATCTTGTATGAACTATGATCTATGAGGAAAAGAACATACCGATACCAGGCTTTGAGTAGTCTTCAGACCATTTTTGGTTAAGTTTGATTTTTTGAAATCCTGTGAGATAATTTTGCATTGAGGATACATGTTTCTCTCATGCACCAAAGAAACTGAACTAGTACCAGCGTCTGCACTGAGTTCACCAAAGAGCCTCTTCCGCCCAATATTATTTGCAATATGCGATCCACCCACTGCACTACCACCATGCTCCACTTTCATTGTCTCAACAGGGTAACCGTAAGACCTCCTACTAAGAGATCCAACGGGGGAGGCATCAGAACCGTCCGTCGGAGACATGATGACGGTGGCCCCGACAGAGAGAGAGAGAGAGAGAGAGAGAGAGAGAGACGGGAAGAGAGAGAGGGCTGGGATGAAGAGGAGGGGTGTGGGGCTGAGAGGAGATCTCAGGGGTAAAAGGGTCAAGTCACTGTTCATAAGCCTACAAAACAGAAGGGAGAGACCCACCATTTAATTGGGGGCAAAAATGTAATTTTATGTTGTGCTGTGCAGGTATTGACTTGCTGTCCTAACCGAACACTGATCTAACAATCCCAATCATTTCAAAATTAAAAACCAGAAAGTATAAGGAAACAGAAGAAACTTGTTTAACACGTTATCAGAGTTGCGTATAAATAAGCCCATTCTTCATCATGAGCCTTCGCATACCCTCTCATTCATCAATCATCCCCTCTCTCTCTCTCTCTCTCTCTCTCTCTCTCTCAAAGCTATCAAAGCTATCTTCTTCTACAGTAACACAGTAAGTTCCTCTTCAAGTCCTGTCTCTCTCAATCTTCAACTGCATTGTATGTGTGTTTCTTTCAACTCCTCCTCGGTTTTCGAGATCATCATGTAACGATTTTTGTTTGTCATAATAATCATATAGCTAGCGCAAGTAAGAAATAAGACCACCTCTTCTTCTTTCAAAATTTTTAGTTGTAACTTGAATGAGGCATTTAGTATTGCCCTTATTTTGCATTGAGAGTTTCCTAAAAGTGTATTTGTTATTCTAGACTTTGCCGATCATGTTCAGGTGGCTAGTTTGGTTTGAATTTATTTATATGTTTATTTGATTTATCCATTTGGGGTTCATATCATTAACATTTTGTTCACCTTTTAGATGGAAAATCGGTCGACTCGCATAGCAATAGTGAACACTGACAAATGCAAGCCCAAAAAATGTAACCAGGAATGTAAGAGGACTTGCCCGGTCGTACGTACTGGTATGTATGTTATGCTACTTCTTTTTGTACATGGACTTCTTATGCATAAATGCTACTTGTTATCTATTATTAACCATCAATGTGCAGGTAAATTATGCATTGAGGTCAAACCTGTGTCCAAGGTTGCTCGTATCTCCGAAGAGTTGTGCATTGGCTGTGGTATATGTGTTAAGGTCAGTGAAGATTGTATTTTGTTTGTCTTGTTTTCATCTTCTTTTTATCTACTCTAGTTGTGTTTTAACAGAGGCATTGTTTTCATTCTGGCTATGATCATGTAGAAATGCCCATTTGGAGCAATTGAAATCATCAACTTGCCAAAGGCACTGGACAAAGACACAACCTATCGCTATGGGTCTAACTCTTTTAAATTACACAGGTCAGTTACTTCCTTACCACTTTGATCAGCTTCAGGTTTTAGTGTTTTAAGTTAACAAAAACTAAATTATACATAATTACAGGTTACCAGTCCCTAGGCCAGGGGAAGTTCTTGGTTTGGTAGGAACTAATGGCATTGGGAAGTCAACTGCCCTTAAAATTTTGGCTGGCAAGCTCAAACCAAATTTGGGTCGTTTCAATGTAATACTCTTTACATATCATCGTTTTTTCATATTTCCAATTTCTCCCCTTTTCCTAGTATATGATCATTTTTCTCAAGTTTTTGATGAATTAATTCTTTTGAATGACTATAATTTGTTTTTTATTATTTTGTAGAATCCTCCAAATTGGCAGGAAATCTTGACTTACTTTCGAGGATCGGAGCTGCAAAGTTATTTTATTCGTCTCTTGGAAAATAAGTTGAAGGTAAGTATATATAGATTATTTAGTCCAGTTAATTGCATATTATGTTTTTACTTTCCTTTGCTGTTTTATGTAATATGTTTTATTTTTCCTTTAAACAGGCTGTTATAAAACCCCAATACGTTGACCACATTCCAAAAGTAGCTCAAGGCAATGTAGGGGAGTTGCTCAAACAGAAAGATGAGAGGAGTGTGATGGAAGAAGTCATTGTTGATCTTGAGCTAAACCAGGTTCTAGATCGTAAAGTAATCGATTTATCTGGTGGGGAGCTTCAGAGATTCGCCATTGCTTTTCTTGCTTTGCAAAAGGCAGATATATACATGTTTGATGAACCTTCAAGTTATCTTGATGTGAAACAAAGGCTTAAAGCTGCCAAAGTCATCCGATCTTTGATCAGGCCCGATAGGTTTTGTTTTCATAGCTCTCTTCTTCTCTTCTTGCCCCCAATTTTTTTTTTTTCCCTCGTTGCTTATATTTGTGGGGTCTTTTCTTGCTTACATTGGGCATGTTTAAGTAATGGATGTTTTGCTTTGCTTTACATTTTCAGCTATGTAATCGTTGTGGAGCACGATTTGAGCGTCCTAGACTACTTATCAGATCACATTTGTTGTTTATATGGGAAGCCGGGTGCATATGGAGTTGTAACCCTACCTTTCTCAGTTAGAGAAGGAATCAACATCTTCTTGGCGGGATTTGTTCCTACAGAAAACCTAAGGTTCCGAGATGAATCTTTGACTTTTAAGGTAAGATAATAAATTCTGTCAATGAAAATGCTGGTTTTAAGCGCTTAATCAATAGTTTTAAAGATATATAATCATGTTGTTGTCTTGTTTGTTTAGGTTTCTGAGACTCCACAAGAAAGCGGTGAGGAAATTGAGACATATGCACGGTATAGATACCCATCGATGACTAAAACGTTGGGAGAGTTCAAGCTTCAAGTTATAGAGGGCGAATTTAGCAATTCTCAAATTATTGTGATGTTGGGTGAGAATGGATCCGGGAAGACTACATTTATGAGAATGCTGGTACGTACTAGTCCTTAACATTTTCACTCTTTTTAATCAATTCAATCATATGTTAAAATTAAATTGCATCTTGACATATACGTGGAGTCATTGCATACATTTGATTTGTTCAATTTGTAGGTTGGCCTATTGAAACCTGATTCTGATGTGGAGATACCCGAGCTTTGTGTTTCCTACAAGACCCAGAAAATTAATACAAAGCGTGCAATGAAAGTCAAAGACATGCTTCATGAAAAAATTCGGGATTCCTGTACACATCCCCAGTTTGTGACAGACGTGATGAAGCCTCTTCAAATTGGGCAATTAATGGATCAAGATGTTACCAAACTCTCTGGTGGAGAGCTGCAAAGGGTTGCTCTATGTGTATGCCTTGGAAAGGTAACTGATTGATTTTAGTTTACCTAAGTTTACAGCAATAACAAATTAAGTGCACAGTATGATGCATCTGCTTTGAACTTAACTTATATGCAGCCTACTTTTTGCTTGATATTGCAGCCTGCAGACATCTATCTGATAGATGAACCAAGTGCATATCTTGATTCTGAGCAGCGTATCGTTGCAGCAAAAGTCATAAAGAGGTTCATCCTCCACGCTAAGAAAACCGCATTCGTGGTTGAGCATGATTTCATTATGGCTACTTACTTGGCTGACAAAGTTATTGTCTATGAAGGAAAGCCATCAGTCGATTGTATTGCAAATTCTCCACAATCTTTGTTGACTGGGATGAATCTCTTCTTATCTGTAAGTCTTGCAGCTTGTTTAATTTACCTCCGTGCCTTGCATATACTTTGTCCTCCAGTTGAATGTAACGTAATTTTTGTTGTTCTACGATTTGATTCTCTCTTTGTTTTTCCAATGTGGCATTGCAGCAACTGGATATCACATTTAGACGTGACCCTACAAACTATCGCCCAAGAATCAACAAATTGAACTCAACAAAAGATAGGGAGCAAAAAGCTGCTGGGTCCTATTATTACTTGGACGGCTAAACTGGAACACTGTCCAACATGTTCGAGACAACAATTCCCCCTCTCCAAATCCAAGGGTGGGACTCTATGGGACGACTAAGCCCCAGCCACCGATACCAGGCTTTGAGTAGTCTTCGGACCATTCTCCATTTTCTTTGTCTCAACAGGGTAACTGGAAGACCTCTTACCAAGAGCAGGAGCTAGCTGGTTATGGACTTTCCCATCTTGCTTCTTATGGCCAACACCATAAAAATCAACACTCGTGTGCCCTACAGATATGTCCTCACTTGGCTTTCCTCATCTGTCATAAACACTACCCCGAGGTTTTTCACTACGCGGGGATCCTGTACCTGGTGACAGACTACTTCTGTCTCAATCATGGATTGTGGGTGCAATTCAAGTTTTTAAGTTGAATTTTCAGTCTCAATCGTGGATTGTGAATTGGCTCCTATGGTTGGTAGGAACCAGAGAGTGTTCAGAAGATATTGTTGCTGATAATTTTTTTATTTTATGTTACAACTCCTTGCTGCTATAAATTGAATGTTAGTTGTTGATAGTGGTTTAGTTTTTGTTGTGTAACATTTTTAAACATTTGTGATCAAAGCAAAAGTAAGGAATTTGACACGTTTTATTGACTTCGCTGAAAAATCAGCAATTTTTATGAAGAAAGAAACCTATCAAGTATACTTAAATTTTGAGATAAATCTTAAGGTATCCCTATCTACTGACTTTAATTGTTGGTTGCGTTTAAACCTGAAAACAACAGTTGTTAATTCTTTCAACTTGAGATGGTGCAATATTTTTGCTACTGGTTGCTGGTTTATATGGAAATGGAGATGCTGCTCTGTCTTTGATTCTTCCTTCCACTATCCTGATCTGCCCAATGAATGGATTCTGAGGTTTCTTGTGGAATGGGACATTGCTAATAAATAAAAGGCAGAAGCAGGATGCAAACTTTGCTAGCGTGGAAGCCTCCCCCTGTTTCGATCATGAAACTGAATATTGATGGGTCTAGAATTGGTTCTAGTGGCGCTATTGCTGCTGGGGGCCTTATTCGTAATTCTGCTGGTGAGTGGGTAGCAGGTTTTTCAGCTAATTTGGGTCATGGGGAGATTTTGGTGGTTGAACTGTGGGCGTTGTATCATGGTCTAAAACTAGCTCAGAGGTTGCAAGTGACAAAGCTTATTGTTGAAACTGATTCTACTATTGTCTTGCACCTTTTGAATGCTAAGTTGGAGCCGAATCACCCCCTCCTTTTGAATGCGGAGTCTGTTGGAAGAGTTCCTGGGACTGCAGCATCTTTCATGTTTTCAGGGAGGTTAACTTTGCTGCTGACTCTCTAGCCCTCTTTGTTACCAAAAAAAAAAACATTCAATTTACATAGCAACCAAACAGGATTTACTAAAACTATAAATAAATAAAAGGCACAAACAATTGCTGAAAACTTTGCAGATTAATATACAAACAAGCATATGTAGACAGTTTGAAAAACACAAACTTGAGACAGAGAGAATCTCTTCAGAAACTAAACCAAACCCATTATTCAAGGGCCTACTCTCTTCCCTGTCACTGGACCCTGAGAGAGAGCTTTGTCAAATAAAGTATGGCAAATATTCAGATATGCTCATATTTTTATCCTTCTATAATATTGAGGTATTTATAAAACCCTAAATAAAAATTATAGAAATAAATCTAAATTATAATAGGACTAGATAAATGGGTAAGTAATCAAAATCCTAATATAGTAAGGAACCCAAATCCTAACTAAGTAAGGACTCGCCAACACAAACCCTCAAGTTGGGGCAAAGATATTTCGCATGCCCAACTTGACAAGTGAGTCATAGAACACCAATCGAACAACTGTAGAGAAGGCTTTGTCATAAACCACAAGTGAAACAACTGACAAACCTTAACAAATAGGGCACATAGAATAACACATAAAAGCATAACACAGAAACCCTGTGAGCATGGCAGTAGATAAGGCAGAACACAAACCCTGTGAGCAAGGCAGTAGATAAGGCAGAACACAAACCCTGTGAGTACGACAATAGATGAGACAGAACACAAAAACCCTGTGAGCACGACAGTAGATAAGGCAGAACAGAAACTCTGTGAGCACGATAATAAATAAGCCAGAACACAGAAATCATGTGAGCACAATAGTAAATAAGGCAGAACACATAAACCATGTGAGCACGACAGTAGATAAGGCAGAACACAAACCCTATGAGCACTGCAGTAGATAAGGCAGAACACAAACCCTGTGAGCACGACAATAGATAAAACAGAACACAGAAACCATGTGAGCACGACAGTAGGTAAGGCAGAACACAAATCCTGTGAGCACGGCAGTAGATAAGGTAGACCACAGAAACCCTGTGAGCAGAACATAGAAACTCTGTGAGCACGGCAATATATAAGGCAAAGACAAAGGCAAAAAGCAAACCCGTAGCCCAACAAAATGACAACTTTGACTAATTTTAAGAAACCAACTTCGCTTATTAAATTCTACAGGCACAAGTATCTGGAATCTTTAACTCTACCTGCTTGCAAGGTTGAGCCGTATGATCTTGGTAGGTTTGGTGTTCTTAAGGACTTATCGCTGGTCCTCATTGATTTTCCAATTTCTGCTCTTCCAAGACTATTAAGTGAATGCAAGTTCTTGAAAAGCCTAACTCTAAAGCATTGCTCCAACATAAGTTAGTAAATCAAACCTAAACTTGCATTGGAGCAACGCTTTGGAGTTAGGCTTTCCAAGAACTTGCATTCCCTTAGTAGTCTTGGAAGAGCAGAAACTGGAAAATCAATGAGGACCAACGGTAAGTCCTTAAGAAGGACAAACCTACCAAGATCATACGGCTCAACCTTGCAAGCAGGCAGAGTTAAAGCATCCAGATACTTGTGTTCGTAGTCTCGTAGAACTCCACAGGCAAATCAAAACAGTCCCCACATGTTTCAAGATCGTATTCATCCAATGTTAGGTCTGCAAAATCCAGCGTATTCTAGAAACCCCAAAAAACAAACAACAAATAAACTTTTCATAACTTTCACCCTCCTAAAAGAGTTATATTAATGATGTTCAAACAAAATTTGGAGAAACTCGAAGCTACCCAGCAATTGTTAAAGGCTAGCCTAGAAAAATCTACAGCTCTTTCTTCAGCTATTGATGAAACTGGGTCTAAGTTGGAAGGCATGAAGCAGAATTGCCATCTTTGGAAGCTGCAATGAGGCCCATCACCACGCAAAAGTGTGGATATTCTGCAATTAAGGACCAAATCAATGGTGCCATTGGCCCTGCTGCTGATGTCGTTCGAGAGATTGAGAACTCACTCTCTTTTGCATCATGTTCTGATCTTCCTGCTTATCGAGGGTTGTCGTCGTCGTGATGAAGGGCTTCTCAACTATGCATTCAACGAACTTGAAGCTGAATTCATAATTTTATTAATGGAGAACAGTGCTACTACAACCAAAAGCATTGCTTCATCTCCATTATCAGTGCTAGTAATTCAGAAGCTTCAAGTCATAGTTGAGAGATTGAATGCTGCTGATCGGCTTGAAAAGTGCATATTCGTGTACGTATGCTGAAGCTCGGAGTTTGAGTGCTAGAAGAAGCTTGCAGGCTCTTGATCTGGACTACCTTAAGATAGAGAGCACAGAGTTTGTTGCTAGGCAGAGCATTGACTCCTGCATTGACCAATGGGCTATACGCGCCGCGCAGCTACATCCTTTCAATAGCAAAATTCTGATTTTGTTGTAAATGATAAGGTGGAGCCCACTACATGTTGGAAGGGGCTTTGCATACAAAAGGGTTCATCCCTCCTCAATTCTTTGGTTTTATAACACGTTATCAGCACGAATTCGCTTTAACAATACCAGCTGAATTCTCTGAAACCCAGATATCTTATCCCTCCTTCCATCCAATGCTACCTTCTCTCTCTCTCAATTTCTCCATTTTTTTTATTCTTCTTACTAAAATCCCACAACTATAATCAATTTCATCTTCATCGTTCTTTTTTTTTTCCCTTCTTCGTCCCTAACCTCACAGCAGTTTCAGGGCTCCCAAAGCTTTTGTTCTGAGAAGAATTAATATTGTTTGAAACCTCCATATCTGACATCAGCCCCAAGAACCCATTTGCTGGTGGTGGTGACTTGTTATTTTGGAATTGAAGATGATTAGTAGTACTGTAAGCGCCAAGAGGGAGGTGGAGGACGTGGTAGGGTCGTCGTGACTGACGGCGTTCCTCCATGGCGGCGGCCCACAGTTGGAGCGCAAGTACTTGCCGCACCACGTCCGCAGCTTGAGCTGAAAGCCGTCGTGTATGGGCTCCCACTCGAACTTGAAGTCCATGCTCTTGTCGGCTTCCGCCTGGAGCACTTTTCTGCCTGTCATGCCGAGGAGGAAGGGGTTGTCGTCGGCGACGAGGCACTTGTCGAGGTGACTGCGGAGCTTCACAGCCTTGGCGGTGTTGAAGAACTCCATGAAGATGAAATTTTCAATTTGGTTTTATAACAAATAGGTCTTTTTGGAGGTCGTTGCCTATTTGTCTATTGGCTATGATCTTTCCACAATCAACATTTGGTAAAAGGGTGGCTCAAAATGGTCAGAGAGGTGTATGTGCATGTAAGCTCACGATTGGTTGGAATGGTCTGTGCTTTGCTAATGGTTATCACTTTATGTGAAGAAATTCTTAGCCATTGAAAGATTCATTTTGGTTATGATGATGACCAAATTTGATGCATGGATTGGGGCGGTGAGGATAATCAAAAGACTTTGTACACTGGCGATACTTTCAACGAGTAGATTTATGAGATCTAGAAAAGCAGAATCTTTTCTCTCTCAAAAAAAAAAAAAAAAAAGAGATAAGAAAACCCAGATATACTTTTCAAACGAGGAGCCAAGTTGATATCCTTGATGATGGATATCGATGGAGGAAGTAGGGTCAAAAAGCAGTGAAGAAACATTTTTCTAAAATGGAAGTAAGCCACTAAAAATTGTTGAAAGGCCGGTGTTGATTTGATGCAAGGCACTGGAGATCTAGCAAGTATGCCTAAACAGTGAGCCAATGCTAGAGTATATTTATTGAAAAGTGGGATACACAGCAAGTTGATCAGCCTAGTGGAAAGCAAAATCCTACATGGAAGTAAAGGAAACAAAGGATTTTTGCCAGGCATGTGAACACCCACCAAAATAAAGGGATAAGT
>NC_047652.1:1119391-1192988 GCF_902201215.1 Prunus dulcis | reverse complement strand
TTTGTGTTTAGCCCATGCCAAAAGTTCCGGGCTCACATGCATGGAAATATGTAATTTGAGAGATTTGATGTGGTTATTTGAACCTATAAGGCACAAGGTTCCAAACCGTCATTTTGAAAAGACGTAAAAACCACAGGTGCAAGTTTAAGAATGTGCGCAATTATTATAACAGGAAAGGAGCATACAACATATAGATTTTTTCCACCTGCAATGAAGGTGCAGGCCCTGTAAAATCTATAAAATTACATTATGTTCTGGAAGCCTCTGAAGGAAGAGGACGGCGCCTCTTAAGCTTAGCCATGAGCCTCTCGTGGTCTCCCAAAATTCTTTCATTGGAGACCTGCAGCATGTCTAGCCTTCTCAGTGTATCAACAGAGTACGAACTCACCAGTTTCAACAAGGCATTATTCTCTCCTTTAAGTTTCTCAACCTCCTGTTGAGACTCATGAAGCATTCTTTGAAGAGACGAATTTTCAGTTGTTACTTCTGAACCTCGTTTGCTCTAGCACGCAAACGATCAGCCATGTTAGAAACAGAAGCAGCACTCTGAATGCTAAAAGCCATTGAGTCATCAATAGCCTCTTCCTCAGACCTCCCTGTCAACAACATTTCATCCATTGGAATAATGAAATTCCTAGCTACTATGACAGCAGTAGCATCATTCATCATCACAGAATCATTAACTGTGAGATGACGATTTTGGGATACAAAGGATGGACGCCAAACTTTGGCGTCACTGGTTGTTGTGGGAGCATCATTTAAATTGAAATAATTTGGGCAGGAAGAAGAGGAAGCCATTTTAAGAAGGTTTCGAAGAAAGTCTTACAAAAACTAAAGTTTCAGAAAATGAAGGAAGTTGAGTTGAAACGCAGTTGCTCCAATCAAGTTTTGCAAAGGCAATATCTATAGACGAAAATGTGGCAACATTTCCAGGATCCCAATATCTTCTCGGATCCCCATATTATCTTTTTCTTTCCCAGAGTCCAAAACTTCACGCGGCCTCTAATAATGCCTGTCGGCACTTTCGGCGTTTTCAAGTATTATTTTCGTCAAAGCCGATCTTGCTTTGCGGATTTCACGGAGCTATTTTTTCAAAAGCACCCCGAGAATCTCGCAATTTTCCTATGGTTAATTTGAAATTCACCGGTTCTACCTATTCCTCTTATTTGTGTATAAATGTGTTACTAACGAAATTTTCTTTGCAGAAGACATCCAGTTTACTCCATACCTAGTGATGCGATATCTACTTGTTTTTCTTATTAGTAAGCACTCAATATGCCCGAGAAGCAAGACTATCTCTGATCATCCATTCAGGAAGCGAGACTATCCCTGATCACGTTTCCGCTACATCAGGGAACTGTGAAGGCGACCTTATGCTCTAATCTCCTGAGGTCCTTCTAGACTAGGAGAAATGAGAGCTTGTTGTCTGCTCCCACCAGCTTCCTTCCTTGATTGCTGAGCTTGTTGTCTGCTCCCACCAGCTTCCTTCCCTGATTGCTTACCTTATCTTGCAATCAATATCACAATTTTTTTTTGCATTTTTTCTCTTTTTGTAACTCTCTGTTCATAAGAGATTTTATTTCTTTAGAATGAACATCTGAAGAAAGAATCCATGAAGTGATCCTAACTCTGAGGGTTATTTGTTTTGACAGAGGCAAAAGAATTGTGATTTTTGCTCTTGCAGGATATAACTAGATCATCAAGCACTACATTATATTTGCTGGGCTGATACAAGTTTGAATGATACTTGAGAAAAGTTTCTCCCACCTAAGGATGTAAGCAATACTTGTGTTATTTTATGCTTATATACTTATTTGATATTTTATCTTGAAAGGTAACCAAATGGGGAGATAAGTCTGTTCCAAAAGAATGGCTTGTATGTATCCATGAATTATTAATGCAAATTTTACAAATTGCAAGTTGGATACATTGATAATACACTGCACAGATTAAAGTCCCATAAGAACAAAATATGGGTATAGCAGTGATCAATATGATGCACGTCTGTTGTGTAGCAAATGATATGGATTGAAGTCCCAAAAGGACAATCCTTTAACATGTCAATATTGATATTGTGCACGCCTAATGCGTAGCAAATTGTATGGGTTAAAGTCCCAGAAATTAATTGACATGTATGTATTAATCTGTGGCATGCCTGCAGCATGACAGATATATGGGTTCTAAATGTTCCAACTCCCTAAATGGAGATTATTCACGCCCTACTGTAAAATAACGCTCCATTGGAGGTTATAATCCACATTCTCACATCATAAAAGCCCCCTGAAGTGGCTTGGGTACCCAAAAGCAAAGAAATGCTTATAATTGATGCATGCGCATGCACATGAGAATGGTGGGATCATGAATTGATGAATGACAAATTTTGATTTTGGAGTAGCTACTCAAATCATCAATGGGCTGTGTTGATTGGAACCACGTTCAATTATTAAATGTCGACAATATCATTGGCCAAAATGGAATGAGGCAATTCCATTATAGATGAGAATGAACGTGAAAGAACAAACCCACAGTACGAACCCCAAAATTTGTTAATACTGAAAGTTATACTTGGGTGTTCGGAATAAAAGGGAATATACCTACTTTGTATGACACAATGTTTTTTTGGCATAAACAAGGAATGTTGGGTTTTCTCCATATTTATAGATTCAATTGTGCCCCTTTATTGCACATTTACGGAGACCAACATGTTATCTTTAAGGGTTATTAAATGTACGGAGCATATCGCCAGAAGCGATTCCCTAAAGATGTATAAATAGCTGGGTTAAAGCTATTTAATGTGTCATAAAGTTTAATCCCTTTAAACAAAATCCTTGAAAGGATTGAAATTGCATGAAGCAAGTCCCTGAATGACATGTGCCTGAAGCACAAAATCTGTACTCAATGTTAATGTACATAAATTGCCTCAATGAGTATATTGATTATAATGTGTTTGCAACACATTAAAGCTTCTCAAGAGTTCCAGAAATATTTGTCTCGACTTAAAGATCGAGCATTATGCCAACGAGATTCTTGCTTATACTAAGAAAGTATTGAAACATTTTTATGAGGATTATCCGTTGGACACTTTAAGGATTTTCCGGAAGTATATTGGACCGGACATCATATTTTCCAGATAGAGCTCAACTCCATCACCATCATTTTGGGATGATGTGAGGCATATTTGATGCTATCTAAGCATAACACCATATACGGGCATATTTTTGAGTGAACTTATAAATAGCCCAAGTGTTATTAGATATGCGGACTCTGGAAATCTCTATGGTCGCTTACTGGAAAAAGCTAGTCATGAAGTTTTCAGGGGGAGATCTTCATCAGGAGGAGCGTGGTATTAATAAAGACCCTCATACACTATTGACTCACAGAAGCAGTGTCAACTAGGATATTCAGAAAGATGATCAACAGTATGGCTTAAAGATATTTTGCCAAGCATTAGGGGGAGCGTGCTGTCAATAAAGACCTTTACACACTGTACTCTTTTTCCTTCGTCCAGATTTTTTTTTATCCCACTGGGTTTTTCCTGGCAAGGTTTTAACGAGGCAGTGTCGCACGCATGACAATATACACAGAATTTTCTGTTACACATGGTTATGTACTGTTTTTCCCTTCGACCAGTTTTTGTCCCATTGGGTTTTTACTAGCAAGGTTTTTAACGAGGCATATTTCCGTATCATTTGTGGTCTCCAAAGGGGAGTGTTGTAAATGATAAGGTGGAGCTCACCACATGTTGGAAGGGGCTTTGCCTACAAAAGGGTTCATCCCTCATTGTAATTGAATTGAGATAATATACTGAAGAGAGAAACCAATCTGAGAGGTTTTTCTCTGCTTCTAAATTCTCTCCTCAATTCTTTGGTTTTATAACATATTTCTCTTTTTTAATTACTTTATTTAGAAGTTATGTTTTAATTACTATTTACTTATTGAATAATTTGTATTTAAATATTTGATTAAATAAAAAAAATGAAAAATAATAATTACCATTTATTAAGTAATATAATGTATGAATTTAATTATTCAGTAAAAAATAATCACATATGAAATTAATTAAATAAGGCTAAGATATTATGTAATTAATAAAAAAGCAAATAGTAAAAAGGATATTATAAGATTATAGCCGCAAGGCAACACTTTTTTGTTTCAAGCGTATAACCGCTCGGCTGTACTCCATAAATAGAATGTTTTATAAGTAGCGCCGCGCGGCTGTACGCTTTGAATAGCATAATCCTGATTTCTTTTTTGAATAGCCAAGTGGAGTTGCAAAGGCGATTTTCTCCTCCTTTGGATGGTAGCGTTCCCAGGCTAGTAAGCTTTATAACTAATTACTATAAAAAACTGCTAGGAGATGATTATAGGCCAAGCTTGATCTAGATCTTGCAGATCCATCAAAGCCGGAAACAAGATGTGTGTGATGATGTGGTGATGATGATGTCCTTTCCCATCAGATTTATAGTACCATGAAGGAAGCTGGGCTAAATTTGGATGCATGGCCCAAGGCCAATGAGGACATCTCCCTCTACCTTTTCATGATGAACAATCACTGTCATTTCGACCAAATGAAAGGCACACAGCTTGGGGATATAATGGGAGATTCTTGGTTAGAAGCTCATGAGAAACACAAGGACTATTGTGCATCTCTCTACTTGAGAGAGAGCTGGGGAAGCCTCTTCTAAGCCAAAAGGGTTTAATTTCATTTCCTTTTGATCACCAGGATTTTGATTTTCAATGAGGCTTTTTTATGAAAGGTACAAGAAGCACTCTAATTGGGTCATATATGACGAAAGCTTGAGGAAGAAGTTATGCCAACTTTTGGTGCAGGCAGTTGTACCTGTTTATAGGAGCTACAGGCACAAGTATGGGGTTTTGGTTGAACAAGATGCGAGTGGGTAGCAAGTATGTTAAATACACTGCACAAAGCTTGGAGAAGATGTGCTCCCTGTTTCAGCCCAAGATTGGCAAGTATTCCAGCACCAAACATATACGTTTTATTGGTAAACTAAAAAACGTCGTAACGAATCAGCTTCGTGTAACTCTTAAGGCAATGTGACTTCGTTGAAAGAGTAATGTTAGAAGGACCATATTTTTAGATCATACATCTAATAGACGCAGGATCCGTCTAAACAAGCGGGTCCTGAACTAATATAGTCTGTAATGTAGTACAAATAGTGTTGAGGTCAAAACTAGTTAGCCCTGTGTTGATGTAATATTCAGTTTGTATAGATTTACACTTACTAATTACTTATTATGTATTTATTTAAATTATTATTTATGGATTTCCTTTTAATTTTTTTAGAGAAAATTATTTAAAAGTCCACTTCAAGCCTAAAATTGTATAATGGGTACAAAGAATTAAAGCTTTCCAGTTGGGGCGGAAGGAAAAAAATGTTATTCTCCATTTTAAACATAACATCCATAGATGTCACTCTTGAATAATAACCTATGGGATGTCACTGTTGGGAAGCTGTCCATGTTTCATTGTTTCATTTTATTTCATGTTTTTCCTCCAATTTCTTCTTTTTATGTCAAGAGCACAAAAGTGAATAAAAAACTCCATAACAGACCAATAAAAAAATGCACCCGTAGTTGTAGTCAATGTCATTGTCGGAGAATGACATGGTCATAATAACTGAACCGGTTTGTTCTTATTTGGAGGCGTTGTACCATTTTGTCTTTGTGCCACCCTATTTGTCCTTTTATAGTAAAGCCCCATTTTTTTATATACATATTTGATGTTCTTGGCTAATAAGCTTCTCCTTAACCATACATATTCCGTCAGCAAGCTTAACAGTGATTGTAGAGGCTAAAGAGAAAGACCAGTCTTTTAACCTTATAGAACCCTCTGATTCAAACTTAGACAAATGATTTTTATCTATGTTTGCAGGGTACCTTTTGGAGTTGAAATCCTCAATTCACTTCAACCCAATAATTCCAAATTATTATGAAAACCTGTCATTACAGTTAAAATTCTGTCAATCTGATGGACAAAAATCAAGACACCACATTCTCATTCAAATTATCTGATAATCCGTAACTTTATATACCTACCAAGTAATTACTGAACAAAGTAAGCGGTTGAATCATTTTTACAAACGAACGCAGTACACTTTCATGCTGTGCTGCTGTGCACACCCTCTACATCCATCCTAAAGAGGAAGTAGTAGATCGGAGATGGTGTGCGTGAAAGAAAAGGCATGCTGAGATTTCCTAGCTGATTCTGTAAAAAAAACAAAAACGAAATAAAAAACAGCCTTCAAAAGTTTAGAAGTAGATTTTATAGATCAACCTAATCTGCTCCCCTAACTAGCGGATATTTAGTATGGTATAGTTATGATCTAGTTTAGTGAGCTGTATGTCATCCCAATGATGACATTCTGGAAATTATGTGCTTAGAGTTGCTGTGCGTTCTGTATCAGAAAGATGTTTTGGGGCAGATGAAGAAACTCCTTCAACACTAGCTGGAGCTGATGGTGGTTCTGCTTCTGTTGGATCAATGCTGGGCTCTCTCCGCCATTGTAGACTAGATCTCAGATACCGTGGTTTGTTGGGGATGACCTTTCTGTTACCATGTGGTACATGTGTGTCGAAAGTCTTCGCAGAAACCTGGGCTGGGGCTGTTGCTGCAGAAGCTGCTTCTGCCTTCCTCAGCACCTATACAATAAGTATAAAGGTGAAGAGTTAGTTTTTCGAATATTATTGTCAGTTCTCCAAAGGTGAATCTCAAATTTACAACCTAAGATCCTTGTGGCTAACAGAATCTGTACCCATCTTGTGCCCTTTAATTGGAAAATTTGAATAGAAGAGAGAGAGAGAGAGAGAGAGAGAGAGAAACATGAGGGATACACACGTGTATAAAAGAACTTGTCAAAGAAAAGAGGAATTCTATCTATTCCATTCTCTTTAAAAGATAAAAAATAAAATATTTCCTTGATCAGAAATAGAAACTCTGTTGTCATTTACAACCCAAAAGAAACTTAATATTATCATCCTATTCAGTTTATTATTTTTATCCCAACTTGGTTCTCTTGAAACCAGTTAATAGCAATTGTATAGCATAATTAACATTTATCCACTGCCCAATGAACATGGACAAAGTTAGAACAATTGAGTGCAGATTTACTACTCTCAACCAAGTTAATCTCCATAAGGCCTACCCTCGTCTTATTTATTTATTTATTTCGTTCTGTTTTATTTTTTGTTTATTTTTAGGTTTCCCACCTTTTTCTTTTAATTTACCACATCAATAACCTAATTGAAACTTTGAGACATATAAGGAACTCCTCACCTTCACAGTTCTTGAATAAAATGTTGTCCCACTCAATGCCACGGCTTTGTCAACAGATTCCTTGCTAGCAAAGGTAACATAAGCAGTCCTGATAATAGAATTGTCATAAAACTGTCCCAAACCAAAGACAAATAATACAAATAGACTTTGGGTACTTCTCAGATATGGAATAGATGACTAAATAAGTGTTACCCTTGTCGTTTAGCAGTTACTATGTCTGTCAGCATCACCACATAGACAACCCCTCCACAGTTGGCAAAGAACAATGACAAAGCTTCTTTAGTTGCTGAAAAATGTACCTGTTTTTTTTTTTTTTTTTTTTTCAAATAGTACATGGTATACTTATGAGATATTCTGAACAACAAATGCAGAATTTGAAACACATTAAATAAATCTGAAGGAATAATAGCAATATCTCCATGGAAATTAATCACAAATACCTTTCACTTTATTTAAACAAAAGTGTTCTACAAACCCTGCTTTATCAACTGCTTTACTTAGAATTACAATCCAACCAACCTTCCTTTAATTATTTTATGTTGGCAATACAGTCAGGCTCTTCTCAACACACTACTGTGAGCTTTAATGTTTCTCCCAATTAAAGTCAAGGCCTCCACATACTCTACGGCCATCTTCTAAGGTTCACAAAGTATTTCAACTTAAAACAAAGATTGAAGCAAATAACTCAAATAATTTAAACCTCCAAACAACATAGAAATATAAAAAACCTTCAATGACGATTGGTACTGTAAATCCCCATATGGAATGTCACGTTTTTAGACTTAGTTTCTAAATTATCATATGATTCCATGTCCAAGGTACATGACAGTCATCATAGAAAGTCCATCAGTAAGCTTTGTTAACAAAAACAAATGACAGTTGTGGAGAAGAATTTATATTTATAATAAGAAAAAAAGTACTAATAGATAAGTAACAAACAATTTAGTGAGAAAACCAATGTTGATTATCTTGGGGGTGCTTAGGTGTGTGTATTTACCAACCAAAAAAGAGAAAGAAAAAAAGAAGAAGGAGCAACATACACAAAGAGCTTACATTTGTTACTAATACAGTTCTTGCGTCAACCTCAATGTTATTCTCTGAATACTTTAATATACCTGAAAATGTACAAATGCATTAGATTCCTGAAAAGTTCAGGCTTCTGGGGACAATAATGATTGCCAGTTAGTAAAGCTAGATCAATGAAATGATTATCAGTCAAGAGAAGAAAAATATGCATTTTAATGAGGAAGAACAGAAGAAACCCTAAAGACCTAATTGCAAGTCTGGATAATGGTTAAATATTCTTCATAACATGTTTGTGTTTCTGAGAAAATTTTAATTTGCTTAAAATTTTTGAAAAATCCATAACAATGCACAAAATCAGATTAGGACCTTATGTGAATAATCCTCACGTCATTGTGTTATGCTTTCATCCTATTCATAGATAATTGAAGAAGTTCCAGACATGCATTAAACTATCCTGCTACCATCAGAATACATTTGCCCCCTTGACAACACACGCACACAAAAACAAAAACAAAAAAACATTTGCCTCTTATATAAACTGTTTATGAACAAAAAATTTAAAATATAGCTTACATAGCTAACAAGACAAGAAGAATCAAAGAAACAGAAGAACACTGGCCCATACAGAGATCACAAGCTTTTTTCTTTTCCCAGGTCCTGAGTTTGTAAACACCATCACTAGAGTTTCATTCTATCACACATCCACCCAAAACCACCTGGTCCCCCTACTTTCCCACACACACACACACATGTATTGTAGTTCTGAACAAAACAGAAAGCATTTATATGTAGAAATGAGCTTCATATTTTAGCAAATTAATCCAAGTTACACAGAGGCTTTACCAGAATTCAACAAATGAATCATTTTTCCATCTTTCTTCTCCATCGCTAGCTGCTTTGAATGAAGCTTTGACATTTCCATTTCAATTTGATGCAATCTTTGTTTCACATCAAGCACTTCCTGGGGGCAAAGATATTCAAAACAAGTCTCTTACCAATTCAGTCAAGGAGGAAAAAAAGTTGGTTCTCAAAATTCAATCTATCACACAATCAAATCCTCACAGATAGCACAGGCTTCAGATTCGCAGTAAATTTATCTTATATCAACTATGATCTATGAGGAAAAGAACATACTGATACCTGGCTTTGAGTAGTCTTCAGACCATTTTTGGTTAAGTTTGATTTTTTGAAATCCTGTGAGATATTTTTGCATTGAGGATACATGTTTCTCTCATGCACCAAAGAAACTGAACTAGTACCAGGGTCTGTACTGAGTTCACCAAAGAGCCTCTTCCGCCCAATATTATTTGCATTATGAGGTTTACCCACTGCACTACCACCATGCTCCACTTTCTCTGTCTCCACAGGGTAACCATAAGACCTCTGACCAAGAGCAGAAGCTTCTGGATTCCTCTTTGGAGGTATTAGTGCGAGCTGGTTATGGACTTTCCCATCTTGCTTCTTATGGCCAACACCATAAAAATCAACACTTGTGTGCCCTAGAGATATGTCCTCACATGGCTTTCCCAATCTATCCCAAACACTACCCCGAGGTTTTTCACTACGCAGGGATCCTGTACCTGGTGACAGACTACTTCCTAAATTGCTATTGGCACAAATCTGTTTAAGACAAGGACGTCCTGCATGAAGAAAGCATCAAAGTGTTCATCATGATTGGGCCATAAGCAAAGGAAGCTTATACATTTTTCTATAAACAGGCAATTAACAAGATCAGTTCCACAGATACATACACATCCACATAATTGTGTATTTCTAATAGCTTGAATACGTATATAGGTAATCTAACGTGCTACCTGACATTAAAAATCGTGCATTTTCAGGCACTGCCTCTCTTTTTGGTAAAGGTAAAAGCTCCTTGGGCAACCCTCTTGATTCTTGATTGAGAATCTGCTCTACAATAAGCAAATTCTGAACTTACAAAAAGGAAACTTTGTGTGTAATCACTAAGAGCGCCATTAAACAGTGTAATCAGCCAACCTGGTTAATTTCATTTATACACTGAGTTCTTCGATCTACCTCACGGTTTATATTTTCAGTTGCAATAGTTCTTCTCAGAATTCCGTTGCTGCATGTCCGTGACAATCCTTTCTTGGTATTCACCTCACTCAAAGGGGCAGAAAAAGAGGGACAGTGTTGAGAACCTTCAGCAAGTTTCACATCCTCAGAAGAAATAGGATCACAAGTTGACACTTGGTAGGTCATGTTGTATTTCATCTGCCATGGGAAACTACATTACAACTCCTCCTAAAAATCTATCATACATAAAAAAATAAATTCGTATAACTGATATTACCACAAGCTCGTCATGTCCAGTAGAATAACTCTGGAAATCTTCACATCTGTCAGTGCTTGCACCCTTGCATTTATCACTGTCTTGGGGACTAACGGCAGCAATTTCATCTAGATACAAAAAGCCAGAGTCTGTAGAAGATTGACCAGGCTTTTTCAAGATAAGATTCCATAACCTACATAGGCAGACGAGTTGAAAGTTATTTTGAGCCATTCTTGTGTGCTTAGAAATAAGACGAGACGGATAAATGACCTTATTAATGAAAACAAAATGCAAAGCACTTAAGTTATTTTACCCAATTTTTGTGAGGGAATTATCATTCATTTTTAAAATTGGTGAGTGCGATAAAGAAGAAAGTTACAGCTAATCAAGAGAGTTTCATATTCAGGGTACCAGGATACAAATTCTACAGTCCTGTTGCCAAGAAATGCCTCTAAATCCTCTTTTGCCTGATATTGATGCTTTCCATTACAAATCAGCACTGTAATATACTCCTGAAGTGATGAACACATTACTCTCAGTGAAATTTCAAGAAGTAATGTAATCCCTCAATAAAAGCTTGTTAATGAGAAGAGTGAATAATCACGCATTTGTGCTTCATCACAAAATTTCAACTCAAGTTTAAAAATAAGAAGAAACAGATAAAGAACACTTTGGCAACGATTACAGAAATTGACCACCATTCATTGTTGGAGTAGCAATCCCAATTCCATTTTTTTTACTTCTCATAAATCAATTTGCAGTATCATTGAGAACAAAGATTTTTATTTTCAGTGTGTGGGTTTGAATATATAATCATCTTACCATTGAAAAATTGAATCAGGCAACTTAAATTATTCACTCATACTGCCACAACCTGAATTCCTCCAAAAACAAAAAAAGAAAGACAATTATACCAGCAAGGGCAGAACCAGGAATTTTTTAACAGGTGGGATAGAAAGCAGATATATAGGTTTAATATTTTTTTCCCCCCAAAACCTCACTGGGGACTGTAGCCCTTGTGGTAGTTCCGCCCGTGTATCCCAGTCACTATCACATTTTTATCAAGTGATTGCAATTATTTTAACTCTTAGGACATGATTTCTTGTTGTCCACTCAACGTCTTTTGAATATAGAAGAAATTAAGTAAGCCCTAGCCTCTTGCTTGCTCTATCTAAGATTAAACATTCATAACATCTACATACACGTCTGTGTAACTCTGAAGCACAACTTCAAATACCTTATAATTATTAAGCACTCGACGTTTTCATTCTCATTTCACCCGACAACAAAATCATCACAAAACGTAACGTAAAATGTTAATAACTTTGCTTACATTTTCTAGTCAACCAAACAAACACGAAGTTTTCATTCCCATCCCACTGAGAGAAATAGCATCAAACACAACGTAAAGTGTAAATTCATTTTCCTACAATTTCTCAGCAACCAAACGAGGAGCTACAAAAGAGAATCGCTCACACATTTTCCCGAAACATCAATTTATTTCGCTAATGAGACTCAGAATATGGAAATAAATAAAGGACTATTATTGCGTAAGTTGAACTGGAAAGGATGAGAAAATTACAGCGAGGACGTCGTCTCTGTAATCAGCGAGAAATTGACGAAGCTCGCGGGAAATGAAGGATTTGAGTCTCAAAGCCGCATGTGATTTCCTGTGGACCTTGAACGACCTAGGGCTCGCCGAGAAAATGTCCATCGGGAAATGCAGCGTCGTAGGCTCTCACTCTCTTCTATTCAATTCTTTTTCCCAGCTCATCAAACGAGTCTGAAAGGAGTCAGTGACGCTTATAAGCATGCTGCTCAACGGGTCGGGGACTCGTGCCCCTTTTTACCGTTTCGACCCGAAATAGAATAACAAATTCTATTTCCCAACTATTTGTGTGAAGTTACTACTATGGCCCTCTTGCACTTTTTTGGGTCGAAATGCCCTTCCTTTTTACTAACTCATTTTAAAAATAAAGGACACAAACGTAAATATATATTACATTATTTTCATTTCCAAGTTTTTATCCACTACTTTCTCCTTTGTTCCTCAATCCTTCCTCCCTCCACTTTTTTTTCATCTCTCATTTCACTTCTTTTTCACTCTGGCCAAAAGAAATGGTTACAATACGGGGCCTTCATTTCTTTTTTACAGTACTCGTTATTTTCTTATTATACGTTCTTCTATATTTATCTTCTTTTTTAAATATCTTTTTTTACACAAGCGATATTGGAGAGGGGTTTTTTTCTTACAATGTCAAAGCACCATGGAAATTTGAACATGAGACCACTGATCCACAAATCAATGCCATTTTCTATTGGACTATACCCGTTAACCAATTTTCATTAGGCCAACAAATGTCTAGACTATTATAATCAACTATAAAAGAAATCAAATGAACTTGAATTGCAGGTAATTCCCACTTTGAAACTGTAACAAAAAGAAAGCTTCCACCACAAATGATTATAAATTTTTATTTAGATCCCCAAGGACAACTCAATTAAAATTGTGGAATTGAAATTAGCATTGTCACAAGCTCTCAACTTTAGAGCATCTCCAATTGCCTCTTCACCAATGTTGGAACGCTAAAATATGTGAGCCATATCAACAAAAATTATCCCAACAAAACGAACTTGTCAACTCAATCACAGAAGCTACAACTCCTTCTCTCTTTCTAATTGATAAGTTGATTGTGACTCTTCAAAACAATTATTTTACTTTCAAAAAACAAACTTACATTGAAAATGCTAAAAACCTTTTGTGCTTAGAATATTAATTGTCTGTTTTATTGTGTAAGTGGAGTCTAGGTGTTAACATAAGAATGGGAATAGCAAATTGAGGAAGGTAAATCAGAAATGATATATTTTTTCTCACCACTGTGGCCAAATGTGTATTCTCATCACGCATTTCAACACTTGATACGTGTCTATGGGTCTAACTATAGTTAACTATTTCATTTGTATTTGTGGAACCATGGTTGTGTTCATGGACATGTATCAAGTGTTGAGAAGAGTAATGATGGTACACATTGATTTAAAATGATGAGAAAAAATGCTCTCAAATCAGAAATGTAGATAGCATGCGTCAATTTTCATCGCGGTTATAAAAAAACTTCAAATTAATAAACTTTACTCTGTCAACTTTAAATGATAATAATTGGTTGGAAATATAAAGATAAAAATATTTTCAAATTTTAAACGTTAAATCTGAAGCCCAATTTTTCTTAGCGTTGGGCCTCAAAACGAAACTACGAAATTGGGCTCAGCATAAAAACAAAACAAACTCCCGCTTGAATTCAAAAATGGCAATCTTCCTCGTGAACCTTTGACCCTCCAAATAATCTTCAGATCCATTTCCACAGACTCACCGACAAGCAGAGAGCAAAAATGGCGGAAGCGACGGTGGAAGAAGAGAAGTCCTTAATGCTCAAAATCGCTCAAATCTTGAACGACGCTCGCACCTCCAACGCTACCCACAACCGCAAGCTCAAGGAGCTATCCGCCCTCCGCTCCAAGACGTTGTCGTCTTCTCTCTTCTTCTCCGCATTCTGTAAAACTCTAACTCCCTTCTTCGCCTTCCAGAGGCGTACGGCCTCCGCCGAACGCACCGTTCGATTCATCTCTGCCTTCGCCACGGCCCGAGACTCCGGCCCTGCCTCCCAATGCGACGCTTTCTTGGAGGACTTTCTCAGGTTCCTTCTGCCGGTGTCTGCTGCCGTTAATAGGACTCATAGGTTCCGAGCCTGCCAGATTGTTTCTTCGGTAGGTTTTTAATTTGGTTACTGAACCAAGTGTTGGAAATTGGGGTTTGGGGTTTGGGGTTTTAGGGCTTTCCTATTTTTGGTATTTTGAATGGTTGTTTCTTGGTTGGTTGCTGAGAAAATGAAGTCAGAGAAAGAAGGGGATATTATTCATGGGATTTGATGTGTTGATAGGGGTGATAGGATACGATTTCTGGTTTTGGATGCTGGATAGGAACTCTTAACGACTCTATATTTCAAATTTAAATTTTAGCTTCTTTTGTTTGAACCCACAAGTAGAGACGTATGACTTTTGGTTGCTCTATATGCAGCTTATGAATTATTTCTCAAAACTTTACAATTGATGAACTTGATGTTCTTAGAGCTATTTTCATCACGATGGTTTTATTGGAAAAGAGGGGTTTCTATAAGGTTTTACTTTTGAGCTACTGACACCTAAAATCGAGATCTGTAAGTAGCATTTGATTTAGCTACTCTGGATGTTGCACTTCGTTTGAACTTATATGGTGAGGTTTCATTAGCTTTATTCATTCTTGGCGGGAGCTTTCACTGTAATACTGTTACCCTTACCCCCCATTTTTTCATGAAGTTTTTTTATTTATTTTTAAAGTTCATAGGTTGTATGAATTTCATACTTTGCAATAGTTTTCTCTTTTTCCTGGCTTGATGGAAATTTGTACTCTTGTAGATCATCCTGCAATTACCAGATGATGCAGAAGTGAGCAGTGAGCTCTGGGATGAAGTAGTAGATTGTATGAAGTTGCGTGCAGGGGACAAGGTCCCTGTAATCCGTATTTCTGCAGTTAGGGCTCTTTCACGTTTTGCCAGTGATTGTGAGAACAGTGATATTCTTGATCTATTTCTTGATATGCTTCCTCTAGAACAAACTGTGGTAAGTTCCTCCATTGATTCACATACATATATGTTGTGCAGTGCTGGTGTTAGACTGATAGTCCATCTTCTTTCTCCTATCTGTTGTTTATATTCTTCTTGTAGAGTTTCCTTATTCAACATCATGTCCATGTTATAATATGAATGCGCGCTTTGTTGAGAAGCATTTCAGTATATTTTGGGTATACTGAAATTTGAGTTGTAGTTACAACAGACACAAGCTTGCATACTCTTTTCCAATGGATGGCTTGTAATGCTATTGTTTACCAAAGGATATACTAAGATTGTGTCAACTTTTATGTGTTGGTATTGTATCTCAATGTTATAGTACTTTATAATTCTGCGGAAACTTGCTTCTTAGATATCCAACTTTGGCATTTTTGCAGGAGGTTCGGAAGACAATAGTGCTATCTTTGCCTCCTTCAAATGTAACAGCACAGGCAATCATTGATTCTACATTAGATGTCAGTGAATCAGTGCGCAAAGCAGCGTACTGTGTTCTAGCTAGTAAATTTCCTCTTCAAAGTCTCAGGTAAGTTTATTCCCTTCTTATTGCAGCAGTATTTGAACATCTGATGGAAATGCAAGGGGTGCTGTAAAGATTTTAAAAAGAAAAAAAAAGAACATATTATTTTATGAAACAGATTTGAATTTTACACCATTATATGGTGATGATTACAATATTTCTGTCTGATTATAGTTTAGTCCTTGGCTTTATTAACAGGGGCAGTTATGTTTACCCGTGTCTAGTCATATTTGAGCTACAAATTTCAATATATAAACCTCCTCCACTATGTTAGTTAGCTGGTATATTACTTAAAAGAGCATTATTTTTGGAGGGTTGCCTTTTGTTCTTTTCCCTTTTCTTTCAGTTTTTTTTCTCACTTTCATTTTCTTGTTTTTGTAGTATCAAGCATAGAACATTAATTCTTCAGAGGGGACTCGCTGATCGTTCTGTTGCTGTTTCAAATGAGTGTCTTAAATTATTGAAAGATGAATGGCTAATTAAGTGCTGCAGAGGAGACCCTTTAGAACTTCTCAAGTTTCTTGATGTTGAAACCTATGAATTCGTTGGAGAGTCTGTGGCTGACGCCTTGTTAAAAGCTGGTTTAATTAAAGTACGAGATGGTGAAAATATTCAGCAGTACACTAGCGCTGAGATGGCTGAAGGTTTGATAGCATTCTAAACCTTTTTGCTTTTTCATTAATTACATGTATGTCCTTTTTATTTTCCTATTCTTTAGTTTGGGTGGGGAAGCAATAAAGGTTCCCTGTCCAGGTATGGGACTTACCAATTTAGCATAACTCTTTTCCAGACCCAACATGTTATAACATTCTTGATTACCAGAAACTTGACCATAAATTTGGGATAGTCCTGAGAACAGAAACTCAAGGTCTAGATGTTGCCAATGAAGAGAAAACATGTACACAAATGATTCTGCCTCTTGTTTTTTTGTTGTCTTCTAGACTAGTCATACTGAATACTTCTGCGACACATGCCAAACTGAACATCACGGCGGTTCTAAAGTATGACCTAAATATATGTTGAAGAATACACTTCTTTTAAATATGTCATTATGAAGATCTGGGCTCAGTTCTTCATGAACATGTGAACATGGACTTCGTTGAACGAGTTATATCTTGGTTAAGAAAAAGAGTTCCAGTGAGCTAACTTTTTTATTTTTATGTGTTCCAGTAGTTTTTTCTGAATCTAGTACCTTAAATTTGGACTTTCTTCCAGTTCTGACGATTTTCAGAAAAGATTGCATTTTCTCTTCATCAAATCTTTGATGCTCCCAAACATTTATACAATTGTTTGTCTATAGGTAAAAATGTTAGCGATGCATCCTTTGATCTATACTAGACACACACATATACATACTATACTATGAATGTTAGCCTGTTTTATTGATCATGCTTTGGATTCAATGTTAAAAGATTCAGCACGTTGCACACCAAGCATCCAACTAATGGAAGCGGAGGTCGCTCTTTATTGGAGGATGATATGCAGGCACCTGCAGATGGAAGCACAAGTAAGTTTATACTATTTTACTATGTAAATTTTCAGGTGGTTTGTGGTTTAAAACATATAGAATGGAGGGGAGATCATAGCTGACAAATTAAGGCATATGAAAGTTGGGATAAAGTGGCCAGTGGGTGCTGAAAAAGGCCACATAACCGTGTATGGAACACTCTATTAGGGCATATATTCCAATGACATATTGTTTCTTAATTTACATATACTGAACGAACTGGCCCCTCATTATTTAAGGGTCGCAACTTGTGCTTGAACAGGCAAAAGGCTCTGATGCTGCTTCTACAATGGGCACAGAAGCAGCAGTATATGCGGCAGAAGCTTCAGACAGCAATGACCTTCTTGAGCAAATTCTGCCAGCAACAATTTCTGATTATATAGATTTAGTCAAAGCTCACATTGATGCTGGTGAGTGTAATTAACATTTGATTGAGAACATTGATTTATATCCAACTCTATATCCTAACTTGAAATTACCTACTCAGGACCAAATTATCGCTTTGCATGTCGGCAGCTACTCTTGCTTGGTGCATTGCTTGATTTTTCAGATGCTACAAACAGGAAGGTTGCTAGCACATTTGTGCTGGAACTGCTGCATAAGCCTTTTGACCATGAAGTTGATCAGTATGGGGACATGGTTGTTATAGGAGATGGAATAAATCTTGGTGGTGATAAAGATTGGGCTGAAGCGGTGTCTGGGTTAGCAAGAAAGGTGCATGCTGCTAGTGGTGAATTTGAAGAAGTTGTTCTTGGGGTTGTAGAGGAGATTGCTCGGCCTTGCAGGGAAAGAACAGCTGATTTTATGCAGTGGATGCACTGCCTTGCTGTTTTCGGCCTTTGCTTGGAGAAGGCAAGATCATATCATTGCATTCAAGGGAGAGCTACCTATCCTGCTGAACTACTGCAATCTTTATTGCTTCCAGCGGTAATGAGCTTATTTCATGTAACTGAAAAACAAAGAATTTGTGTTGTTTGTTCCTTTTGAATTTCAAAAAATTGGAGTGTCTGGTTTTTGTTTTAAGGTGGTTGATATGCCTAACCTCCAACTTAAGAGATAGGAGGGACGCTAACTCTTAAAGTGTAATCCGTTTCTTCTTTTTACTGTAATGACTTTTGGGTAAATAAAACGCACCTAATAATAGGCATGCTTGATGGCGTTTTTCTTTTGTAGGGTTAACAACATCTTTTGATTCTGAATTGCAGGCGAAACATTCTCACTTGGAAGTCCAGAGGATTGCAGTGAGATGCCTCGGGCTTTTTGGGTTGTTAGAGAAGAAGCCAAGCCAGGAACTAGTAAAGCAGTTAAAGGTTTCATTTGTTAAGGGTCCTGCTCCAATTAGCATAATTGCTTGTAAGGCATTATTTGATCTTGGGATGTGGCATAATCTTCAGGAAGTTGATAGAGTGGTGGGCCAGGACGTTTTATCACAACACCAAGATTACGATATAACCTCAAGTCCTTTAAACTTTTCTGATACAGATGGGATATCGAATATTAAATTGCTTGATCTTTTGTACGCTGGGCTTATTAAAGATGATTGGGACAATTCTTTAGCAAGTGATGAAAATGAGTCCGTTCAAGGTGCTCTTGGGGAGGGGTTTGCTAAAGTTCTTCTTGTGAGTGAAAACTACCAAGGCATGCCACCTTCTCTACATCCCTTGCTTTTATCCAAGCTCATTACCTTGTACTTCAGCAATGAATCTAAAAACTTGCATAGGTAGCCTGTTTGCGCTGTATTTATTCTGTATCTTTTTCACAAGTATACTCATCGCAATTTAGTCCTGGCAAAAACAAACACATACCAGTTTAATGCTTAACTTTTTCACCAGGTTGAAACAGTGCTTATCTGTTTTCTTTGAGCATTACCCTTCCCTCTCAGCCAATCACAAGGCAAGTAATGCTTATTTGTCTAACATGAGGTTCCTCCTGTATATCCGCATATTGGAGATGATGCCAATAACCTGAAATCGTGTGGTTATTTAAATGCAGAAGTGTATATCAAAGTCCTTCATTACAGTCATGCGCTCTATGTGGCCGGGTATCAATGGCAATGCTGGAGGTTCTGCATATATGGTTTCTAATATGCGTAAGCGTGCAGTCCAAGTATCACGTTTTATGCTGCAAATCATGCAGGCTCCCTTATATAAAAACGAGATGGAGGATGGAAATGATACCGGGGAAGTACCAGAAGTCATAGAAGAACCTCCACTTGAGTGTGGTGAGGAGGGGCTTGCCATACGCATAGCCACAGAGGTAACTCGATGACTGAATCACCAAATGATTATTTTTTTATGTTGAGCCACAGCTAGAAGTTAATATTTCAACTTCCATAATTTTGGTCTTTTTGCCACTCTGAAGCTGTGATTATGATCATAACTATGAATATCTACTTTTGACTAGGGTTAGAGGCTGTACATAGATAGGTTGGTTTAAGTCTCAGTGATTAAGTCTTATCATCTGCTAACTTAAATGGTTGTTCAAGGTTCAAGAATCTATTTTTTTATGCCTGCTCCATAATTGGTCCTCAATTGTTTTTGGATCCTATCCTATTCCTTCATACCAAAAAAGGTATTGACAGAAGTCAAGGTAGGAATAAAAGCAGCTAGTCCCATCCTTTGGGATGAAGGCTTGTTGAGTTGAGTTTTATGCTATCAATAACCCTGTCACTTTCATTTCATTACCATACAGATACCCAAAGATAAACTCTAGTTTTCCACATCATTTCTTATCAATGTCTTAATGAAACATAATGAGCCTATCTAAGATTGTTTATGGTAAGCATAGGTTACAGTTTTTACCCCCATTAGTTTTGTTATTACCCTTTCCTTGATTCCTTTTTTTTTTCTTTTTGATTTTTTAAATAAATAACAATGTTACTTTCTTTTTTAATAAATAATGAGATAGCTTGAAACAAATTTGTTATTCTTCCAACTCTTAAGTTTCACAAACTGATCTAGCATAGTACATCCATCCCAAATCCCCAGGCTTAATTGATGCCTTCAGAATGAAGAATTTTGCAGGCTTAAACGTATTGATTACTTGGGTTTATTCTTTATTTAGGTGGCAACCTTCCATACAAAGAAGACACCTGCAGAGAAGTCATATGTGTCAGCATTATGTAGAATACTTGTGTTGCTCCATTTTCGGCTGTCAGAGCAAGGGGCTATCCAATTAATAAGGAGGCTATTAATTCGTGTGGCTGAATCTGTATCAGCAGAAAAGGATCTTGTCAAGGAATTAAGGCGGATGGCTGACCATCTCAAGGCACTGGATAGACATCCAGATCAAGAAATGTCGCAAGACCAAGCTAATCTTATATTTGGTAAAATCCTTAACTTGTTCATAAGAGTACCATGTGGAAAGGTTTTTAAATTCATGAAGTTCTAGACATTTGTTTAAAAATATTTCTAACGACTGAAGGTACAAAAATGCTTATAATCTACCCAGAATGAAGGAGCAGGTATTTTTTTGATAATAAACTTAATCCTTATAATCTACTGGTTTAGATAACGTCTGCGCAGAAGTATTGTGTGCTGCATTGCGGTAATGTTGAGCTAGACTATTGCAGGAGGAAATAAAATATGATGTCTGCCATATTAACTTCTTCAAGTAAACAGTTTTTCTGCTTACTACTAGTATGCAGCCAAAACACCACCTATTAGGTGTTGTTTCATTGACATATTACATATGGGATTGCATTCATTTGAAGTAGTTTTGGTGTGTTTTTCCCCCTTTTTTTCTGGGAGTATGGCATCTCTTCTCTGATTACAATCTCTATAATTCTTCTGCTTATAAATGTTGTAGGGAGGTTAGAACTAGACTTCAACATGGATTTCAACGTTTCTGTTGAAATGCCACAAACACCAGCTCCTTGCTCAACTAAACCAACCCGTCGCAGGAAACAAGTGAGGCTTGAAGAGGAATCTTCTGATGAAGACAGTTCCCCGACTTCTGTTGTTCCTAATAATCTTGGCACAGTAAGCGCTCGCTCACAGAGGGCAAGCAAGACTGCAGCACTGTCCAAGATGACAGCTAAAACAGCCTTCAGGATCGATGAAGATGATGAAGATGAGGAAGGCTCAGAGGTTACATCGGATGAAGATTCCGATGGATCTGATTAGTTCCTTAAATCAGTGGGTTGGCATGTTAGATTTCTCCATTGATGCAATGATCATTGCTTAAACATGCTATTTTGTTGTTGTATGGTTTCTCAAATGAATTAGGTTGCAGATTTTGTACATAGATGGGCACATGTGAGTTGTAAAATGTGAAATGTGTTACTCCGGTTGTTCGCAGGCTCACTACGTAATATATAGGCGGTGAAATTGTATTATGTTTTGATAATGATACTATAACACTATTGCTTGTAGTTTTGGAAATTGAGTCAAAACTTATTGCTCATTTGTAGTGCCAAATATGTCAGTTTCAAAGATTGAGGTATTTAAAAAATATGGTAGTTTTATTTTGGCTAGACAGACACGATAAAAGGGAGGGGATATAAATGTAGAAATGCTTGAAAACAGCTTATAACAAAGTCATTCTCCAGTAGAGTTTGATGCCATTGTGGCCTCTTCTTTGTCCATACAATACATATAAGCATATCATCATCACCTGACAGTGATGGATTCTTAAGATCAATATGGTGGCCCCTCCTCTACCCAACAAGCAGATATCCTGTGATCATTCTTGATAATAAAAAAGGGTCCACGTCACTACATCAGCCTTTAACATATCTATTAACGGTTTCCCCAAGGAGTGGGTAATTTGTAAGTTTTGTATGAGTTTGAGTATGTAATTGTAAATGTTAAAAAAATGAGTATAAATTTGAAAATGATTCCATAATTTATTATGCCTATTTTCATTCAGATAATATTCCAACTTATGTATACATAATTTTATTGTCTTAATATTTTTTAATCAATTGGATCCTTTTATGCGTCATAGTTGAATTAGGGTTGATGCCCATATCAAGGCCTATCCCAGGACTGTATTTTGAGTACTTGTCATATTATTAATAAAACTTGAGACTTTTCTCAACATGGAGAAATTCATTTGATCTCTCTTTATCGGATTTGACATTAATGTTCATCTTGTTTCGCATGCCCCAGGACAAAATCTACCCTCTTAAGTGGCAGAATCAGGAATTCTATTAAGGAAGGTTAACTTTAAATACCTTTATAATTACAATAAATTTAGTTTTTATAAGAAAATATATTTAAGAATTCATTATAATGATTAAATTATAATATCACAAATTTAATATCTTAGAAAGTATAACCCAAATTCTAGAAACCTAAAAATAAGGAGAGAGTATAAAAAGTTGATTTTAGATGTAATGAGAAAATCAAATAAAATCCATGGTACACACATATAAATTACATATGAAGACATGAAAACAAATATAGATCATATTCATGTTCATTGTAGGCAATTTACATTTCCGAGAAGGGTCAACACTAAGTATAGCTATAAAACAACTTGGATAAGCTTCCTTTCTCTTGGCTTCCGAGATCATCATCTTCAACTTACCTAATGCATTATCATGAATGCCTGGAAGTAGTGAGAGCAGACTCACACTTCACCATTGAAGACGTTGTTCAACTTATAGGACTGCCACCTCAATTTATCAAAAAGGGCATCTCTTACTTTCTATTTATAGAAGAGATCAGTCGTTCACCCTAATGCAACCAAATCAAATTGGAAATTGCCAGTTAGCTTCCACTACGCAACGGATAAAAGTTGTTGTCGATGTGTTCAACATAGCGATGTATTGTATTGGTGACTGATGTCTATTACAACGTAGTAGGCATCAACTTTTACCTTATGCACATATTCACGTAACGACATCAGTTCCTCCAATAATACCGATGTTTTGGAGGCTACCATTACCTAAAACTCCAACAACATCAATGACTTACAAAAATAAACAGTATACCGCCGTTGTTGTAGGGAAGTCTGTCTCGATTTCCCGAAAACATGCAAAAACAATGGGTAATAAAAAATCAATCCCACAGGCCACAGCCGACATGTCACCGACTAATGGTGCATCACGTCAAAACAATCCGATTGAATTTCATTTGTTCGGTTTTCCACAATACTTGCGTGCAAAATTGGCAAGTCACGTCTAGGGATCTAGAATATTTACATTATTTGATTTTATAATTAAAATGGGCCTGCCATGACCACTGTAAATTTGACGCTAGCATGCATGTACCATGCATTAATGAATATAATTTTTGCGGGAAAAAAAGAAAGAAAAAGAAAAGGTAAACACATAATAAATAAATAAAAACAATAAAGAATCGTAATTGTCTTGATATGTGGGCGTGCGTGACGAGGGTGCTTTTACACCAGGAGAGGCGTGAGTTTGGCCATTGTCAAAAGAGAAGACAAAAGCATTTTTGTGGTATTTTTCAATTGAAAGGTCGTTTTTCTTCGGCTAGAGGTCCGTTTTTCATGCTTTAAAGAGCATCCAAAAAGGTTTTCTTGGATAAGATTTCTTCTAATGGGGACTTAGAGGTTCACACACTGTTACAAGTCCCCCTCTCTCTCTCTCTCTCCCGGAAAAAAAACAAAAAAGAAAAAGAGGAATGCAAAAGGAAGAGATCGTGAAAGAAAAAGCCAAAGAAAGGGCAATTACAACTTGTACCAAAAGCATTTGTGATTAAGAACAAGAACAAAAGCAAACAAACTGGTCGACTGCAGAGTTACTGTTTAAAATTAGGTCCCTATCATTTATAAAAAATGGTTCGGCTATTCTTCTCTTAAGCTCTAGTGATTATCTAATATGGAACCAAATTAAGCTTTTTTTTATAGTACAAGTGATAATGAGGAGGGAGATTTCTCATACACACATAACTATAGACGCCATTGAGATTCGAACTTGATACCTCAGGTTTACAAGTCAAGACTCTTTTTCACTCAACTAAACCTCGTTGACAGTACCAAATTAAATTTTAATAAGAGGTCTTCCACTCAAAATTTCTTAGAATCTTGAAATTTATGGATTGTAATATATTTTTGGAGAGACAAAATATGATAACGGATTCCTTAGCCAGTCTTATTCACAACCGTGTAAGGAATCTGTTTTGTAGTTTAATTTTGTTGATAAAAAAAAGTTAGGACAAAACGAGCTAATATTTGAAAGGAAAGAAGGGATGAACAGTATTACATATATTAACTAAAAACTATAAATTAAATATGAAAAGCTAGAATCTTATCACGTCGATTCACGATCCACTTTCACTTTAAACGAACAGAGTGATGAATAAATTATTTAGTTGGAGAGGGGGAGAGAGAGAGAGAGAGAAAGAGGGTGACAACAATGGTACTGGCCACTGGGAGGAAGGAAGGGACCATTTATTTCATTTCATTTCATTGGTTAATTATTGTTATCTTGCAAATGGTGTGGCATCGCATGCAGTAGGCTACGTGTCCCTGAGTCACTCACAGCCTAACTTTTTTCCCATTTCGCTATCAAATAATTTTCTCACTTTTCCACAATTTCACTTAACTTACATTTAGCTCTTGATTGGTGTGTGTTTTGTTTGTACTTAATTTGGTCACTTTCTTTATCTTTTTTTATCATAAGAGAAGAAGAAAAAAACTACTCAAGAAACTCAGCACCACGTACGACTGCAATCCAACCTACACAAGTCAACCGTTAAGAATCTTCAACAAAATTTTATATTCTGACAAAAAGAAAATGGATTCAGATTTGGATTGAGGTCAATTTGATTCGAATCTGATGAGTTTACGATCTTAAACCGACGGGTTGTAGGACAAAGGCAACGTGTGCATGATCCTTTAGTTATTATTATGAGAAGAGAACACTGTGTGAATATATAAGACTTCAATTTGGATATCTTGGTTAGTGTTGATTGGAAAAGTCCACAATTATCAACCACTAGATTCAAATTCAAAGAGGCGAATTAGTTCTAAATGCAAAACACATTATTGTCATTTGAATCGAATTTGAATGTCAACCGTTGAATTTTTTATTTAACAATTAATGATTATAAAAAAAATAAAAACAAAATTATATAGTCTCGTTTGATTCGCGGTTTAAACTTCATGTAACTGAAATTGTCATGTTTAATCCCACGAGATGAACAACAACAACTTTAAATGCAAAACACTTTATTGTCACTTGAATCAAATTTAAATGTCGAATATTGAGCTTGGATTAAACAATCGGTGATCAAAAGAACAAAACTTTATGAGACTTATACTTCATCATTACAGAAATCCAACCATTTAATAGATTTGAGAATGAAATTTTAAGATAGGATAAATGAACTTAGGCCATCTTCAGTTATAGGGCTAAATGTAGTTTAGTGCTATAAATTTAGCCCTTCAAAATATTAATTTTTTAAAGAATAGTGCATGTCTAAATTTTTCAATCTCCAGCCATGCATGGCTATATTTTAGAGCTCTTTATATTTTATTATTTTGAGAAAAATTATGGTACAACATTCATATATTCCATAACTATGTATTGTTTAATTTAATTAAACTACTATTTAGAGACAATATTGTTTAATTTATATGCCACAAATTTAAATTATTTAAAAAGGTTTTAAATAAATAACTTTTCATCAATGGTTCTAACCACCAACATTTAAAAAGGTTATTACAAAAAACTTAACGGCTAGCTGACATCATCAATGACATAATTGCGCCTTTAATATTGGTTATTGGATCTGCAGTTACACGAGATGATTCGTGCTCTTACCCACACATGATACTTTCTCTTCTTAGAAAGCACATACATTGGGCCCACACCAAAATTTGGCCAATACTAAAATTGAGCTACAAGTGACCTGGTTGGAGAGCTACAATGCCAAATATGGCCAAATATTTTTTTAACCCGTAAGATAAGTTTTGCATTATTTTAAAAGTATATTTAACCTATGGCCATGGCTGGAGATGCCTTTGGTAATATTAGCCCTACTTCTTTACTTGCAATATGAAACGCAAGAAGCTTAAGGCTGACTAGATAAAGGTAGCCTTGACATAGAGGCAAAGTAATTATAAGGGGTAGGACTGGGTGGTTCAGCTGTCGCTTCCCTTTATTGGATAACAGAACACATGTCGTCAATCATTATTCAAATAATTCATCTCCTTTATTTTTTTAAATATATATTTGTGGTCAGCATTAATGTAAAACCAAATAAAATATATGTTTTCGTTTTCAATAATAAACTATGGGTTTTGATTTCCAAATATTCTCTTTCTTTCGATTTTTTGTTTATAAAAGATGGGTGAGTTTTAGTTTGGTTCCATTCCAAGAATCCATCTGAATAAAAACATGGTTGCTTTGGTACCTCAAGAAAATATGGTTGCCTTGGTATCTCGCACTGGCAGGCATATGCAGCGATACAGCAAAGGTCGTCGTCAAGTTGTAGGGTTCGTCTCCTCTCTCTCTCTCTCTCTCTCTCTCTCTCAACTTTGTGTTGGGAGTTTTGAGTTTTGAGTTTTTCATTTTCTTTTTGTTGGTTGCTTTTGGAATGAAGGGTTATATATTACTGCATTACTGGTTTTTGAAGGTGTGTTTAGCTGGAAAAGAAAACAGTAATTGATGAGTTGCAATGAGTGTTCATTATGGATTATAGGGAACAAAAAGTATATTCTATCTGATGGGGAGAGAGAGAGAGAGAAAGAATCATAGGAAATTTGAGGTTTATTGAGTCTTAGGATTTGATTGTTTTGGTTATTGAACCAAGTTTGGCCTTTTGTACTATTTTTGCAGATGTATTCCATACAGATATAAAACTTCCAAGCAGACTCCCTCAAAGCATGATGCACCAGAACTAGAAGTTCTTGTCATTACTTCACAAAAGGGCAAAGGACTGCTCTTTCCAAAGGTGCCCAAATCTTCTTTTCAATCAAATTAATTAATGATGTATTTTTTTTGCATTATTAATTCAATCAATTTAAACTCATACAATTTGTTCATAACAGGGAGGGTGGGAAATAGATGAATCCAAGGAAGGGGCAGCCTCCCGAGAGACGCTAGAGGAAGCAGGAGTAAGAGGACTCATTGAGGTTAGTTTCATATTTTCTGTTACTTGTATTTAATTAGATGTTGTGATGTTCTTGTTACATTTGTGAAAACCTTTTTTTAAAAGATTTTTAATTTTTTTAAATAATTTTTTTGCAGGGTGAACTGGGTAAATGGATCTTCAAGAGCAAAAGCCATGATGCTTACTATGACGGTTACATGTTCCCTTTACTTGTTCAGGAGCAGTTGGATTTCTGGCCGGAGAAGAATCTCAGACGAAGGATTTGGGTATGTGATTAACTTTATATGTACTTCGGTCATAATTTTTTTTTATTGCAATTGCTGATTTTATTTGGAATTACTTTTGTGATAGATGAGTGCTCAAGAAGCAAGAGAAGTTTGCCAGCATTGGTGGATGAAAGAAGCCTTGGATGGATTAGTAAATCGTCTAACATCTCAGCAACAAAATCAAGACCAAGAATTAGATCATGTTCTTAAAGCTAGGAGGGAAAATCTGATGGCATGTATGTAGAAAAAAAAAGTATTTAAGGACTTTTCCCTGTTAGACAAGAAGGATTTAGGCAAGAGAGAGTACTATAGGTTTCAAACAAGCAAGAAAAATTGACACCTGAAAAGAACTGGTTCTTGTTTTGTTGGAAGTCCCAGTTCCAGAGCTTTTGTTACAATTAATCATCTCGGGTTGGGGCCAACTCTGGGCAAGGTTGTTTCTAATAATAAGAGGTTCCATTTTCACACTTGTATTTTTAATAAGAATCTTAAACTGCTTATAATAAAACTGCTTCTAGAAAAAATCGCTTATAAAGCAGAAGAAGTAGTCCCAAACAAGCCTTCATAAAATTATATGCCGTCTTCCAACTCTGACTAACTACTTAGTAATACAACCAACACAATCTGCTGAATTGGCCTTTAATGAATTAAGACAAAACCGATTTTTTTGCGCTTCCCATTCTGTCTCCAGCTATGGCATCCTATTGCCTCTTGGGACATTACAAGTTGATCCTGCAAATCTTCCTTCAGCAAGTTGATGACAACCTAGCATTGTTGAACTCCAAACCACAGCAGCATTTCTAGAAGAACTTGACATAAATTCGGTGGAAGAGAATTGTGGACATGTTTGGTCCACGCTTGAAGTCCATGGAAATTAATGGCTGAGGCAAGCCAGGTTAGCCCACTTGTTCAGTTTATTTATTTTTTTGGCCAAAACTAGGGAAGAGGAGGGGGAATTTTCTCACACACTACCAAAGTGTCATGGGAGTTCGAACTTAAAACCAATAATCTAAAAGTTAACGCTCTTTTTCCCTAAGCTAAACCCAGTTGCCACATGTTCAGTTTTATTTCACTGAGCACAAGTATCCTTATTTTGGTAATCGACTCGCAAAGTTATGTAAAATCATGCATCATAACAGCTAGAGATCTCCTTCTGATAAGCTCAAAAGGCCCAAGTTTTACAATTTTGAAAGTACCTCTAGATCCACCCAACTGAAAGTCACATTGAAAGGATGGTAGATAGAGTTCTAAATTACCTGCAATAAGTTACCCCACCAATAGAAGCCCAACCTATTTACTCGAGACACCCACTTTGTCTCTAGAAACACCCAAAATAGAAAACCCAGTCATCCTTCTCATTCATCCCTTCAAGCCCCAACCCAACAAGAAGACTAGTGGGGGTTAACATGGGGTAAGTAAGATTAAAAACACCAATAAAATTTACAACAACTAGGAATAAGCTGTTCACCAATCACCACAGGTACTGATGATTGATGCAGCATATGGCCATCAATTGTTCTTAATTATGGACGACCTTTTATCTAAGAGAGCAGCTACGGACCTACTCTTTGACTAACCCGTGCTATGGCCAGGTGACTTTGTCTTTTTAAGCCTAAACTAATACACCCATCGGGCCATCCCACCCAATGAGAAGCCCTGCACTGCACTCTCATAATCCCCCTTCACCTTTTTTTTTCTCTCATTTTCCTTTTGGTACAAAAGGGGCCAAAGGCCAAATACAAAAAACCCTCTTTCTTTTAATATTTGGTAGAAAACAACCCCTCTTATTTTCTTGTTTGTTAAAACATTACCCCCTCCACGTAGAAAATATAAAAGAACTATGTACTAGGTGCGTTTTGATGAGGAAAATTCATTATGTCATTATGATTAGTTGTAGTTTTTTGTTATCAATGAATTTCACTTAGTACCGTCAAATTTAATAGTTATGTGCGTAAGGTAAATTTAACCCAACTCAATTTGAAATTCTGAATCCGTTCTTCTAAGAGAGTAAACTGAAAATGACAATGGCCGTCTGGACGATTTCTAAACCACAAGCGTAAACTGTGGAGTGGTGGGCATGAAGAGACCAAAGACAAAATACCATAAATTTAATACGACATATACATTACTGAATTGGACACACAAACCCTATCGTCCCCTCTCATTCTTTGTTCTGAACTTCTGAAAGGAAACAAAATTAATTTATTAACATTCACAGCTTGCACCTCCACTACTTCATCTATACATACTTTCACACAGAGAGAGAGAGAGAGAGAGAGAGAGAGAGAGAGAGAGAGAGACGTAACAAACGAAGCAAACAATATATGATGGCAGAGAGAGGCCGATCGATACCACAAGTGTTTGTTGTGGAGTGGGAGCTACAAAACTGTATGCATTAAATTCTGACTGCCCCATTCTTTATGTGTAGTCGTAGAGTAGTGATCAGAACCAGAAGTTTATTTAGGGTATTTCAGAGACAGACACTTGGAACAGACAAGAAAGTCCTTGATGTTTTGCATGGGCCTTGAATTAATCTTCAATGAATTTAGTGTATGACTTCAACAATTATTCAAGATTTAAGGGGCTAGGTTTGTATTGATAAGTTTGCTTAATCTTGGACTTTTTGAAGGTCTAGTCTCATGACCGACCCAACCCATTTTACAGGCCTAAACATAACACGTTTCTATTTATTTTAGTGTTCTTTAGTGGGGGACCTAACAACATCTCGTGACTTTTGTGAGGGTGTCAAGGCCCACATAGAATTGCTTCAAATTCACATGGTGTTCTAACTTCCATGACAAGTACATAATCTAAACCTAATCATTGAGCTTGAGGGAAGATATATTTTACACTTAACAAGATAATTACACACATGGACGTTAATTTAAACTGTGCAAATCACCTCCCACATCTGTCATTTTTTCCTTTCATGCTTGGAAACAAAACTTCCACCTTTTTTTTTCCAATAAAATAATACAATTGTGCAAAAGGGAGAAGGATTGCTTACACACATGTATTACTAAGGTGTCGTGGGGTTCGAACCTAAAATCATTAGTCTTCATGTTAATGCTCTTTTTTTCACTAGGCTAGATCCCGATGGCAACAAAACTTTCACCTTAGAGCTATAATAAAGAGCATGTAGTGCTATTTTTTTGCTAAGTTGCTCATAAATTGAACTCAAAGTGTTGAGGCGTTTCTTTCTCCTGAAGTAAGCTGTCCTATAAAGTTAGATGGTGAGAGAGCACAATTATGGTGCGATGGGCACCGTTGTGTTTGTGTCTTCACTCGAAAAAGGTCCATGTATAATTCATGGTAAAGGTCTATACCTATGATTCATGGACCATCTAGAAATTCTAGAAAATGAAAAGAAGCATCATCCCTTTTGTGTCTTGAGGTCTTATATTAAACTGAATATACCAAAAGTGAAAAGGTGAGAATAAATATTTACAATAATGCTACAGTCATCTAAACGCTTTCTCAAGTTTTACACCATGATCTCTCTTGTGACACATTACACAACACTGTAACAGTGACCTACTGCACTTTTCAATATCTGATGCAAGTCTTTAATTATTTGCAAAGATATCAAATGAACATGGATATTTCTCTTGGGGTCAAAGCAAATAATCATCGGCGGAAGATATTTGACCTCTGCTATTGCAAAAACTTCCAAGTGAACGCAAATACATGTAATTATTTACAAACCACACGTATTTAGCAAAACTTTTGGTTTAATAATATACATTATCAATCAAATATTATTGTAGCCATAATGAATATGGATAGTATGTTTGACATGTCGTAAAAACAGTCCACATTCTGAAAAGATAAAGGTGTAACATTTTTTTGTAATTAAAAAAAAGGTACAACTTTGTGTATATGCTATTAGTTTTTTGTTTCTTAGAAAATTGCCCCAAAAAAAAGCAGCAAATTATTAGTCTCTTATTAAGGGGTTTAAGCTCCAACGTTAATGTTCCTAGCTAGAGACTAGTACAGATTTGCCAACGTTCTCATTACCTCTCTCTCTCTCTCTCTCTCTCTCTCTCTCTCTCTCTCTCTCTCCCTTGTCCCAAAAAATGATGGGAACAACTCTTCTCTCCTGCTTTACAGTCCTTGTTTCTCTCTCATGTCTCTACAGTCCTACAAGTTCCTCCTCCACAGACTCCTTTGTGTTTGGAGGCTGCACACAGCAAAAGTATGCACCCGACTCGCCCTACGAGTCGAATCTCAACTCACTCCTCACCTCCCTGGTCAACTCGGCCACCTACTCCTCCTACAACAACTACACCATCATGGGCTCAAGCCCTCAAGACGTCATCTACGGACTCTACCAATGCCGTGGTGACCTGGCCATGCCCGACTGCGCCACTTGTGTTGCTCGTGCCGTGAGCCAAGTAGGGCACCTCTGCTCCTACACCTCCGGTGGCGCTCTTCAGCTAGAAGGATGCTACATCAAGTATGACAACACTAGTTTTTTGGGCGTGGAGGACAAGACTGTGGTGTTGAAGAAATGTGGACCGTCGATTGGGTATGATGCCGATGGAATGGGCCGTAGAGATTCAGTGTTGGCGGCCTTGGTTGGGTCCAGTGGGCCATATAGGGTTGGTGGGTCCGGGGAAGTGCAGGGTTTGGCGCAATGCGTTGGTGATTTAAGCTTATCGGAGTGTCAGGATTGTGTGTCGGAGGCAATAGGACGGGTTAAAAGTGAGTGTGGTGGAGCTGTTTATGGTGATATGTTCTTGGCCAAGTGTTATGCTAGGTACTCAACTGGTGGATCTAATTTTTACTCTAAGGGCCATCATGGTAAGTTACACTTAATTTGCTTATACAATCGTATTATTTAACGAACAAATTTGATGGCTCTAGTATTATTGATTGACGAAACATATAGATATAGTGTTTGTGGATATAACAATTTTATTTTGGTTCTTGTTTTTCAACAATATGAATGGCAGATAAATCTACCAATGATAGTGAGAAGACATTTGCTGTTATTATTGGACTATTGGCTGGAGTTGCTCTGCTCATCGTTTTTCTTACCTTCATCAGAAAGGTGTTTGGGGGAAATGGTACGTAAAATCTTCATTTGATTGCCTTTCTTTTACCCTAATTTATCCTTTATTTTATTATTAATTTCCATTGGCTTTAGGACCAGAAAGCAGATAGATACTGTATATTCAGGGATATGTTAACATAATGTTACTTTTCTTTGTGCAGGTAAATAAATAATGAGCTTGCAAAGTTATTGGCTTCCGAAGTGATTTGCTTTTGGCTCTCTTTTTTCTTCATTATGTCTACTTTCCTCTCCCTCTTTAATCTTTATGCTATTTTCTTTCTTTGATTTAAGATTATGTTTTTCTCTCGGAAAGTAGAGTTCATAGAAAAGATGGAAAAGATGGAAAGACGTACGATGGGGCACTTACCCAAAACAAAGTTGAAAGGAGGGTGGGTGACAAAAGGAGGCTCGAGATTCCAATCTCCCCTCCACTTGACAAAAGTGTGTTGTCTAGTATGAAAAAAAAAATTGGCATATTCTTTTTGTAAAAGCACAGATGATCTTTTTTTCTTTCTTTTTCTTTTTCTTTTTCTTTTTATAATTTCTTAAATATATGATTGTTTTGGGCTTTATAAAATGTCACCATATAATTCATTTTGTATGGTTTCTTGATGATGAAGCTTTGCACTAATTTAAAAACATTGCTATCCAAGGAATAGGAAATTTTGTTTATCACTCACTTCCTCATTAAGGTAAAGATAAAATACAAGAATCAAATCCAAAATATTTGTTAAGTCAAATAAATAAATAAAATTTGCGCACCCATCTATGAAGATTTATCTTAGGATGTATAAATTTATAACTTACCTCGTGCTCTCTTATCACCGAGCTTCTGAGTTATGAACCCCGTTGACAACATGAAAACTACTCTTTCATTATTTTTAACAACTTAGACTATAAAATTTCATTTCACCATCTGTTTTAAGTGAACATCATACTTTTATTTTTTGGGTCAAAATGAACATCGTACTCAGAAGAAGAATATCGGACATAATGAATGTAGCATCCAATAACAATTGCTACTAAACAAAACTACATAGATTGACAATGAAGGGAGAATCAAACTTTGCGCACACCAAGGTCAAGATTATGGCAGCCTTTAACATGCAAAGCCCATCAAGAAATTGGCAATGCATCAACAACATGGAAATTGGTCATCATCCTTTAAACTTTTTGAGTCAATTGGCAAGAGATGTAAAAATTATTAATGTTTGGCTTCACATATCTAATGTCCATAGCAAATTTCTCAAGAATTCTACCCTACTCATTTTTCTTTTTGAGAAACCAAACCAGCAAAATGGATCACAGAATGGCCCACGGTTTTCAGACCCATGAAAAGCCCAAATACGACAGAGATGTTGCTGGAATGTCGTAGAAGATAATACCTCAGAAACTGAAGAAGGGATAAGAAGGTTTCAGTAGAAGCTTCTCGGTTCTGTCAGATGAGTCCAATAGTATTAGTAACCCGTCATCCACGCCATTTTTATTTTCTCAATTGTTCACGTCAAACACCAAACCAGAATACACGGAAGCTTCAGAGACAGACCAAGTAAACAAACAAACAATGGCAGCTGATAGCATTTTTGGGTACCCATTGAGGCGCTTCCTCTGGAGCCCTCCGATTTTCCGAGAATGGTCAGGATCAACGGCCCTCATGGACTGGCTTGAATCTCCTAATGCCCACATATTCAAAATCAATGTTCCAGGTATGCCTACATGCCACTTTTTTTCCCAGTCGAGTCAATCCCAACTGGGATTTACCTTTTTTTTTGTTGTTGCTGGTTTAATAGATTTTGCTCTGTTTTCCTTCTTGCAGTTCATTTTTTCAAACTGAAATATTAGTGGGTTTTATGAGTTTAGCTCATTCTTTAGCTCCTCTGCCTCCAAATATTAGATTGTAATCTTAATTGGGTTTTTAGGACTGAACAATTTTTTGTGACTAGGGTAAGTAAATTGGGCACTGTTTTTTTTATATATATTGAGATTGAGCGATTTGGTGAAAATATATATATGTATATATAGGTTTTAGAAAGGAGGACATAAAAGTGCAGATAGATGAAGGGAACGTTCTGCAGATAAAAGGGGAAGGCGGGAAAGAGGAGGCTTACCATGCAAAAGACACAGTTTGGCATGTGGCTGAGAGAGGGACGGGGAAAGGAGACTTTTCTCGGGAAATTGAATTGCCGGAAAACGTGAAGGTGGATCAGATAAAAGCTCAAGTGGAGAATGGAGTTCTCACCATTGTTGTCCCTAAAGATGCAACCCCCAAGCCATCTAAAGTGCGAAACATCAACATCACCAGCAAGCTCTAAGCACCACCACCACCACCTAGCTGTTCACGAGAATCAAACCAGAAGCATCTAATGCTTGATCATGTGTCATGTATTGTGCTTTAGCCTGTAGCAATAAGTATATATGCGTGCATATGCGTATACTTCCTCGGTGTCGTTATAATGCACTAGGGTAAAGAAAATTACACTCCAAAAGGTCACACAGAAAATCAAGGCATAATGGGTGAAGAATGCAGAAGATCATGGGACACAACCCAAAGCCAATCGGATAACAACCATACAACCCAAAGCCAATTGAATGAACACCAATAAATTGGAATGAACCCGAGATGTGACTCTCGCATCTTCCGAGATTTATGGGATTCAACGTTATGTAACAATCCAATGGAGAGGCAAAAACGAATTTGGAGAGGGAGAACCTGCGTTATAGATAGAGAATAGAAATTTGTGGAAGAGGAGATCTATTGGGTGGGATAAGGAGGAAGGAGCAAGGTTAGGACTATGGAGTTTGTGGGGAAAGGGGAAACATTGGGAGGGCTGGGTTGGTGGAAATATGGGTAAACTAAGCTGCAATGAGGCACGAAGCCTTAAAAATGAGCACGAGCTTGACAAACAACTAGTTCTTAGGAAGGAGATAGCTTCGAACCAGACAAAAAGGACGTAGGAGCAAATAATTCAGCTTCCAACCACAAGACACCATGTGGATAAGAAGAATATCTTATGGATTAATTAATTAAATTTATTTATTTGGTTAATTAATTAATATTATAAATATGGGATATTATCTTTATATAATAAGATAATATCACAAATTTAGTTATTATTCTAATTTAGAGATATCATCATTATAGATATTATCCTAATTTAGAGATATCATCATCAATTAGTCATTTGATCCTAATCAAATTCCTATTTGATTCAATCTCTACAATTTGAGGAAAAAATATTTTCCTTCCAAATAAGATATTCTTTGAAAACTTTAGATGCCTAGACCCCTATAAATACATGGCTATATTCGATAAGGTAATCATTCTCCAATCTCAAAAACCGAGCAAAAATACCCTGAGACACTCCTCTCTCTCTCCAAGCCGATGACACCAACACTACCTCTAGCCATGCCTCTCTCATTTTTCCATATTTTCATACACAGCTCTGATACTCCTGCCACCTGATTATCTCCTCAGAGAAAACTCCGTACTTTTTTTTAGCTATTGTTTCTCATAGATTCAAAATAACTAACCTCGGCATTAGAGGGTCTTTGTTCGACATCATCGAGTGTGGTCTATTTACTCCTTTGTTTTTTTTACAGGAATCGAGAAAGTGAGAGAAGTAAGTTCAAATATGGAAGGATCTTCAAGCGGATATTATCCCGTGAGAATATTTGCACAAACAAAGGCGTTGAAGAATATAAAAGTCATACATCGAAAACTTGACTAAACAAATTACAAAATTTATTGGTGGTTCTACTACTAACAACACTGAGACCTTTTGTGATAAGATCTCACACATGCTGGGCTATGTAATTGGTTAAGTAGAGGGTAATATCAGTGTTACTAGTAATGGCCCGATGATCCGGTTATTTGAAATGTAACATGGTATCATAGGGCACTTATTGACCGAGTCTTTATCCTTACCTATGTGATGTTCACATGTTAGAGCTTGCTTGTTTACCTTTACTCTTTACTCAATACTTGGTGTTCACATGTTAGGCTTGATTGATTGATTTCGATGTGAACTTAGCTCCATGCATGGCCCACTATGTGGTGGTTCCTCATAAGGGAGTGCATGGAAGAATATAAAAGTCCAACATTGAAAACTTGACTAATAAAAAAAAAAACATATAATGAGTGGTACCACTACTAATAGCATCAATTTCTTTTGTGATAAAATTCCACACCTACTTGAATGTGTAGGTGATTAAGTTGAAGATAATATCAGTGTCGTTAATAGTGAGTTGTTGGTCTGTCTTTATGAAATTTAACAAAAGACATGTATGACTTTTACTATGAGAGAGACTTGAGACACCTCACAAAATGTGAAGGAAGGAGTAGGCAGAAGGGGCAGTGACCTCCTCATCGGCGCTCAAATTATGCTTGTGCAACTGGGAAGAGATCTCATGATAGGGTTCTTTCAACCAGTTAATGTTTGGCACACCAAAGTATATTACTGTATGTATGTCTCTATCTCTTCACTTGATTATTTATATATATTAAAAAAGAAAAAGAAAAAAAGAAATCAAAGCAAAACATAACCCAAATGAACCCCATATTAGAAAGTTCTTCCCATGATAGGGTTCTTTCAAGCAGTTAATGTTTGGCACACCAAAGTATATTACTATATGTATGTCTCTATCTCTTCACTTGATTATTTATAAATTTTAAATTTTAAATTTTTTTTTTTAAAAAAAAAGAAATCAAAGCAAAACATAACCCGAATGAACTCCATATTGGAAAGTTTAGTTTACATTTTCTATGTGTGTTGAACTCTTGAAGGAAGTTGAGGTTTCCACCCAAAATCAATTAGAAATGTTTTGGGGGAAGGGGGTGGGGATCCATTAATTGAACTAATAGTCAATATGTTGAGGTTTGATATCTACGTGCAAGATTTTCAAGATTGAGTACTAGTTGAAATGACTCCCAAAAGTTGTGTAATTTTATATAATCAACCCTTTTATTAAATATAATTTATTATCAATTTTTTAGAACTTGGAAGAAAAGGTACGAACTTCCTACATGCGATTACTATTTTTATTAGGTTTTCTGGCCAAACTAGCCATGCAAATAGAAGGGATGACTTTGTAAATTGTAACATCCATGCCTTAGAGATTGAAGCTAGCTTTCAATCAATCAAAATAATACGAACTCATTTCTTTTTAACATTCATATCATTTTCTCCAAAAGACAACTTTCATTCAAACAATTTTTTTTTAAAAAATTTCCTTCTGGTTTGACAATCACAATATAAGAGAGGATTTATCGTTGATACAATTTGGTATAAGCTATAACCAAGTAATCTTTGAGCCTAAGATTGAAGCTAAAGGACGACGAGTGAAGTACATATTAAAGACATATATGAAAAGCTGATGTGAATTTGAGAATGAATTCATTGTCCTCAAACGATCACAAGCTTCTGCTAAAAGGCATATCTTGGTTTGGCCTTTTTTGGTTGAAGATTTGATTAGGATTTTGTAATCAATAAGATTTCATTACCCAAATTCCATTTCCAATAAATCACCGTTTTATTTAAAAACAAAACACAATTATTAATTATTAATTTTTTTTTACTATAGATGGCCAAGCAATTAATAAGAACCTACCAGAAAAATATCTTAATGCAATCCCTAATTGCCCGTAGACATTTCTTATTGAGAAAGGTAAGATCATCGCATCCACGTTGGAGCTCCAAGAAAGGTTCAAAATCCCTTTGGACCGATCTAATGTTCATGGTCCCCATTTTTGAAGCTTCCTTTGATTGCCCCTTAATCTCCTCAAACTCGAAACTTTCAAGCATTTCCCACAATTTTTTATGTTGAGAAAGTCAAGTGGCTGCATTATTCCCATCTACACCTGCCTGTACTGTATCACCCCCTCTTTATATGACAACTCAGCCAATGGCCTTTTAAACGCCATTTCTGAATTTCCGGTGCTTTTAATACAAACGCAACTACTTCAGTCCTCTCTAGTTCTCAACCTCCCTCCTTCCCGTATTAACTTTTCCCTCATTTTCTCTCACTTTCTCTCCATCCAACCAGGGTCCAGAGAACCAAATTCGAATTCGAACTCAAAAAGGGATGAAACCCATTTCGTAACCATCCCCAAAGAACAAAACCCAGCTTTGTTTTTCACCATTGGAGTTGAAAAATGAAGTCTCCAAAGCAGCGCAACATGGTTTTCACCACTTTGTTGCTGATATATAGTCTTGGCCTTTGCCTGATTGCGAGTTCTGATCTGGCTGCAGATAGAGAGGCCTTGTTGGCTCTCAGAACAGCCGTTAAAGGCCGTTCAATGGAGTGGAACGTAACGGGGACCAACCCCTGTTTATGGCCTGGCGTTGAATGTGAGTCAGGCCGAGTCACTAAGTTGAGGCTTCCGGGTCGGGCACTAGTTGGGCAACTCCCTCTGGGTCTCGGCAACCTGACCCAACTCTCGACCCTCTCTCTACGCCTAAACGCGCTTTCAGGCCAAGTCCCAAATGACCTTGTCAACCTCGTCAACCTCAAAAGTCTCTACTTGCAAGGTAACTCATTCTCGGGTCCGATTCCAGAATTTTTGTTCAATATGCAAAGCCTTACGAGATTGAGCCTTGCTAAAAATAAATTCTCCGGTGAAATTTCGCCGGGGTTTAATAACTTGACGAGTTTGGTAACTCTGCATTTGGAAGAGAATCAGCTTACTGGGTCAATTCCTGAACTGGGTTTGGCCCTTGAACAGTTCAATGTTTCGTCCAACCAGTTAAACGGGTCGATCCCTTCAAAGCTTTCGGATTGGCCCGAAAACGCTTTCCAGGGAAATTTGCTTTGTGGGAAGCCATTGAAGGCCTGTAATGGGACAGAGAATACTGGGAAGAAGAACAAGTTGTCTGGTGGGGCAATTGCAGGGATTGTTATTGGTTGTATTTTTGGTCTCTTTTTTATTATTGCCATTGTGATCTTTTTGTGTAAGAGAAATAAAAATGGTGAAGAGGGTACAGAGTATGTTGCTCCAGCGAAGGTTCGGGAAGTTGAAACCGCCAGTGGAAAGACAGGGGTCGATAGTGAGAGTTTGAGTACTGATTTCTCGGCTGCGTCCAAAGGGAATGTGAAGAGTGGTGGTGGGAGTAAGAGTTTGGTGTTTTTCGGGGATGCAGTGAAGGTGTTTGATTTGGAGGATTTGTTGAGGGCATCGGCCGAGGTGCTTGGGAAGGGGACTTTTGGGACTACCTATAAGGCGGCTTTGGAATTGGGGGTGTCCATGGCAGTGAAGAGGTTGAAGGAGGTGACTGTATCGGAGAAGGTATTTAGGGAAAATATTGAAGAAATCGGGGGAATGGATCATGTGAATTTGGTCCCACTGAGGGCTTACTATTACAGCAGGGATGAGAAGCTTCTTGTGTATGATTACATGCCTATGGGAAGCTTATCTGCTCTTTTGCACGGTGAGCATTTCTTTCTTGGGTTCCATTTGTTGCATTATGATTTATTGTTATCATCATTTTAGTGTTTATTTTCATCCAACTTTGTTCTGATTGTATATCTCCGTTGAATTGCTACTTTAGGTATTCCATAAATCAACTTTTGTATTTTTGTTGCCCAATTTTTTACGTGCATGTCTGCAATTAACCCTTTTACTAATTTAGGCTTGCCATACATTTACACCAAACAGAGAGGAATCCTCAGAAGCCCAGTAGTCTGTAAAATAATTTCTAGTTACCTGGAAACTCTGATCATGATCCCATTTGGGTGAAAACAAATCGTTCCATATAGTGAAATAACAGAATGGACTGAAGTAATAGACAACAAGAAAATTATCATGATTCTCATCTGAGAACAACTAGGGTTTTCAATCTGTCTCAGCCATTTTATTACACCAAAGAAGCATAATGTTGAGTTTCTAAGCAAGTTGATAAGCTCATAGGGGTAAGAAACAATGTGTTTTGGTCCCTGGTTTCATGCCCAATATTGCCGTGGACAGTTGCATTTTGTCCCAAATCCCAGCAGTGCTTTCATAAAACAGATGCAAAGCATGCTGTTTGCTGCTGAGTTTTTGTGTAGAAGAATTTTGCATGTTTTTCTTTTAATTTAATAAGTTTCGATGAAGTGTTCTTTCTTTCTGTTGAACCACATTGAATTTATCAATGATTAGAAATATATTTTTGTTTTGTCTACTGTTGCCTTTTCCTGAAAGCAAGAAATTTCATTTTGGTCTAGTGGTGCCCATTCTCCACTTTGTCTCATGGAAAATTGCTGCTGCATGAAAAAATTGTTTGGAAAGAATTTTCTTTCTATATGTGACTGAATGTAGCTCTTGGGGTTCTTGGATTATGTTTCTGGTAAGGAACAATTGATATACCAGTTCAGTTCTGTGTTTTGGCGCCTTTTGTTATTATCATTACTATTGCTACTACTATTTTTACTGTTGTATATTATTATTATTATTGTTTTTCTGTTGATGACATTTTGGTTTTCTTAACTCCAATGTTTAGTATAATATTTGAATTTGTGGAAATCGTGAAGCTCCCATTCTTTGCAGAAATTTGAAGCTTTTGACAGTCAGCAAAGGATGGATTTCTACATAAATAATTGGATTTTGTTTCTCACGCAAACAATATATACTTCTTATTTTTCCCTTTTTTAATTTTTTAATTTTGCATGATATCTATGCTGTTACAGAACCCCAATATATCTGCTCAGTAATTTACAGATTTTGATAATAATAAAAAAATTTAGCACTGAAAAGGCCTTGAAAAGTTGCATTGTTCTTCACCAATGTAAACTCCGAGACTCATTGAAAGAGGGTCAAAAGCAATGATGCTGAAGACTGTTTTATTGTTTATCATTTCATTTCTTTACTTTTCCCCTACAGGAAACAGAGGCGCTGGAAGGACTCCATTGAATTGGGAAACAAGGTCTGGCATTGCTGTTGGAGCTGCTCGTGCAATTACATACCTACATTCTCATGGTCCTACGATCTCACACGGAAACATTAAATCTTCAAACATTCTTCTCACTAGATCCTTTGAAGCATGTGTCTCTGATTTTTGCCTTGCTCATCTTGCAAGCCCAACCTCTACTCCCAACCGCATTTCTGGTTATCGTGCTCCAGAACTCACAGATGCTAGCAAAGTAACCCAAAAAGCAGATGTTTACAGCTTTGGTGTATTGCTTTTGGAGCTGCTTACAGGAAAGGCTCCAACCCAAGCTATCATGAATGAGGAAGGAGTAGACCTTCCAAGATGGGTTCACTCTGTGGTCCGAGAGGAGTGGACTGTTGAGGTGTTTGACCTCGAGCTTCTCAGGTACCAGAATGTTGAGGAGGATATGGTTCAACTTTTACAGATTGCACTTGAATGTACCGTTCAGCACCCTGATAATCGCCCTTTAATGGGCGATGTAACTAGCCGAATTGAGGAGCTTTATAGTGCCAGTTTAAAGCATGGACAAGATGCAAATCCTGATATATCTCGTGATGTGGATGATGGGCTTTCTCAGCAGCATTTCTCAGCTGACTCTCATATACGTCCATAAGGATTGAACAAAGATCAACATTCTTCCTGCATTGCCCTTCTGGTCAGGGATAATTTAGTGCTTTCATTATTTGTTTATTCTTGAGTTTCTCGTGAAAGAAAAATTACCGGCAGGATCATGTATTTTTCTCTTTTGGTTTTCACCTTCATACCTATTTTCTTAATAGCAATCTTCTTTAATTAGCCCCTGTATTACTGTTTATGCTGTATGTGGAGGGGGATATCTGTATTATTATTTATAACGTGGTTGCCCGAATTGCGAACTCTGAGTTTGCCCTTGGTGAGATGCTCACTCTCACCCTCTGTCCCTCGTAGCTTTGAACTGGGTGCAACTTTTCTATATGATTTGAAATGCTTGAGTTACTTTCTGGATTTTGAGTTGAGTATTTGCCATTTATTTGTTCTTTCGTTTCAGCCAAGTCAAGTATATCTCTGTACTTGGAGAATAATCTTATCATGTAGTTAGGTCAATTGATTCTCTGGGCTCCCATGGTTGCTTTAGCTTGGTATCATTCATTACACTTCCAATGAACGTAATAAGATAGGCCATTTTAAACTTCAACATCAATGTACGTAAAGAGTGACCTTATTCCTACCCACCAGTCTTATTTTTTATTTTTGTAAATGAATTTTGAATACAATTTAGCTTCTTTTTTCGGGGTATAAATTTGCTGAAAAGTAAGAAACAAAAAGCCTAGGGCTCTCATGCCAGTTATGGAACCTTTTCTTCTATAGTCACTGACCTCGGGGGACAGCTTGGAACACTAAAAACTCCAAAATTATACAACATAACCACAAATCTAACATAAAACCATTACAGAAGATTATTAAGAAATTATGTAGTTATTGTTTATATGGCTGTCTTGAGACAATGGTTGCCGATCGTAAAAGGCATAGAGATCTTCTTAGCCGTAGTGGCTCATAAATCCTTCTCCAAATCCAAGTGGATTTGGTCTGAAATAGGTAAGTCTTTAGGAGATCCGAACTAGGGCTCCTCTTCCATCCTTTGCCTTTGGGGCTACTCAAGCTAACTTGGCTTGAACTCAAAGGTGATTCCTATAATTTTCACACAAAAAAGAAGGTGAACTGAATTGTATAATAAGCTTTGTCGGACAAGAAGAGATCTATCCCATATTCCTTATCTTAAACTCGTCATGTACGCCAACAAGGTTTAGCCTAATGGAAAAAGAGGTTTTGAGTTGTAGAGTAGTGGTCTCATATTTGAACTCCCATGACACATTGATAGTATGTGTAAGAAACCTCATCACTTTTGTAATTTAAACTATTACTTGTATTTTTTTTAAAAGCTGGTCACGTACATTTTGATACCTTTCATCCTTTCACTGGACACATGACAATATCCTATTTATAGTCTCACATAATTCAATGTCCCCCTAATCAAACCCTAAACCCTCATAATTTTGGTCTCCATTCTTCAAATTTGATTAATGGCGTTCCCATCCAATTGCTCTGCGCTTCAATGTCATCCTCAATGACAACTGCATCCAATTTTTAGTTAAAATTATTCTTATGACATGTTTTCTTATATAGAATTGGTATTGGAATTATTCTAATTTATGAATTTCCTTTTGTTTACGAACATATGGGTGTTGACATTATTCTAACTCTCGACTTCCCCTATACTTATTAACACATAAGTAATAAAGAATTGTGTGAGTTACACATTAAAATACGTAAGTTGATATCTTAAAAACAAGGAATTAGATTCATTAGGGATAAATAATTCATCACATGCCCATTCATTCTTTTTCCAAATTTAAAATTCCATAATTCATAACTTCCTCAGTTCCATATAAATAAACATGCCATTAGTTTTAACGAAAATTGAATGGAATTGACGTCGGGGATGATATTGATGTGTAGAGCAATATGATGGGAATTATACTGATCGAATTTGAAGAATCAATTTTGAATTGACCTCTGTTTTCATCAATGTTGGGAACCTAAAGCAATACCACATGTTAGAATGCTTAAAATATGTTGGCTTATTTGTAATATTGCCAATACATTGTCTACCACGACATATAAAGCTTAGAAGAGACATTGCTAAAGTGTCTTGAGACATTTGAAGAAGAAACAACATAAATTTTGGGACAAAAAACTTGAAAACAGAAAAGAGGCTAGTAACTCGTAATAAACCTTAAAAATATTTTTGGAAGTACAAAAAAAACTTACCGTTTGAATAGAGGTGGGCACAATTTCGAGTCAACCCCGATTGAATCGTTAAATTCGATCATGAATAATGCTACTCTTATCACATTTGTATACCACATTTCCATACCACCTTATGTGGCAGATGAGGTGGACAGCCACATCAATTAAAATTATTTAATATTTTCTTTTCTTTTATGATTTATTAATACTTTAAAAAAATTGTTAATTAAACTTTCTTTATTAAAATACACTTTATTAATTTAATTGATGTGGCATATGATATAGACATGCCACATCATGTGGTACAAAAATATGGGATAAAAATGTGGTAAGTGTAGCATTACTCTTCGATCATAATGGGTTGAACGAGTTGAGTAACGGGTTCGAACTAAAGCTTCAAAATAAGAATAATTTTGAGATAACTCGACCAAACTGTCCAACTCGATCACAAAAAGTTTGGGTTGAGTTGGATTGACCTAATAATGAGCGGGCCTTAAATTGAAGAAATCATAAACCGCTATATATCGGGTTGAATTATATATTAGGACTAAAATCGACCCAACTCAACCCATGTCATCCCTACCCTAAAAAAAGGAAAAGAACAGGGAAAAAAAAAAAAAAAAAAAGAAGCTGTCCGTGATGGAATTGTGCTCTCGCTAAAGAGAAAAACAAAAGGAGTTAAAAAGGAAAAAAGAAAAAGACAGCGGTCATCACAAGAGGAAGCCAAAAAAAACAGACAGACGTTGATAAAAGCATCACCAGTCCGTGGAGTTTCGTTATTTTGTTTTTGATTCTTTTCCCCAGTTTTCCGTTTGTTTCTTTGAAGAAATTCTCAGGCTTTCGATTCATTATCATCTTAGAACCACTCACCCTGAGACCCAAACTCATTTTCTTGACAATGGGTTTGTTGGATTCCTTCCTCACTTGGCTCCGGAGGTAACCCATCTTGCTCTTTTTCATTTTTCTTTCTTTGGGTTTGAGTTGCTGTGGAAGGTTTTTTTTTTCTTTCCCCGGTTTACTGATTGCTGTGTTCAACTTGGTATTATAAAGATTTGAGGTGCGAAAGTTGATTAATTTAATTACTTCCTTCCTCCTATGTTGCTAATAATCAATTATGAAAATCAAAACGAAAAGTAATTGCATTATTTGATGGGTTTTGTAGAATCTGTGATCACACTGAGCTTTGTTCAATTGAGAACTCTATGGTTTTAACTTTTATATCATTCTGAAATGAAGTTTCTTTAGGCTTTATGATTCAAATGGTTTCCAGCGTTATCCTGTTGCTTTTAGATAACTTAAAAAGGATCGGTGATTTCATTTGTTTATACAATAGATTAGTTGCATAACATGATTTTCTGACTTCCTAATTAGCGGCTTAAAAAATATGTGGACACACAAAATTTTATGAATTTGAATTTATCGGTCCTATCAAAATTGTAACTATGTGGCTATTCTGCTTGAGGTTGTCTTCATTGTTATGACCATGATGATGACAATTATGAAAGTGAGTTTCAATCTTCTGAGACTAGAAATTTTACTATTCCTCCATATGAGAAAACAAGAAGAAGAAGGTTGAAATTCTTTGTATTTTCTGTTGTCTCTTTAACTGGAAGGGGTTATGGGAAATTGGCCTTTGAGTAAATATTTGGTGTAGGCAACTCTTACCATGAGTGAAGTACTAGAAACCATCTTTGTGCATTTCCTCTTCGTATTTTTAAATAGTTTTTCTCCTTTCGAGTCTATTATAATCTATGAAATTGAAAGGGTAAGTACATTGTTTTTTTTTTTTTTTTTTTTTTTTTTTTTTGGGGTCAAAATAGTACATTGTTTGTTGGAATAACCAACCTATAGTTTATGTTAGTATGATTTGGAAGTTCTGCGTTAGTTTTTTTATGCCTGCATTATGCAGGGATACTGGAATTTGGAAACGTTCGATTTCTCTGTTTTAGGGGGTTAAGTTGAGAGAATGACTACTATCCCATTGTTGTACAGCAGATCTAATGTTGACAGTGGATGTGAACCCCTTGTTAATTCTCATTACTCATTCCACTCCTTGTACTCTGTCAATGATTTTTCTTCCTTTGAGTTAATAGTTAGATACTTCATCATATGGCATTAAGCTTCATGGTCATGAATGGCTTTTTGAGCTTCCTGTGAGTTTGATCTAATGAAGTTCGAGAAACACTATAGTAATCTGTTGTCAGTTCTTTTCATATCCTTGAAGGGCCGTGAACCGTGCATCTCTTTGTTTTGTGTGTTTGGTTATATTTGCTCCACATGTCATCATGGATAGGCACTTTCTTTTCTTGATAATAAACACAAACTTTATTCAAAATTCAAAAATTGAAAGTCCAAGCATAGTCGATAAGTGTTACAACCCTGGACCCTGCCCAAGGCATGATGGCTGCAGTGCCTATGCCAAGGCATGATTGCTGCCATGCCCTTGCCAAGGCAAGGGTGCGTATGGCAGGTGCACACAACCAAGTGAAGAAAGGTATAAGTGTGGGAATTCTTGTACAAATGTGCCAAGATCTTGTTATCAATGAACTATGATGAGCACACACACACACAACCAGTAAAAAAAGGATAAAAAAAACACACCACAAAAGAAAAAAAAATCCACTAGAAATTGTAACGAAATGAGGTTTGGCGATTTGTGCCTTTGTCCTTGGTAATCACCCTGAGAAATTTCACTAGTCAAGAAAGGAACAACTTTGCTTACGAGAAGAAGCCCCTTAGCCCTTTTTTAACCCTAGGTCTTAATTTCTCTCTCACCCTTGCTGAAATCCTTTGGTGCCTCCCTTGTATCTCTCATTTTGTTTCCCAACTCCCTAAAGTTTTATTTGTATCACATAGGGCTCAGCTTACAATTAGACCGAAGTAGGAAACTAAAACCCTAAAAAAATATGTAAAAGACAGTCCGGGTTAAAACAGGAAAGCTGAGAGCCAACTGGCCGGCTAGCTAGACTGACTGGTCACTCACTGTGCGACACATTCCGACCGGTCGCTCTGCTTTGACTTCGAATCCTGCAGTCTCAGTGAGTAGCTACCGTTCGCCCAAAACCTACTGACCGGTCGGACCCTTGTACAAGCCTCGTTTTCTTGCTTCCAAACTATCAAGATTTCACTAAAATATGTGTAAATTAATGAGATTTATGGTGAAAACTCAGTAAAGCATGACCATGCACACAACAGAGATCTAGAGTTTTCTGAAATGCAAGCGAGCACTAAACAGTTGAATTGACAATCGAAGTTCCAATGCTAATAGATTTTAACCACCACACCCCCCCCCCCCCCCCCCCCCAAAAAAAAAAAAAAAAACGAAACCTTAATGAGAGAACTATAAAGCCCAAGTTCAAAATTTCATACAAAAAATTTGAAACTTGTATTCACATGATCAGGCAATCCCTAGAAAAGTAAAACAAGCATGTTTGAGAAGTTTTAATAAGGAAACTTAAAATCCTAAAATCTCAAATTCATACGAATCCTGATGCAGTTGTCAGTAGATCAGGCTTGCCTCTCGTTTGATTGAAACATCCTGTCTTGTTTCATTTGATAAACCAATTGAATGGATTCAAAGTTGACAGATCTCGGTCGATTGATGTGTAGCAACTTCAACTGATCTTTTGTCTTATGATATTTCTTGATATCAACACTCAGTTTTGTATTATGCTCTTTTTCTTGCAAGAGGCAGCAACTGTAGTTGAGTTGTGTGTAGCGAAATAAGTCATTAGGTCCTAGAAACATGAGCAAAGTATGAATAGCAAACCAGATGGGAAGTCCCTACAAGCCCCAGATGGGTCCCAGCCTAGATCACAACTTTGATGCAGAATGGAGTGACAATTCCATTCCATCTTGCCAGCCCTTTGTACACCAACCTCTTAACCCATATCAGTTCTATGATATGTCTAAATTATCTTGGTAGTCTTTAGTTCCTACCAAACCGTCCCGACTACTCTGTCTGCAAATCCCCTATTATTTCAGTTCGAACAGTCTCAGCTCCAGTACAGAGTCATATCTTCCTATCTTAGCTGTACCTGATCTTAAACGATACAGAGTACAAGGATGGTACCTTTGAGCCATTATAATCTGTTTACACCTGGAAAAACTGTTACATGTCTGGTAATACTATTTGATACGAGATGGGACAAGTTTACTGATACATTGTTTACGCTTGTAAAGTGGATCCAAACTTTACACTAGATTGAGTGCAGTTCTCTTATTTCCATACTGGTTCTCGGGTTGTCTGTCTGTATATCTGAAAATGATGCCATCCATGCATACACTTTTGATTTTTTTTATTTGCTTCCCAACTGGTTTGTTCAGGAATTGTTTTACTAAATTCATGGCAGATGGGTGAAATTTCGTCTGATACATATATTTGTTAGATACTTCCACAGAAATATCAGTGTGAAGGTTTGAAAAGGAAGAGAAAAAAGGATTTGTAGTGCTGAAATTTGTACTCTTTACAGAACAACTTTGCCTAAAATATATTCCTCTTGGATATGCATATGATGACTTCTGTTAATCCCTGTCCAAATTGCGCATTCTTTGGTTGAAGCATAATTTGCAGTAATTTTGTACGATACTAGCACGTTTTAACCATAATAACTGTAAGGTGTTATAACTGTTGGCTTCCACATCTTCACATTTTCGTAATTCTTGAGCACACAATGAAATAGGTGGAGAGTCCATTTTCTTGGGCAGTGAGTCCTATTTGCATTATCCTTTCTTTTATTATGACACTGTTGCAAAATGGAAGGTCTCTAGATTTCTCGATGATCGGTCTGCTAACTTTGTATCATCCTACTCTGTGCCTACATTTCAGCTTATTCTTTAAACAGGAAATGGAACTTTCACTAGTTGGGCTTCAGAATGCAGGAAAGACATCTCTTTTAAATGCCATTGCTGTGAGTGAAACACAAACTTTGCACATCCTTTCTAGTATGTATAGTTGCTACCCCTTCACATTAATCATTCTATGTTTTCATTACCAGACAGGTGGCTACAGTGAGGACATGATTCCAACTGTAAGCATCTTTTCTCGAACAAATTGTGGAATTAGGTTTATCACATTTTTTTAGGTGGTGTGAAAAACATATGTTTCTAGTATTTTAAGAGGAATTATTTCCTAATATGAAAACCAGGTTGGATTCAACATGCGAAAAGTAACCAAGGGAAATGTGACAATTAAGGTTTGGGACCTTGGAGGGCAACGGAGGTTCCGTACAATGTGGGAGCGTTACTGTCGTGGTGTCTCTGTAATTGTGTAATTCCTTCAGTCACTTTGTATTCTATTAAGTTTTCTCCTTTTGAAATTTCATCTCTATCTTTTGCCATCAATTCCTTTTCAGATGCTTCTGGCTTTTGGGGAAATTAGCAAATGCCTGCCTGTGTGCAGGAACAGTATATTTTGATCCTGAAAATTAAGCCTCACCTTTGGACTCTTTCTATATTTTTGACATTTTTGTTCTCTTAAGAAACGTTGAAAAATTTAACTGTCAATCATGCTTATGAAAAAAAGACTTGCTTCGATATTTAAATCCATTATTATATAAAGTCGGCTGTCTATCCTTAGCGTTCTCTTAGCCGGCATTAATCAATTCTCTTATCCTTCATCAGACAGCTATTTGAGGACTTTCCACATTTGTTTATCAATATACATACATCTTATATTTATTTAATTTAGAGGTCTTGGCATTCATTCCCAGCCTGTTAGCTGAGCTGTCTATCAATCTGGTCCCTTTCTAATTCTTCCTTCATACTGGATGTTGTCACAGGTATGTAGTTGATGCTGCTGATAGAGACAGTGTTCCAATATCTCGAAGTGAGCTACATGATCTCTTGATGAAACCTTCCTTAAGTGGGATTCCTTTACTTGTTCTTGGCAACAAAATCGACAAGTCTGAGGCTCTTTCCAAGCAAGCATTGGTTGATCAACTGTGAGTACAGAATGTGATATAGTTGTTACTTCAATCATCATTCGCTGTTGATTATTTCTACTCCTAGAAATCTTGATGTGTTCCATTTGGTGTTTTCAGAGGCCTTGATTCAATTACGGACAAGGAGGTCTGCTGCTATATGATCTCATGCAAGGATTCCATAAATATAGATGTTGTCATTGATTGGCTTATCAAACACTCCAAAACGGCAACCTGATCCATGACACGAGCTGAAAAGGTGAATTGATGAAAACAACCACTGTTGAGACTCTGTAACTATAGTAGGATTTCGCTATTCACCAAATAGAATGATCTGTACAGTGCTTATCTATCCGGCAAGTCTGTCATGCTTTGGTTGTTGTAAATTGCCTTGTTCGTTTGAAATGATTTCGATTTTCAAATGAAGGATACTAAATTAGAAGCACCATTTTTGTGAGATAAATATATTGTGACTTGTTATTGTTTATTGTGCTGACGTTTTGTGGTGTCCCCGGACTCCCCGCGAAGGCTTTTTTTAGTAGGAGACTTTGGGAGCTAATCCAATTCCCAAACACTAGAAGGGCCATTTTCTTCTCGTCGTGTTTAGAGGATGGGAAATGGAGACAAAAGTAATAACCAACCAGATTGAGACGCATGTTTGATTCATATTGGAATGAACCTAGTTGAAATCTGAATATTTCCATTTGTAAAAGAAAATGGACACTAAAATAGCACCTGCTTGCACTACATAAGTTGAAAATGAGTAATCAAGCTAAATAATATTGAAGGTGACGATAGAGTTTTGTCGTGTCGTTATAATCCGTCATCTTTGCATATAAAAAAGCTTTGCACACCACAAAGACATCATCGAACATCTTTTAGCTTGTATGTGTATATGTGATTAGGTATCAAATCAATTTTTTGCTTCATAACTCTGGTCTCTATCATAATGAATAGGAAATTCAAATCATTGTCCGTCCATTGTAACATCCACACGTTTGGATGACCTCAAAATTCTAGAACACAATTCGTTTCAATGGAATTCTCAAAGGGAAAAAATAAAAAAAACACTTAAAGAGAGAAGAGAAGTGTTATTGAGTAAACAAACATCCTTTTGTCTTTGCCAATGTGAAGCATCTAGCCGGTGTATGATTCCTCATCTAGAAGTGAAAAGGCAAAGACTTTTGTGTAAAGACTTGGACTGGCAGGGGTTGCTGTTTTTGTAGAGAAATTATTAAACTAAGTGGCACTGGCAAGTGGAAAGTCCAAGTGAAATTGAAATTCCAAGAAAATAAAGTAAACGTGAAAATTTTGTGGGTAATACTAATAGTAGAAGGTAATTGAGACGCAGATAAGACCATCTCACTGTTAAGTAAGAAATTAAAGTTACTTTGGAATATATGCAAGTTGAACGGATCTGACTTGCATTGAGAAGGTTCGGATTGAAGACAAAATAAAGGATGCGCATTCACATACTTTGACCAAAACCAGACATTCACATACATTTTTTCGGTAAATTATTGGGTTTCAATTCTAGCATTTAGCATATATTGTCCGATTTCTTTGAAAAAAGAGGTTACATATAGTTCAAGTCTACACGACATACAATTTGTCTTACATCTAGATGTGAATGTTCGACCTTTCATCCTAATTTCATTGTCTATCGAGAGACAGTGTAACTTTTGTCAGCTTCCTTGACTGACACATATTTCTTGCTTAGATTTCAATCAAACAAGCGATTTATAAATCAACAATTACAAATATTATGTATACATATTGTATATAGTATGAGTGGGGAAAAGACCGTTAGAATGATTCAAACCAGCTAAATCAAACCAATTCAAATGGTTTTGATTCTGTTTTTGCACCAAAAAAATATAAAAGTACATAACCAAACCAAACAACAATTAGTTTGTTTTGGTGTGGCTTATGTGAAACGCCTAAATTCAACCAAACTGCCTACATCAATGTATTATCTTTTAGGCATTTGGAATTTCTTATTGATTCTAACTGTTATTGGAGGGGTGCTTCCAAGTTCCAACCTAGACAAGACCCAAAATGGGATAATCATGCTCCGAACTGGCGATTGACTTTACTAGATAAAGACAAGGAATATGAGTATGTATGTTTTTTAATTTGTTTACGTCTGTTGTTCTTTAAAACAGCTGCAGTAAAAGCCATATACAATGCTAAATTCAGTGGGTATTGGCTGGCTTTCTTTTGCAAAGTCTGGTGCAACATTATTTTCAGCAGAGGAAGAGGATCAAAACACCAGCAATGGGAAGAGGCAAACACTAACCCTTTCCTTCCCTTACTAACTCTTTCCCTTTATGGGAAGAGGTTTTATGAGTAAGAGAAGGAAAATTTTGCTTAAAACTAAAGTGTGCAGGACCATACATGGCGTATAAAAAAATGTATAGTGCTTTTGAAAAGAACAAATATACTAAAAAGTATATACGGGAGGGGCTCTATATTAATGGATAATCATATTACTTTATATATAATTAATTAACTTTAATACGAAAATTAATCATTACTTCAGTTAAATTCATTAATTAATCTTTATTTTTATTTTTATAATGATCCTAGCTTTCATCTTGTCTGCGATAATGATGATCAAATAGGGAAGTCTCATTTCTCTTTGTATTTTTTTTAAATACATTAATTTCTATATTTAATTTAATTAGGACATAATTAAGAGAAACTTTTTTTTTTTTAATGAAACATAATTACGAGAAATTGGATGGGACCTTTTTGCTTTGTACATACGACTAATTAAAGAAGCAGTAGTGTAAATGTAAAATTGGGGATGACGGAGAAGTACAAAAAGCATTTATTTATAATTAGGGTTCCAAAATTTCCTCATGAAGATTTGTGGCGGTGTCGTTTTATCTCCAATGGAGTGTCTCACGCTTCAAACGCAAGCAAAGAAGGTTGATGAGGTGGAGCTATCTGATCAAGACGCCCGCACGTGTTACGCGTTACCCCAGCAGGTCAACACGTGTATACCCAAATGTCGGAGAAAAAACTGACTAGCACCACAAAAAATAGAAATTAAATTAAATTCTGAAAGATAAAAAAAAATTATGGAAGTAAACGAAACAATTAAAATGTAGCATAGTGACATCCAATGTTTGTTTAATAAAGTTTTTAAATGGACTAATAGTGGATTCAAATAATGAATTACGCTTTTAATAATTTTTGACAGAATATTTTAAAATACTTATCGGTTGAGATAACATTTTCAGTACTTCTTTTAAAAACATAGGTGTTTCTTTAAAAAATATAAATTTTCAATGAAAATTTTATTGTACTTCTAATAAAATTGCTTATGAATATAAGTGCTTCTTGCAAACAAATGTCTGTTAAAGGAGGTCATGAATTTAAATTCCAATAACACCAATTGTTAAATGAGAGAGAGAGAGAGAGAGAGAGAGAGAGAGGAAAAAAAAGAAATAAATCAAATACTTGAACCAGCTAAGCCAAGCCAAAGTCCATCCATAGTAGGAAAGTCTTCTTGGCCTTAGGTGCTGCTTGGCTTATTATATTATTATATATTTAAGAGTTATGTGGGTGAAAAGATACTATATATAGGTGGGTGGTGGTATGAGTCTAAGCTTGTCATCTGCACATCTCAGAATCAGTCTGTGCCTTATTTTACATATCTGCCTGCCTTGGCCTAGGCCTAGCTAAGCTAAGATTGCTAAGTTGAAGACCTGAATATAGTTTATTGAGCAGCTACTATATACAAATTATAGCTAATTGGTCTTATAGCTTTTGTGGGTTGTGTTTGATTTTGGGGAGGATTAATAAAAATGGGAAGGCAACCATGCTGTGACAAAGTTGGGTTGAAGAAGGGGCCATGGACAGCTGAAGAGGACAAGAAGCTCATTAACTTCATCCTCACCAATGGCCAATGCTGCTGGAGAGCTGTTCCTAAGCTTGCAGGTCTCATATCCATTATCATATTTATACTTCGTTTTTGTCACTGCATTCTAGAGAGAGGCAGAGAAAGAAAAAGAGATTTTGTGCAAATTTGAATGCCCTGTTATTCATTCTTTTTCTTTCCTTCAGGGGAGAGAGAGAGGGGTAGGAGAACATGTGTTTTCTGTTAATGCGTTTGAATTCCAAAACTTTTACAAGTTTCTCTTTTGTTTTCAGAAATTGGGTTTATTCTAATTCATCATTTCATCTCTTCATCTTTGTTTTTAATTTTCTTTTCTCTCTCAGAAAAACAAAATAAGCTGGCTCTGAAGTTTTCTATTTGTTTTTTGTTTTCTGTTTCCTCTTTTGTTTTTGCTCTGGGAAATTAAGGGAAATGAGCTAACAGTTTAAGAGGCCTGATTCTCATGATTATCAATATTAAAGTGGAAACTTGTTGGAATTTGAATGCCCCAATATTTTCAATGAATTATCAGCTCACTGATTATAGCTATGGTGGGTTGGTCTCAATTGCAGGATTGTTAAGGTGTGGAAAAAGTTGCAGGCTGAGATGGACCAACTATCTTAGGCCAGACTTGAAGAGAGGTCTTTTATCAGAAATTGAAGAGAAAATGGTCATTGATCTTCACGCTCAACTTGGCAACAGGTTTATTTTTTTATAGCAAGTTCAAATATTTTCTGCCATTTCTGAAATTACAGATTAATTATAATTAAGGAACTCTATCATTTTAGTAAATAATAATAGAAGACCAGATTATACAATTTCTGGGAAAAGAGATGTCTGAGGATCTTACACCCAGTCCAACATGATTTTTTTTTTTTTTTTTCTTTTGACTTGACTTGAGATTATTAAAAAAAAAATTACAGCATGTTAATTATTATAGAACCTTGAATTCAACAGTGCTGAAATATGCAGTCTTGTCCTTCTGTATATTTTGTATTATTGGACCTTTCTTATGGCCATAAAGTCAAATAATCTTTTGATGATGCTAAAAAGACTTAAAGCAAATTATTAAATTTGTTTTCTTCTGCATTTTCTTTCTTGTGTGCTCAAGTCAAATGTTGTCTATTTTCTCAGATGGTCTAAGATTGCCTCTCATCTCCCTGGAAGAACAGACAATGAGATCAAAAATCATTGGAACACCCACATCAAGAAGAAGTTGAAGAAAATGGGGATTGATCCTCTCACCCACAAGCCAATTGCTAATGATGTCAGTGATCAAAGCCAACAAGAACAAAGTCAAAACCAACAAGAAGAAGCACAAAAATCTTGTCCAGCTAATGACACATTTGAAGTTGAGCAAAACACCGCTGCTGCTCAAGCCATAGAGGAGGAAGGAGGAGGTGATGAGTTGGATAAAATGGAGCTCTTGATTGATGGGTTCTGCACAGATGAAGTTCCATTGATTGAGCCCCATGAGATTCTGGTCCCTTGTGCTCCTTCCTCTTCTTCATCAACCTCTTCATCTTCATCTTCTTCAAATTCGGCATCCAACTTTCTTGAAGACCTGCATCTCCCAGATTTTGAGTGGCTTTGTGATTACAGCAACAACAATGACAGCGTTGGCTTGTGGGATGATGACTTCAGCAGTTGGGGTCAAGAATCTTGGGCATATGGGATTTTGTGAAAAGGAGAATTAACAAATTTTCCACTTGGATTATTTGTAATTTGCTTGTTACTTTTGGTTTTTTAAAGAGTAGAAAATAAATTATAAGAGAATAGAGAAAACCACATCTTTGAAAAAATCACAATTTCTTTTAGATGTGACATTGGAGTGGAGTAAGCAAAAGGCAATCCCCAGATTCTAATGTTCTTGTAAGAAATCCAAAAAGTATGTAAATCATTTTTTACTCTTTAGAAAGTGAAATAAAATAAATTAAAATAAGGTTTTTGTGTGTTCATGGAAGCATTTGGTTGGATTGGATTGATTGTTATTTCAATGTATTTTTGTAGGCTCCAGTTTTCTCTTTCTCATCATGTTTTCTTATCCTTTGTCTTCAAGAATTAATTCAGTAAACCTTTTCAAGAACCCGATTGGTTACATTTCATTATCATGTTATTTAAGTTGCGTCACCTTTTTCTTGCCTTCTTATTTATTGTTCAATGTAATATTGTAATATTGTATTGATCACAGTGATGATGATATTGGCTGTCAATTTTCATTTTTACGAAAATTAAGGAGAATAGCGTTAGCGTTTTCTCACACACAGTGTCAAAATTCTATAAAACCAATAATCATCAAGTCAATACCATTTTCCACTAAACTAAATCTCGGTGCGCCATCAATTTCCATTGATCCATACAAATTATGCACTCAGCAGGCTGCTCACAGTTGTGAGGCACTAAACACGTGTAGTCAGGCCACAGAGTTAACGCCTACATGTTGCCTTAAGTTATAGGCTGGTCCACAAATCGCACCAAACTTCCTTCAAGTTTCCATGTTCCTAGGTTGATGAGAGAAACAAGATAAAGAAAGAAACCAAACTGATTGTCCCCCTCTATCAATGCTTCTTTTCACTGTTGTTCAAACCCGCGGGTAAGATTAGCATTTCATATGATATATGATATACAATTCCTAAATAAATTATTGTCGAATAAAATCATGTGTTAAATTATCACCTGAGGATCAACATCACATGACAATAGTAACTTGATTGCTTAATACATTTACAAAGCTAATTTTTGTATCATTCTCGCCACAAATTTACTTAATGCATGAAGTATCGAACTCAGGACAAATTTGTATTATATATATGTGAGTCGAATATGAGATTTAAATTATCACTAGATTAAAGAGTAGTTGATATTTAACTAATTAATATAAAGTTAAAAAAATTTATTTGTTTAGTATTATTCATTAACTTACATTATCATGGGAAGAAGAACAAAGCAAGTTCGTTTCTTATTTATAGACTATAGTTCAAGAGATTTATATACTAGTATATGTAGTCAAACATTAGCTAGGATATACGTGCTGGTATTTTTTATTATTATATTATTTAAAACCCTTTCTGTTTGAAGGAGATTAATTTATTTGAAAATTAAATTCCACGAACCAGGGGCAAGTGGGGGAGCAAAAATGTACCTTTAAATTATAAAGTAACTGAGCGGATTTTGTTTGTTCTTCTTTGTCATTTCTTTCAACTGTAGGCGACTCTTCCAATTAGCTTAGCTTATATATGAGAGTAAGAGCTTAAACTAACTATTTTTCAGTTCTCATTTGGAGTTGTAAAGAAAGTGCATATGTATACTAAACTATGAAGGAGTGAGGTTTCTCACACGCACAACCAAGATGTTATGAGAGTTTGAATCTGAGACCTCTGATATGCAAATTAAGGCTATTTTTTTCACTATGCTAGACCTCATTGACTGCCATATATATACCAAATCTAAATTATCTTTGAGATTTAGGATTTAATAGTAAAATAAAATAAAATAAAATATGTAGCACTTGGAATTTTTTGTTTTAAAACTCGATAATGCTTGGATTTGTGATTTTGAAAAAAAAAAAAATTTGAGATTAAACGTTGAGAAAGAGTAAAACAAGCAGTCTAAATCCCAAATCAAAGAAGGTAAACCCTTTTTTAATTATGTATTGCAACATGAGGAAAAACTAGTGAGAAAATTGCTTCTAGAACGCTTAATAGCGTGTTCGAGGATTTAAAAGCCAGTCTGGCAATTAAAGATTCCCTTTAATTTAATGTATATGTAGAAGTAGAAATGCCCTCACCCAATGTCAACTCCTTTGAGATGGGTTGCTTGTCAACCTATTATTAATTTTTAAACCTATGATTAATTAAAACCAAGTAAAGACAAGTACTTAATCATTATTGCAAATTGCAATGACATAAATTCAGATAGAAACTCTAAGCAACAGTTGTTTTCCAAGCCCAAAGAGAGCTACGTTGGACCATCATCTTTCTTCTATTTTGATTTTAAATTTTTTTTAGTACAAACGATAGTCTAAACTACAAAGAATTTTGACCAAAACAAAACTTACAAAGGGAGCAAGATTTAGGAATTCGAATCTAAGACTATTAATCTGCAAGTCAATGCCCTTTTTCGACTAGATTAGATCTTGTTGACTAATTTCATTTTAATTTTACGTTAAAAAAAGTGTTTCATGTACTACCTTTAATTATTATATATTATCATATTTTTGTTTATTATATTATTATCATACGTACGTTAGTTCAATATATGAAAATTGTGAACTCTGCCACATGCTTTAAAGAATGTTAAGAGGATGTTAACTACATGATTAGGAAACTTGTTAGTAAATGCGACCTAGCGATGGGGATGCCTTGGTCAATCAAGGCAGTTGAGTTTGTTATGTATCCACTGCTATTAAATATTCATACACAATCTTAAACTACAGCACAACCTTAAAGAAAACCTACGTTTCCCTCTATATGCAAGGTCATGTTTGATGTTTGAATATGAAGTATCAACCAAATAAAATTTGTATTTCTTGTGTGTGGTTTATTCATGCAACAACCTTGTATTCAGTGTCTTTGGTTGGCAATCAGTACAAATCATTGTTTTTGTCTCGTGAAAGTTAGAACCGTAAGCTAGAAAGTAACATTTATGAAACAATAGTCCAACCGTATACCGTATGAATCACTAGTTATGATAAACTTTAAATTGTAATTTAAAAAATAAATATAGTTCCCGATTATGACATGTGTGTTGTAAAGATTCATTAATCAACCCGGAGAAGATAAGAAAGTACTCTCACAAAAATAAACATCCGTACACCTAGTCAAAATTAACCCAAGAAATAATGTGAATAGGTCTTTGTCATTGTACGATAGCTTCTTCTTTCAAAGAAGATTTCCTGTTCCATGTCATTGACTTTATTAAAACCAATTTCATTTTATTTGACCATGAAAAATCCAGCCTGAGAAAAATAATTATAAACACTAAGAGATAAAGACATCAAATAAAATTGCTATACCATCTGGATTGCAACCTAAGTCCTTGTTTTATCTTTTGATGCGAAGTTGTCTAACTTGACAAAAGCTAATAACTAGCTGTCTATCCGCGTGAACGACAAGAAATATTTGTAAACATTCAGATATATTTATTCCTTACAATATTTATAAATGGGGACAGTGACGACTAAGAGATGAAAATGGAAAACTTATTTCAAAATTACGTATTTTGAATTAGGGCAATTTTATCCAAAAGGGATTTGAATACCTTTTCACTTTTGTATGATTATATATACATACGTACACGAATACTATGCGTCAAGGAAGAACACGATGCCCGTCGATTGATAAAAGTTATTTTGCAGGAACTTTGCAAGTGATGAAGTTGTATATGTGTAAAAAAAAAAAAAACACAGCATACGTTTACGATACATACGAGAATTATAATACGATATGTATGATGTGAATCTCAAGTATACCAGTGGATTGTAGGAAGAAAAATTGCATGTAGTGCGTAAATGTAGAGCATGACATCAATCATGAGTTGGGAATGCTTATTCAGTCAATGTTGAGGCCTAGCACTCTTGAATGAGTGCCCAAACTTACGCCACCATTGCGTTCTGAAAAATAGAGCTGGTAGAAAATAATGTTGGGATATATCCATTCAAAGACGATGATGAGTTATGGAAGTAGAAATAAACTCAAAATTTATCACCCTCTTTCCTACGTAGTGTGGAAATCCCAAAGTCTTTTTGGCGACTCTTACGGATCACAGCCATAATTTGTTGTGAATCCTTTCAACCCCTTGAAGCCCTAGTGCATTCACACTCTTTATGTTTCTTGATGTACTATGCTTCATAATTGCTAACAGAAAAATGTTCATGCCTCCAATATCTATTTTTATAAATTTAGTTCAGATGCATATGTGAGGTAGATCAATTCGACAGGCAATAAATTCGTTCCAAATAAACATGCAAACTTTTTCTACAGATTGTTATTGACATTTGAAAAATAGTCATCGTTCACTCATTCAACTTTGTTTCTCCCTTGTATTTTTATATATGAGTGCATGCCGACGTTTTAAAATGCCAATAACAATTACCCAAAAAGAAGTATGCAATTATATATGAAATTACTTTTAGGATTGGCAATGACATCAGTAAGTATACGGTGAAATATAATTATAATTAAAAATTATTTGTATGTGTGTCAATATTTGGACAAGAAAAAAAAGAAAGGACACAAATGGATTTTAAATGATTCCTTGCATGTTGTTATTTCCAATTTATTTCAAATGTAATATATCTAGTTATTTTCAATACATTCAATCTAATGTGAATCTTGTCAACGGAGTCTAGCCTAATGAAAATGTCATTGACTTGCAAACTAGTGGTCTCACATTCGAACCACCCCATTGCACATTGGTAGTGTGTGTATGAAAAACCCCTCTCCTCCTATAATTTGAACTGTCACTTGTATTAAAAAATCTAACGTGATTCTTATTTCTTAATTTTGTAGCAAATTTAAAATCATTTTGTTCAAATCCCTTCATGTAAACGAAGCATTAATCATTTCTTCGTATTGGGGAAGTCTAAGAATGATGTTTTTCTTAAATTAATTATGTTTTGCAATCACTTGAAGTTGCAGACCCTCGGTGCTGTGATTGCTTCTTTTGCCAACAAAATGGCTCTCAATTGGGTTTTGTTATTGAAATTTCTCAAGCCAATTATATCCCACAAATTAGTGGCCAATAATAATAGTTATCATAACACACCTGGAAGTCGCAAATAATGGTCCCATGAATATATTGTACTAGTGGATCGCTGCACTGTAGCTTTCAGAAACATCATGCGCATTCTACATTCTCCATCACCATATCACTTGTTATAGATTCCTCAAAATTCTCGTTCACATTCAAAATTCAAACTCAGTGCCCTTTTTTGTTTTTTTGTTTGTTTGTTTTCTTTTCAAGCTGTGACAAATATTCCTTATAAGGAATGAACTTTTTAATTTTTTTCCTTTCTAAGGTGAATATAAGGCACATATATTTTTTATTACTAGATTTTACACGAAATTTAAATTGACAATGTTGATTGCTGTATTATTCAAAGTTTACAATTTATAAACTTACTGTTATTTTCCGTTAAGTTGTTGGATTAAACACATTTTTTGCCATTAAATTTTACACAAAATTTTAATTTAGTCACTGAAAAATGCAAATGCTATCCTATGCTATTAATAAATTAATTTACAAATCGATTTAAAATTTATTTCCGCGTAAATTAATAAATCTTAAAATTGTTGAAATTTGACATCATGCTGATGAGTACATGACGGCTTCTTCTTGGGTCAGGGCAGTCCATAATAGTTTACGTGTCCTTCCAATCTTTCAGTGCGACTCAAATCGCCACAAGTCACTTCCTCTCGCGCTCTCGCTAGACGACAAGGGTTCGTGGGCCACACCCTTTCACGGGTTTCAACTAGCGCGTGGGGCAGCAATTCCACGGTCATAATACGGCTCTGACTTTGCGCTAAAAAGCTTCAAAACGCGGTTCCGCCAGCCTTTCTATCCACTCGCTGCCAAATGCGTGGACAAAAGGACGCGGCACGACAGTGTTTGAGATTTTTTTTTTTTTTTTGGTCAACACAATGTTTGTGTTTGAGATTTGGATGGTGATGAATGCATAATTCAGTCCACGTGTCACTATCAAGATCCGCTGAGTCAAAACTCCAGTCAACGCAGTGGTGAGAGGAATGGAATGCGTACTGCTCACCAAATCACGTCACAATCACTCAAAAACCTAATCGTTCATTGGCTAGGAGGTTACATATGAATATCAATAGATATGACGATTTCTGTCGGGCAAATTTTATTATAACTAGTTCCTATTCGTGATTCGATCCATCGTTAATTATTACCGGGTGCATGCTTAAAATTTAATTTGTTGCGGACTTCATCAGAAATTTAAATGTGTATCGAGGTTTTATTTCTTATCTCAACTTTCATTTTAACTCATATTTCATTTGTGACTTTAACCGTAGCACAATTTGAAATGTGTTATGTTTTTAAAGAGGAATTTTGGTTTTCTTCCCAACTAATCTTCAAATGAATATGTAATTTAACTGCAGTGCTCTTTGTTGTGTTTGATTAAGTAATTTTCTTATAGATATTTTACTTACCTTTAAATTTAATTTATATGGTTAAGATCTCTAGAGGATCTTCTTTGTAAGTGTACTTCGTTTAAAAAAATAAATAGAATAAAATAGTGTTCTTGAAATTTTATTTTAAGGAACAGTATGCTTAATTAAATGTGCGTTTTTATAAACTAAGAGAAGGTTGGGGTCACGTATGCCTATGTTTAACTTTGTGAGTTGTTTTATCACGCTCTTACGATGATATTTTTTTTGTCTTTTGTGACATTTAAAAGAAAAAATTGGTAAAATAATTTGAAATCAAAATAAACTGAGTACTATCTTTTAAAAATGTATATGGTTTTTCTCTTCTCAATATTTAACGGAGCATCCACTCCGGATTGATGAAAAACAAAAAGGAAAACTACACCACTGTGGTTATCTTATCTGTGGACCAAATTAAGTAAACCTGACGCCAAGTTCATGTACCAGGCAGGCCATTTGATAGCCCACAGGTTTTTCAGTCGTGGATAAAGGTATAATACTATAATGTAGCTAAGGTTTAATAAGAAATTCGAAAGGCAATGTGTGTGGCAGAACATAATATATATAGCATAAACAAACTAATCTACTCATGTCCATCTAGCTTAATCTATGCTTTTTTGTTTTTTAAATTCTCCCTTTCTTCTTCCCAAAAACAGAAAGACAAAAGAAAACAAATAGATAGATAGAATCACTAAGGAAAAAAAAAAAACACAAGATAAAGGTATAAAGTGCACAATAAAAAATTGCACATGCAAAAAGAATGGAGCATGTCCCCTTAAACAATGATTGCCTCCAAAATAGAACGAGAAAATAAAGAGGTAGTGGAGGAGTAAATGGATTGGGAGGAAAGCAACACAGAAAAAGATGAACCCAATTTGGAAACCATTGTTTAACAAGAGAAAGAGAGGCTGCCAGATAATGCTTTTTTCTTTCTTTTTCTTTCAGAGATTGAAGAGGAAGATGAAGAAGTTGTTATGCATGTTATTATTATTCCTTTTTTCTTTTTTTTCTGTTCATTTCTCAATCACTTTTGTAAAGGCAGTTTTCTTTACTATTTGTTTTTTGGGTTTGTTTTTCTCACTGGGGCGGTCACAGAATCATAGGCCGGTTGCTCATGGACTGTACTGGAATCATTGCTGTCTGAGATGAGTGGATTTTGGGTCCCTCTGTCTTGCTCTCAAGCTTTATTTAGTCTTCATTAATCTGATGAATCAAAATGAATCAATGCTCCAATGAGTGCATATTCAATAGAAATACTACTTTTTCAAACTTATTATAGTATGTTCTCAAATCACCAATAATCCATGCCAGGTTTGAATTCTTATCGGCCAATGCTCAAGTGACCAGAATTTCGCAATGCTTCTGTCATCATATATGGTGAAAAAGGTCTAAATGACTATATTTATGTTACTCCTACTTTTGCACTAATTAGCATGATTTTACCAACCCACCACTAAGAAATTTGAGATGATGCAATGCCTACGCATGTTAAGTTAGCATGCTTATTTTTAACATTGGCGTAACTACGTATATATACATACAGTCCCGTTTTATAGAGGGATGTTTAAAATAATTTTATTTAAGGGACACCTTTTAGGGTCCTTTATGAATTTTTTTTTTCAACGATCCAAACCATCTATTTTTTAAGTCTACATTCATAGATCATCATTGCAAAAAAAAAAAAAAAGACAAATCGGAACAGTTTCAATATCCAAATGTTTCAAGAAAATACTAAAATTTCAATAATTCAATTGAGTGGTTTCTACAAAATAGATGGTTTGGATTAGTGAAATACAATACGGAGTGGGCCTTACAAAAATATCCCTCAAATAAGCTAATTTGAGAGATCCTTCAATGAAAGTTATATATATATATATATATACACACACGTTATTAGACTATGAATCTAAATTACATATTAATTCATGCAAACTTAACTTGATTAATAATCGAGATTCACAACATGACGACATAACACCTTATGTTGCTAAACAATCTTAACATTTTGTATTAATTTCATTCAAGCACTTTGGATGGAAATTATACATTACCTAGACACATCACTTTCTTGTTTGTTGGAAATAAAAATGATGATATTTCTGGCTTTCTACACCACCTTATGGATAAAGCCTAGTCTTTCATTGTTAAGGTCCACATTGCTTAGCTAGTACATGTACACGCCTGTCTATATACCCTCTACACGGTTTTATGGTGATGTGGAGTTTGAATTTGTCATTGGGTCCAAAAAAAGTGGAATGATAACTGGACTACATTTGATGATGAGAAAGTGTTTGTATTAAGCTCTGCTTGCTTGCCAGATGCCACCACATCACAAAATGAGAGGAGACAACATTACAAAGCATTCTGAAATAGCACAAAAAATTATTTTTTCTCCAACATTATTTTATATTTACCACTTTCTCTCATAATGATGATAGACATTGATATATCCAAAGGTTTTTTTTTTTTTTTTTAACCCAAAAAAAAAAAATTTGAATTTGATTCTTTTGATGCTAATGCCCCATCCAATATCATGAAAACCTTATCTTGTTCAACCACACTAAAATATATATGCTTCTACATTGTTCTGGACTTGTGCTAAAGTGTGACATTTTGAGGCCTTAGATTATTAGAAAAATGTGTGCAAATAAAAGTGGAAAAAGATGATTAGAATATGAAAGAAGGGGAGACAAAATGTTTTGGAGGGTACCCATGTATGATGTTTCATTTGCTTCCATATGTAGAGTTGGATCAGTAACATTGAGACACACAATCCCTCCACATTTGATCTGGATTTCCATAGTCTTGGAGATTATCAATTAGATTTGTCGGTGCTCAACCTCTATCAAGTATTTGTTAAACACATCAGCTTTGTTGTGTTTTCTTTTGATTTGATGGGATATAAAGCTAAGTAGGTTATGTTGGTTTGTAGTTGTTTAGCACTTTCCTCTTCTTTTTTTCCAATCTCTCCACTCCAGATTCCGAAAACAGAAATAAAACATGGCTTGGTGCGTGGTGATGCTCATCTTGCTTATCCTTGGAAAGTCTAATTAAAAGTTTGCTTACTTTAAATAAATATTTATGTATCGAAGTAAAAGTTACTAAATTTTGTACTTCTTTTTGCTGCTTGTGAAATTGAGAATATTCATTTGTGATTTTTAATTCAGCTAATTTTATATGTAATACATAAGTCAAGGATATGCCTCCCTTTTTTTGGGTCACATGGTGGCAAAAGCAACTACCATTCTAATCTGGGCCGAGACTTTCCGGCCTTATCATTCTAATCAAGGAAATCCCCTAGTTTTTAGAAAAGTATAACAGTCTTAGGGTCTAATTGCCAATATTGTCTCACCATCCAAATAGTCTATTTTGTTAGTACACATTTTAAGTGTGCTTCCTTCCTCTCATGTAAGAATAATAAAAAACGATGTGCTAGTATTATAAAGGGGTCTAGCCCAGTGGAACGAGTTGACTAATATATCAAGGGTCCCAAGTTCGAACTCCCATAATACATTGACTATGTATGTGAAAAAACCTCCCTCCCTCAATATTGCTTGTGCAAAAAAAAAGTATTATAACTATTTTTGTCTCGGATTTATCCAAGAAATGAGATTGAAAAATCAACGAAGAAATTGAATCTTACAAGGCGAGAATACCATTGAATGATCAAATAAGCTAAGAGAAGATGAAATTGAGCCGAAGCCCATATCCTCAATGCATAAAGACCAGGCCTTACGAGAAAGAAGATACAGAGATAAAGACCCCATAACAGTGACAACAAACAACGGTAGGCACAACAACAATTACAAGAAAAAACAACACAAGGTGTGACTGGGTGGGTCTGGACCAGCACAAGTCAGAAAGCCCATAACGCCAACTAAACTCACTAAAGGGCGACAGGCACGGAGGAAACAAAACATCAAAACAGAACAAACGAACATCAAATAGCGAACAGAAAATCACAAGAACGCCAGAATCTGTCTTGAAATTCTGCCAAAATATAGTCAATTTCTTGCAGCTATTTGCCTTCCAAATTTTCCTATAAAATCCTATTTCCTCAGCGACCTAGTAAAAGTATGGCCTCGAATAATAATGGTGAAACTTCATCCACCATGTCTCAGATCACAAATATTTTGTTCAATACAATTCTGTCCTCCTACATCACTAAAACATCTAACCAGGCAAAAACTAAAATACCCCCCTCTTTACATAATTAGAAAATATATAACACAACAAACGCTGTTACGCCGCACCGTTCAACTCTGGTCAAGAAGTCAATACAAGACAAGATATATGTTAAAGCATGTAAATACGATGCACCTAGTATCTTTTTCATCTAGTTGCTTTCTAACAATTGCCTTCAAAGGTAAGTTTATCGATGAAAAGTGAAACTAGTTGGCTCCAACTTGATAGTGCAAATGAGCTCAGTACCCCTTCATCATATACTATCAGAATGGGCTGCAGTCACAATAATTATTCCAGAGCCCAAAAGAACTGCCCCTGCTCATTCAAGAGCAAAACTTCTGGGTAAGTTAAATCATGAACAACTTTAACTTGCTTTTCATTTTGCAGCAGTAATTTGATAGTTTGAAAGGCAAATGCAAGCTGTTCCTGCAAACGATGACAGGGACGACTAAGTAAACTTAAATGGTATTGTGTTTCAAGCTCAACATCAAATATGATAGGTGCCTCGTATGAATCTTGAACATAAAAAATAAAGAAAAGAGTATTTAAGAAGAAAAAAAATCACCTGTTTGAGTTTCCCCACAGCATGATCAGCGCCTCAACTAACAATCTTCGGTCTATACTTCTTCAATCCTGTAGAAATCAAACTTTTTTCTTTCTTTTATGTTATCATACAATGACTATAGCTGGGATATTCATCCTATCAAAATCTGCCTCGTGTAGCAACGTACATTCCTCTTACGCTAATTAGGCAAAAGTTATGATGATACAGGCAGTAGGAATTTACATCAATTACTAAACTCATGAAAGCCATATTCCAGCAACTTGACGTGGATAGTCCCATATCCTCATAACCAATTAATTTGAAAGGCCTAAATTGTGGTTAAAGATGCATCAGTTTATCAGTTTGCCATTGATTTCACGCATCAATAACTTGGAGCTGTCAACAACGCGTTTGCTTTCATAAACTATATAACTACACATTTCATGCCTGGGTGCTGGTTTGAGTGATCTTAATTCAAGGAGGGGATCCGTAATCTGAGACTTACTGCAGATCTCCCTTGCTGGCTGGACATGGTTCCACCAAAAATCTGAGAGAACCATTTTCAAAACATCCCAGTATTCTGCATCTCGGTATACTCTGAATAGGCTGCTCCCTTTAGGAGTCCAAACATAGAAATCCATCCAATCCCTGTCAAGTATTTCCATTAAACCCTGAGCCTGTGGAACACAGTATAGAGGAATTCGTGACCAAGGGGTAGCCTTTTTCATATTTCCATCAAAAAATGGGCACTTAATCTCCAGCACTCCTCGTGAAGGCAATCCGTATACCAGTCTATCAACCACCCCATCTGGTGAAGCTCCTAGCCAATCATCTCCAGCATTTCTATTACCATAGACTTGAAATTCAGGAAACAAGACAGAATTTCCTGTTATTAGTTTGTATCTTTCAAGTGCTTCCTCTTCTTTGATATTGCTCCAACAGGTAGCCAGGTTACCCGAAAATGGCTCAATTGCTCCAATCTTCTCTAACCAAAGCTGGAGTCTTCGGCGATGAAAAAAACCAATGGCCGCAGCAAAAGTGCTAGCTGTCAGTTTATGTTTTCTGAGTCCTTGCCAATTTTTGAACCAGTGCTGAAGACCACTTGAGCGAAGAACAGAATAACCTCCAGACGAAGCAAATCTCATAGAGCAATGAGAATGGTTGAGAACTTTTCTTTGGTTAACAAGCATACTAGGATCCAGTACTGAATAGAATTGGTTGCTGTAGTTTCTCCGACTAGTTGCATCTGTAACAAGAAAATCATTTTTTTTTTTTTTTAAATCCCAAGAAAACCTATGATACTTCCAATTCTGGCACTTGTGGTATCACAGTTGAACATTAAGGACAAACAAGAAGCAATTTTCACTGCCCAGGAAAATAAATGCAAGTAATACCAAAGACATACCAATTGCTATATAAGGGAGGATTTGTCTTTGTAAGAAAGAAGATAATGTAATATTTATGCAAACAAATAGGAAAAAATTCAATCAACTTATGTTCAGGACATAGGATGCATGAGCACATGGTTATGTAACGCCCATTTCAGAAATGCCTTCCATGCATATTGCAATATTGCTGTAATATTTCAATTGCGTATCATAATTAATCCACCAGTGTAAAATCATAACTAATTCAATGCCCATTTCCAAAATCACAGCATCCTTCAAGTCAGCAACTAATGCTCTAAATCTTAACTAAAATTCTTCAACCAGTGACTGAATTCTCTTTTTGTTCCAGTACAACAGCCCAGTTTATTGTGAGACCCAACAAGTGGCACACAGTTTTAACATGAGTTGAATATTAGAAATATTAGAAACACAATAGGAACTGTAAGAGCACAAAAGATCAAAATGAAGTTTATACGTGAGTTGAGTAGAATGATCTATAATTTTGAACATGCCTAAATATTAAATATCAAATCATTAGATGCCTAAACATAAAATGAATAAACCTGGACATCATAGCAGAATCTGATACATGGAAATAACAATATTATATGACATAAATGAACCCAATTCATCTAAGAGGCACTTCATCAAACACTACACTGTCAATAACAATCTGAATTTGCAAAAAAAACAAAATAAAAAGTGCACATACAACCCATCAACATTCAAAGTTACAGACGAAACACGAAACAATAAACCCACAAACCGCCATTTAGAAGCCTAACACAGACCAAATATCTCGAGAAAAAAAAAAAAGCATAAAAATCAGTAGCCATTCTATCACCACATTCAACTATTTTCAACACTCCCAAACTCCTAAACTTAATGCTCTCCTATGAAAAACAATGCATTGGTTTATGCAAAACAAGATGCACTAATTTATGCAAAACCAGGAACCAGGTTCTAATTCTGAACATCAAATCCAAAGTAAGAGGAAATATAGAAAAAGGAACTCACCACAGCGTTTCAGTTTCTAAACAACATCCATATTGTCTTCGGTGGGAAACCAGACATGCAACCAAAGGAATGCAAAATACTGTAAGGAAAAAGGAGATAAAACTGAAACCCAAAGAAAATTAATAGGGTTTATCAGAACCCCAGGAAAAGTAATAGGGTTTATCAGACCAAAGGACAAAAACGGGAGAAGTCTTTCATTTATTCCACTTAGTTTACACCCCTTTTTCCTTTTCTTTTTTCTTTTTTTTTTTCCGCTAACAGGGAGGGGGGCTAAAAGCCCAACACAACAACCAAACTAGGAGGTAATACGACGCCGTCTGGAGAGACCCATACTCTGTTGCTCCAATACAAATCCGATACGCCATGGCGTACCGTAGACTTTTATGGAATGTTGACTTTACGATACGGCTCCAATACTCCATTAATACAGTTATGATACGATCACGATACGTTTGCGATACGGTCACTATACGTCAAGGGGTAAAAGAGAAAATATTTTGAAAATTTTGGGGTGATTTTAAAGGTTATTGAATATTTGGGTTAAAATGTAAAACTTAGAATTTCAAAGACCCTATGTCGAGAGGCTAGGTCATTTGGGTGAATCAGACAGCAATCCCAAAAAAAAAAAAAAAGAAGGAAGAAGGAAGAGAACTCACCAGCAATCGCCGTCGTACCCATCTCAGATTCATTTGGTTGGGTTGGGGGGGGGGGGNGGTGGTTTTCTTACGCAGTTGTTCTTATTCTTTTAATAACTTTTGTTAATTAGATAATACGTATATGGCTTTCTTTAATAAGTTGTTGTGTGGTTAATTTGTGAAGTTGAAAATGTTATTAATTAGATAATATGGATATATTACTTAAAATATTTTGGAAATAGCTGCCTTAGTGGGTAGCAGCCTTGTTTTGTGTATGTATTTAATTATTATTATTATTTTTTAATTATCAAACTTCATTTGATTCACAGAAAATGAATAATTTAGGTAATAGTTATAGTGATTTTTATTATTATTTTTGAGGTCAATACGAAGTTCAATAACAAAACTGGAGAGGGCCAGAACCACGTACACCTGGGGATGAACATCCACCAGGGCAGCAGAGTGACAGCAGAGCCCCAGACAAAGAAGATGAGTGAGGAGCAAAACATCGTGTCTTATGGGGGGGCAGGGAGGCCATCCATAGTAAGAATTCCAACCAGAGAGGGAGGGGGTTGTGTAACCCAGCAAAGCGTTTTCACCCTCGAATTGGCTAATTTTCTAGTGATGGGAAATGAATAATGTATTCAAATTTCTATTTATATTATTTTTTAAATATATATTATTTTAATCACCGTATCATTGCCGTATTCATATCTTATTTTTTTAAGATTTACAATATCGACATATCATATCGTATCACCCTACTTGTATCTATATATATAAAGCAAAAGACAGAGAATAGTGAAACATTCAAAATACCAGAAAATGCCCTTGGTTAATGTAAACATTAAGAATTCAAATTATTAATTAAATGAGAATAATAAGGTAAATTCACACTTTTTCATATTTAAAAAAATAAAAATAAAAATAAAAAGCAGATAATGGATCCTATTTTTAGGGAACACAACTACCCATTATCTTTTTTAATTCTAAAATAAATTTAAATTTTTTAAAAAAAAAGCCTCTCTCAGGCGCGGAAGCGCGTGCAGGGAGGCTAGTTCATATTGGTGCAAAATTCTGCTCACGGTATGTATGTATGATTCACAGTACAGTTACAATCCTTCTTTTTCTTGACTTATATTTGTTGATGCGAAAAAGTGGTTTGACACGTGGTTCGCCCAACTTAGTGATATTGTGTCTTCGGAAGGGAGTTAGTCTTCGGAAGATCAAGTTCCTGCAAAAAGGGAACGTTCGGTAAGACCTTGGGGTACCGGTGCGGTACCGGCCGAAGGCTCTCCGATGCTTAAGTAAGTACGGATTTAGTAAATATCAGATTACAGATCAAGCGATAGCGTANCGTTGATCGTTCTGTCCCTCCTCTTTTGGGAATAGGGGTCTCCTTATATAGGCCTTGGGAGGTGNGCTTATTTTGGAATCTCCGATGTGGGACTGTAGGAGTGGATTGTGAGCATGACACGTGTCCNAGAGCAAAAGCGTCAAGATGTATACCCTTCGGTAGTGTTCCTGCCGAAGGGCCTGTGATGTCAAGTTGTCGTTTTTCTCCACGTNTCAGGCGGTCATTGGTCGTTAATATACGGTATAAACAGTAGTCCCCCAAGTTCTCTTCCGAAGGTTCTTCGGAAGGGAATTTGGTTCTCCCCTGAAGGTTCGCAGATGCCCTGCCGTTCGGCAAGTTCGTTTGGGGAAGGTTCAACCTGGGATCCGATGGGTCGCCGATGCTCAGAGGAGAGGGCAGAGACGCCTCGTTTCCCGTGCTTGGCGCGTGGAGACGCTTCGTCTTCTGCGCTGGGCGTGCAGAGACGCTTCGTCTTCTGTACCCGGCGTGCAGCCCACATCGCCACCCGTTGAGCGACACGTGGCTGGCGAAGTGACGTCTGACGGCTGCAATTATGAGCCGTTTGGTTTCCCGAGGAATACCGTTGCAGCCATCTCCCTATAAATAGAGGTTGCTCTAGGCGCAAAACTCACTTTGCANNTGAGAACTGAAGCGAGAGCTCTGCGTAGGCGATTTNCGAAGAGTGTTAACGGCAAACAAGGCGATTTTCACGCGAATTATCGGTAATCAGGGCGATTTCCGAAGCGTTCGAACGGCAACCAAAGCTACCATACTACACGAGGTAAAATACCGTTCGGTACCATCAATTTTCTTTTAATTTTCGTATTTCGTGCATGCCTTCGTAGTATAGGCCCGGCCGATCGTCTTAGGAGCTTTCGTCCGGTAGTCTAGCGGACTATAGGTAGCGGCTTAGACATCGGTAGGGTAGTTCATTACNGAACCTTAGCCACCCTTTTTCCTTTTTCTTGTAGATGTCTTCTAGCGAGTCCTCCTTCGGCAGTGAGCCCAACGCATTCGATGAAGAGTTATCATCGGGCTGGGACACATCTAGTTTGGCCGTGAGCTTTGATGCCGAGGGGCAAGAGGACACCGATGTTCGAACTATCGGTGAGGAGGTGAACTCCGTTCCTGCTCATGGCGTCGGCAAGGGGCTGATGACGGGGCAGCCGCTTCCGCTGGCCGCAGTCTTCAAAGACGGTACCCGATTTGGTACCCCCGATCCCCTGCCGGAGGCTTCTACCTCTGGTCGNGATGAGATCATTGCTGGTCCCTCTCGGCCGAGGATAACAATTGTCCACCGGGAGCGGTCTAGGATACCGGTAGGCGTGCCGAAGAGAGCTCTATTCGGGGTCGACTATTTAGAGCCGAATAAGATCACCGAACGGGAGCTCCAAAAGATTAGGGCCGAATACCTCATTCCAGATTCGGTGAAGATGAGGATTCCGAGCCCTACGGAATGCCTTAGCGAACCCGGGGACGGTGAAGTCGCCTTCTTCACCGATATGCTGGTGCAAGGGGTCAGGTTGCCGTTGCAGCCTGCCGTCCAGAAGATCCTAGCCCAGATCGGGTACGCCCCGGGCCAATACAACCCCAACTTCTGGGTGGCCCTGATGGGGGTGATAACGGCATTTGGGATTGCCGGGGAGGGGGAGCCCTCCTACGAGCAATTCTCCCATCTCTACAGCATCACCAAATCAAAGAGTGCCGACCATGGTGGCTGGGTTCAGGCGAACTGCCTGAAGGCTTCCGAGCGGGGGCACTTCATCAGCTCGGTGCCGACTTCCCAGAAGTCGTGGAGGAATCGGCGGGTTCTACTCTCCGGGGATTGGGAATCNCCGTCGGGAGTACGCCCGCAGTTCCCTGTGCCCACGACTTTCCAAACCGCCGGTAGGGTTCCTAGTTGCCGATCGGTAGGCTGTCTTACTTTTTATTCCTTTTTATATNTGCTACTGATTCTTTCTTCGGACAGGCAAACTCAAGCAGCCGACTCCTACACAAGGTCAGATTCGGCAGATCGACAGGGTGAGGCTGAAGGTACCTGCTGCCGAGCGNGTGTATCCGCGTTTCCTCTTCACCGACAATCTCATCAGAGCCAGACTTGTCAACCCTGCCGAGAGTAAGTATACTAGTTGGGTTTTCCCTCTATGGTTTCCAATTTTTG
>NC_047652.1:1037978-1119378 GCF_902201215.1 Prunus dulcis | reverse complement strand
TGATTGGTTGCATTTAACCAGTGACGGACTCGAGGAAGGTTGCCGAGGCCAAGAAGATGAACGAATCTTCGAGGCGGCGCCTTATGATGGGCCTCGAGAAGAAGAAGAAGAAACAACTCGAGGCCCCTGCCGTTCGGCAAGAGACGGATCCCGAGGACGTGGTCCTCTCGGAGCGTCTGCGGCAGTTGAGCTCCGAAGCCGCTGCCCTGCCTACTGCCGAGGGTCAAGTCCCAAGGCAGCCGGATGCAGAAGCTGCCGCTTCAAAGGCCGCCGGCAAACGGCCGGTGATGGTGGACTTGGAGGCCTCGCCAGCTTCCAAACGGAGCCGCCCTTCGGAGGCTTCAAGGGCCGTCTTCGCGGCCGAGGACGAGGACGGGCCTACCGAGGCCGTCACGATCGCCTGTCCGTCGAAGACGGTGCAATTCGTCAACCANATGATCCTCGGATCTCAAATGGAGCTGCCCGAGGTTGACGAGTTGCCGAAGAAGCTTCTGCGGGAGCAGGCTGGACGCGCCTTCCGACTGCAAGCGGCGGTAAGGATCTCACCCTTGGTTGTCATTTCTTAATTCCGACTGCAAGTGGGGTTTCTAACTATCTGCTCTGTGTGCAGGCGTCCATGGAGATGTGGCTCTGCGTCAAGCGGGCCATCTCCGCTGCCGAAAAGGCGAAGAGGGCCTATGATGACGGCAGGGCAAAGGTCGCCGAAGCTGGCAAAGCTATCCAGGCACACGCCCAGCTANTGAAGGAGAAAGAGGCTGCCGAAAGGCGTGCCCTTGCTTCGGAAGCGATGGCGGGCGAGGCGCGGGCTGAGCTGGAGGCGGTGCGGGCGGCTCTGGAGGCTGCGCGGGCAGCGGCGCGTGATGCCGAGGCCGTTTCTGAGGCGATACAGGACGCCATGCAAGAATCCGAGCGGACCAAAGCTGCGGAGGTTGAGGCTGCCGTTAAAACGGCAATCCAGGGATACCGTTCGTCGGAGGAGTTCGCTGCCCTGCTGGACGGGGAAGTTGGCTCTGAGATGGCGGATATGTTGTACCGATTCAAGCGGTACAACCCTGGCCAGAAGCTGAACCTCAATTTTGCTGCCGATCCCCCTCCCCTTCCCGAAGGAATAACAGAGGAAATGATCGAGAACTACGACGGGGAGGAGGCTGCTGAGGGGCCCGGGTCTGCCGAGGCTGCTGCCGAGGCTGCTGCCGGAGGCGAAGCTGCCGCTTGAGGCGTTCTTATTTGCATCTTTGTAATAGCTTAGCTTTCATTTTCTGTTTGTCCCGAACACACTGATGCCGAGGGCATCTTTTAATTCAAATTTATGCTTCTTTTTAATTCAACCATCAATTGTCCAAATCTTCGACTTTAACCTAAGTGTGAGTGCGTTATAACTGCTAGTTGCCGTAGGCTAACTGCGGGTCGAAAGTTACTTATTGCCGTAGGCTAATAAGGACGTTATTGAATTTTGACAAGTCCCGAAGGGATCTGTAGGGTAAGATTTGAACAGTCATTCGTTGCCGTAGGCTAGTATAGAACGCCGTGGGATGTTAACATTTAGTTGCCGTGGGCAAAAATGATAATCAAAGGAAGGCTTAAGTAATAGTGCCGAGGGCTTTCTATTAATTCCAATAAAATAAATACATCGAGTAATTACAGTTCCAACCTGCCGTAGGCTAGGTCACTTGTAGTAGTACTTGAGATGTTCTACGTTCCAAGGATGGCCGAGGGCCTTGCCGTTGGAGCCTCTCAATCGGTAGGTTCCCGAGCGAAGGATACCGATGACTTCATAAGGTCCTTCCCAGGAAGGTCCGAGGGTTCCTTCCGTGGTATCCTTCGTCGCAAGCGACACCTTGCGCATGACCCAGTCCCCGATTCGGAAAGAGCGGGGTCTGACCCTAGAGTCGTAATACCGAGACACACGCTGTTTGTAGGCTTCATTCCGAAGGTTGGCCTGNGCTCGGTGCTCCTCGAGTAGNTCAAGGCTTAGAGACATGGCCTCCTCGTTCTCCTTCGGTGCGAAGGATTCCGTTCGGTAGGAAGGTTCGCCGATTTCCACGGGNACCACTGCTTCCGATCCAAAGGCCATAGAAAAAGGGGTTTCCCCAGTGGACGTTCGGTAAGACGTTCGAATGGCCCACAGTGCCTCGGGAAGCTTTTCCGGCCAGGCTCCTTTTGCCTTGTCCAACTGCCGTTTCAGCAGTTTCTTCACTATTTTGTTTATTGCTTCGACCTGACCGTTCGACTGGGGATGGGCCGGCGATGCAAAAAACAAGTTGATTTTCAAACGGGTGCAAAATTGCCTGAAGAGTTCCGAATCGAATTGCCTGCCGTTATCGGTAATGATAGCATATGGGATACCGAATCGGCAACATATGTGAGTCCAGACGAAATCTTCAATCTTTGCTGCCGTTATGGTTGCAAGAGGTTCGGCTTCTACCCATTTGGTGAAGTAGTCAACGGCAACCACTGCATATTTTACCTGCCCTTGCCTTGCGGCATTGGGCCAATCAGGTCCAGTCCCCATTGTGCGAAAGGCCAAGGACTTACAATCGGCGTGAGGGGTTCGGCAGGGATATGTGGGACATTACCGAAGCGCTGGCATTTGTCACACCTCTTCACTAGTGTATTGGCGTCCTGATGCATGGTTGGCCAAAAGTATCCCTGCCGAAAGACTTTGTAGGCGAGAGATCGGGACCCGGAATGGTCGCCACACACACCGCTGTGAATCTCCCGAAGGATGTACTCCCCTTGCTCTGCCGTGAGGCATTTGAGATACGGGGTAGTGTAGCCGCGCTTGTAGAGTACATCGTTGATAACTGTGTATCTTGCTGATCGGTATCTCAGCTTTCGGGCCTGGGCTTTATCCTCAGGAAGGGTGCCGTTCGTCAGGTATAAGTAGATGGGAGACATCCATGTATCCTCATACCGTACGGCACACGCTTCGGAGGTTACCGTGCTCGGTTGGGCAAGGATCTCCACTGGTACCTTTCTTCCGACTTTGTCGTTTATCGCCGAAGCGAGTCTTGCCAAAGCATCGGCATGGCTGTTTTCGCCTCTGGGGATCTGTTTGATCTCGTATGCTTGGAAACTTCGGAGTAGCTGATGGGCGGTTGAAAGGTAGGCGTACATGGAGGCATCCTTGGCGGCGAAGTCTGCCGTTACCTGGTTCACAATGAGCTGGGAGTCGCTGTGAATTCGGATTTGCTTTGCATTCATGCTCTTGGCTAACCGAAGGCCGGCCAAGAGGGCTTCGTATTCCGCTTCATTGTTGGATGTCCGGAAGTCGAATCGGAGGGCGTATTCGATCTTCTGTCCGTCCGGTGTTGTCAGCACCAAGCCCGCTCCGCATCCTTGTTGGTTTGCCGAGCCATCGACGTGCAAACCCCAGACGGGAGTTGATGTGTCGAGGCGTTCGGCGCCTGGTTGATCCGGCAAGATGGTCTCGGTAATTGCCTCAGATGTCGGTTGTACTGTCGCTGGGGTAAGCTCGGAGATAAAATCGGCAACAGCCTGGCCCTTCTCCGCGGGCCTCGGAACGAACTGTATGTCGAATTCCCCGAGTTCGATCGCCCATTTGATCAATCGGCCCGAAATTTCTGGTTTCTGGAGGACTTGCCGGAGGGGTTGGTTGGTCAGGACTTTGATCCCGTGTGCCTGGAAGTATGGCCGAAGTCTTCGTGCCGAGACAACAAGGGCTAGAGCCAGCTGCTCTAATGGTGGATACCGAAGTTCCGCGCTCTGGAGTGCCTTGCTGACAGTAGAAAATTGGTAATTCTGCCTTCTCTGGCTTCCGAATTAGTACCGAGCTGACGGCAGTTCCGGATACCGAAAGGTAGAGGTAGAGAATTTCCCCAGGCAGCGGTTTTGACAAAAGGGGGGCTTTGCTCATGTAGTTCTTCAGGGCTTGAAATGCGTTATCGCATTCGGCAGTCCATGTGATATCCCGTTTGCCCCCTTTCAAGGCTTTGAAGAACGGTACACATTTATCGGTAGCCTTCGATATGAAGCGGGGCAGGGCGGCCACGCGTCCGGTAAGGCTCTGAATGTCCTTCGTCGTCTTCGGCCTCTCCATATCGATGATTGCCTTTATTTTCTCGGGATTCGCCTCAATCCCCCTCTGACTGATCATGAATCCGAGGAATTTCCCGGAAGATACACCGAAGGCGCATTTCTTCGGGTTCAGCCTCATCCTGTACTCTTTGAGTATGCCGAACATGATCGATAAGTTCTGCAGGTGATCTTCGGCAGTTCTGCTTTTTACCAACATGTCGTCAACATAAACCTCCATGATGTTGCCGATGTAACCGGCGAAGATTTTGTTGACGAGCCTTTGATAAGTTGCCCCCGCGTTCTTCAGACCGAACGGCATGACATTATAACAGTACAACCCTTTGTCCGTTATGAATGCGGTATGTTCGCTGTCGGGAGGGTGCATGAATATCTGGTTATAGCCGGAGTAGGCATCCATAAAGCTCAGCAGTTCGTGGCCGGCAGTGGCATCCACGAGCTGGTCTATCCGTGGCAACGGAAAGCTATCCTTCGGGCAGGCCTTGTTGAGGTCGGTATAGTCTTGGCACATCCGCCACCCGCCCGTGGACTTTCTTACCATGACGGAGTTGGCAAGCCATACCGGATACGTTGCTTCCCGGATGAAACCGATGGTTTGAAGTTTCTCGACTTCCGTGCGCATCGCTTCATACCGTTCGGCATCATATGATCGGCGCTTCTGCCTTACGGGCTTATAGGCGGAGGAGATGGTGAGTTTATGGCTAATCACGTCCGGGGCGATGCCGGGCATGTCCTCGTAAGACCATGCGAAAACTTCCGAATGGAGCCGCAAGAAGTCTATGAATTGCGCTCGGAGGTTCGCAGTGAGTCTAGTGCCGATTCTAACCTGTCGATCGGGCTGTTCATCGCTCAAGGTTATGGTTTCCAATTCTTCGGCAGGTTGTGTGTGAGGGGTGGGAGATTCATCTCTAGGGTCGTCAACCGGTCCAGTACCGTTCGGTAAACCTTGCACCGTCATGGTCTCGTTGGGGAGTATGAACGAGGTTGCCTTGAGCGCCGTAGCGTAGCAAGTCCGCGCGCTGAATTGATTTCCCCGGATTGCCCCCGTGCCGTTCGGGGTAGGGAATTTCATCAACAGCATGTGGGGCGAAAGATGCGCCTTGATCCTCGTCAGTGCCGTTCGGCCAACGATAACGTTGTATGCCGTCGGGCAGTCGACGATGAGGAACTGATCGTACGTTGTTGTTTTTCTCGGCGCCGTGCCAAATGTAATTGGCAGTCTGACACTACCGATCGGTTGGACCAAGTCTCCAGAGAAGCTTAACAGAGGTGTCAACTGCCGGTCGACTTGGTTGTCATTGATTCCCATCTCTCTGAAAGCTTCAGCAAAGATTACGCTCACGGAGCTCCCGGTATCGATCAGCACTCGCCCTACATCGTAATCGGCAATTTCAGCTCGGATGATCATTGGGTCGTCGTGGGGATAGAGGATTCCCTCTTCTTCCTCTTGGCAAAATGTGATCGGCTCCCAATGAACTTTTGGTGTTTCCTGGAACCGATTCATCTCTATTCCGAGCACCTGAGGGAACTGCGCGGCACGCACATACTGTTTCATCGAACGGTGGCTCGTCCCCGCAACGGTAGGTCCTCCGCTGATAGTGCTGATCATGTTTATCTGCCGAGGAGGGTTCGGCACCGGCGCCGATGGCGGCCGGGCGATATACTGGTCCAGTTTCCCTTCTCGGATCAGCCGCTCCACAATCTTTCTCAAACTTATACAATCTTCCGTGTTGTGGCTGTTGTGCTGATGGTATCGGCAGAATTTACCGGTCTCCCGGTTGTCTTGCCGATTGGGTCTTCTAACATTCGGCTTCGGTATGGCCTCCTGTTCGTTCATCAGAACGGTTTCATACGTGGTATTCAGCAGGGTGAAGACCTCGTTGCCGTGGTCACGGTTGGGCAGGGGTCCTCGGTTGTCGTTGTGACCATACCGACCTTTCCCTTTCTTTGGCTGATCTCTCCGATCGTCACGGTTATCTTTCCGCTTATGGCCCGCCGAATATGAGTCGGTCCTATCGTAGGATGGCGCCTTCGCAGGGTAAGCGCTTGGCTTGGCATCCTCTCGGCGTGCCGAAGCGCTTGGTTTTGAGTTGAAGTACTCGGCCTTGGCGTGCACCGCCGCCTGCTTCATCAGCTCATCATACGTGCGCCAGTTGCTGCTGTGTACTAGGTATCGGAAATGCGAGGACCGAAGGCCACTCTTGAAGGCGCCGTAGGCTGCCCTATCATCTGTTTCCGGACACCTTGAGTACTCGTGACTGAAACGCGCCGCGTACTCCCTCAATGGCTCGTCCTCCCTCTGCCGAATTGTGTACAGATCATCGGCAGAGTAAAGACGGTCCGTTTGGATCATGAAGTGATTGAGGAAAATCTGCTTCAGCTCGTCAAAAGAATCTACCGTTTCCGGCTCCAAACGGTAGAACCAATTCAGGGCTGCCTCGGTAAGTGAAGATGGGAATAACAGACACTGCCCCTCGTCGCTCAGACCCTTGCATCCGATGGCGGATTGAAACGAATGAAGGTGGGTTAAGGGGTCCTCGGTCCCAGTATAGAACGGTATGCGCAGTGGTTGTACTTCCCGATCCTGCCGAGAGCGACGGATGCGTCCCGTGAACGGCCCGGGCCGAAGCTTTCCCCACTCAGGTTCCTGGGAGCGAGCCTTGTCGTTTTCCATTTTCTGGACCTTCTGAAAAAGGAGTCGGACAACAGGGTCGCGGCTTGGGATTCCTTCGGCATCATAGTCTTCTAAGCGCCTTCGCGGGCTTACGGAGTTGTCCCCCAAGTATTGAGTTGATACCGAACGGTAGGTGGACGTTTGCGCATCGGAAGGGATATACTCGGATGCAGACTCCGTGGAGTTCAATCCTTGGACCTTCCGAATGGGTGACTTACTTCCCCCGGCGTTCATCCGGGATTCCGTAGTCGAGCGCTAATCCTGATCGGGGATCTCTGTCTCTCTGCCTCCCGATCATTAAGCCTGTGTCGGCAATCAGAGTAGACCTTCTTCGGTATGTGTGGTTGGTCCCTAGGTGTCGGCACCACCAGTTGTTTGGAGGGCGCGGGCGTTGCCCTTGCTGCCCTTCGGTGCCTCCTCCTATGAGGGGTTCCCAAGCTTTCGGAAGAGTGAGTCGTCTGGACGTTCTGCGGTTGCTGCTGGTGCAGCTGCCGTTGGGTTTCGTCCACTTTGGACGAAAGGTGGTGGTTGTGCTCCTGAAGCCTAGCCATGTCCTTTCGCAGGGATGCGATTTGGGCTACTAGCTCGGCCTCGGCGGTTGTTTGGGTTGAGGGGGCGTTTCCGTAGGGAGTGCATGGGGGTAGCGCTGGGCTAGCTCCAGCTTGCCTTCCGAACGGTGCCCCGTCCTCCGATAGAAAAGTGGGTATTGAAGTGGTCCCCATGTGTTTAGGGGATAGTGGGTTAATTGTTTTTCGTTTCCCACAAACGGCGCCAAACTGTTGATGCGAAAAAGTGGTTTGACACGTGGTTCGCCCAACTTAGTGATATTGTGTCTTCGGAAGGGAGTTAGTCTTCGGAAGATCAAGTTCCTGAAAAAAGGGAACGTTCGGTAAGACCTTGGGGTACCGGTGCGGTACCGGCCGAAGGCTCTCCGATGCTTAAGTAAGTACGGATTTAGTAAATATCAGATTACAGATCAAGCGATAGCGTATCGTTGATCGTTCTGTCCCTCCTCTTTTGGGAATAGGGGTCTCCTTATATAGGCCTTGGGAGGTGAGCTTATTTTGGAATCTCCGATGTGGGACTGTAGGAGTGGATTGTGAGCATGACACGTGTCCCAGAGCAAAAGCGTCAAGATGTATACCCTTCGGTAGTGTTCCTGCCGAAGGGCCTGTGATGTCAAGTTGTCGTTTTTCTCCATGTATCAGGCGGTCATTGGTCGTTAATATACGGTATAAACAATATTAACTTCCACTAACAATCAAAGGGCAATACCATCATTTTACATCTTTTAAAAAAAAAAACTTATTTAAAAAAAACCTAAATACCCAAACACACCCCGTCAGCCTCAGACAAATTCAAAGAAAGAGCAAACAACTGTGATTGAAATGCGTGGAGTAGTTGCAGAAATAGCTAATGGAAACCAAGTACACGACTAATGAAAGAGAAATGGGAAGAACTTAAAACGAAAACTGATAAGCAATATCTTAAACCCTTAGATATAAATATGAAAATTACTTGGGAGAAGAAGAACTAACCATATTTTAGTTTGAAGAAAGTTGAGTCAAGAATCTTAATTCCTATTTCTTTAGGTGGCCGAATCTTGATTCTCGAATGAGAGTTGAAGTGAGAGAATGTGAGGAGACTTTAGGGTCCCCCCTATTTACTGAGTAGTGGACCTGGGTTCATTTGAAGAGAGAGGAGGGGAGGGGGAGACAGTGAGGAGAGTGTGGAGCGGGGGTGGGGTGGTGGTGATGAGTGGGTAGGGTGGCGGTGGTGGCGGTGAGGAGAATATGGGGTGCTGGGTTTTGGGGAAGAACGTGGGGCGGCTGGAGATTTTTTTAAATATATATTTAGTTTATAAATTATAAATAAAGTTTTATTTATTTAATATGTAGTCGAACATATTTATATGTTTAAATATATACAAGTTTTTACATAATGTAGGTATGTTTACATATTGAGTTTATTAAAATCTAATTCGTAATTCGTTAATGGGGTCTAACTCAGTGAAAAATGATATTGACTTGTAATTTAATTATCTCATGTTCGAATCCTCGGAGTTAGAACTGGGTTCGGTTCAATTACATTGACTTGCAAACTGATTGTCTCATATTCGAATCCTCGGAATTAAGACTAGGTTCGATTTAGTAATCAAATCGATGAGATAAAATCTAACACCGATTGAGGGTGGTCGGTATATGTAAAATTGGAATCGTCACCGACCTATTGGAGGGTGGTTATCGACCAATTTGATGCTAGTTGGTAGTTTGGTTTTTAAAACATAGAAGATGAGAGAGAGATTCCTAGAAAAAGAGAAGAGAGGGAGAAGAGATTCCCGGCGTCGTCATTGTCGAACCAATTGGGAGTTAGGGTTTATATATTCTTTATTTTTTTTTAAAATTTTGTTCGAGTTATACATTAATTATATTAGTTATACAATGTTTATCCAATAAGGCATGTGGTGCAGTAGTAAAAAGGCTAAATATGTTAGTCGGAGCTAAGAGGTTTGAAACCTCACGACTCCAACTTTGTCACATATTTAGTCCTTTTTGCTATAGGAAAATTTGGAAACAAATCTCAATAAACCATACATTTACGGATCGATTCGAATTAATTCAGCATTGGATGGAATGAATGAACAATGAATGAGTTGAACGAAAATGATCAATGAATTGAATGAAAAGTAGAAAGGACGGAAAATATGACCGTTGGGACCAGACCAGCTAACTGGGTGGGTCATATATTTCGGTGTTCCCGCTGCCGCTGATGGGTGTCCTTTGTTTGTATTGCATGCAGATACAAAAAGCCAACAAAAAGAGACAAATATCAGTACAGTTCTACATTAAAATAATACAAAACTTACAAGACAATTGCAACAAAAACAACGTCGTCTGCAGTGACTGCATAAAAGCAAAAGCAATCAGCTTATTTCTATTTGATTTCACAACGGTACCCAACAGCAACAGAAGAAAGAAAGATTAATTTCCAAAAAGAAAAAAACAAGAAGATGACTTCCAGGTCCTTGGGCTCCTCCTCATTAACTTGGACTACCAACACCCCCTGCTTGCTTTTACTGTCAACTTTGCACTTATCATCATGACTGCTATCCGACGATTCCTTGACCGTTCGATTTGCTTATATTATTGCCACGTGATTTGTGGGCCCCTCTCACTGATCCGTCAGAGTTCCCGAATTATATCATATATTCCCCTGCAACTTTAATCCATTCTTTGCTTCACTTTACTTCTTCACTTGGGTTGCTTTTGTTTCCATTCTAAATACTCATCTCTCTCTCTCCATTGTTGGGTTTGGGTTCGCTTCAGATTCTTGAATGGGTTTTCTGGGTAGTAAAGCTACGGCTGGGCGGCTTCTGCTTCTACTTATAGCAGTTTCAGCTGCTACAGCTGATGAAGGTTGGATCTTTATTTGCTATTTTACTTTGCCGTGGTGTCTTTGAATGTGTTTGAGTTTTATTTGAAGGATTGGCCTCCACATTTCTCAGCATTGTTGGTTTTTATATGTGACAATTTACTTGTTTGATGTTAATATTTAGAGTTCATGAATCTATGATGTTGATGTTTATCTAATTTATCTTCAAATGTTCTGCCGGAGGCATTCTTTCACTTCCTCCCTCAAACCCACATGAGTTTCTGTTCTTACAGGGGAAATTTAGTGATGTTCCAGAGGCAAAAAGAAGAACACAGTAATTTTAAAATCTCCCTCTTACAGGAAGAGAATCTGAGAGAGGAAAGTTAGGGTGTGAAGTGTCCTGTTGGATTTTGTTTTGTATATGAGTTTGCTCTGCTTCACTTTGGCAGTGACAATGCTCCTGATACTGTAGATAATCTTCCAACAACAGTCCTTGCACTATTTAATATGCCTAAATGTACTGAAATTGCATTTTCACCATCTCATATTTGCAGTTGTTTTCAAATAAAAATCAAAGGCACATATGAGATTGTGCACATGAGCTGAAGTTGTGCCATCTTCAGATACAGTAGTGTATTATAATAACAATATAACATATCCATTGTCTTCCAGCTCATGGGGTAGTTTTTGTTACCCCTTTTTACCTTGGTTTTAGCGCAAATGGTCAAAGTTTACAGAATTTGGGCACTTCTGCTTAGAACTTTGTGGATTATGGAGACATACCCTGCTGTATTCAATTACTCAATATTATATAGCATATGTCCATAAGTATTGCTTCCTAAGTCTAGTGCCTGCTTGGATTGGTTTAGTGACACCTTGGAATAATGGTCTACCTAGTTATTCTCAATAAAGCTAACCAAAATGTACCCAGTCAATTTGCTTCGTTTTCTTTTGTTCCTCACAGGGCTCCCATTTTATTGCAGAACACTTTATGTCTCTTATGACAAGGGGAAAACATTTGAAACATGCCACAGGAATATTTGTAGGGATTGAGTTTATAAGGGAGTTAGAGGGTTAAATTGTGCCTTAACATTGTATACTCTAAAGTGAATCAGTAATTCCAATTTATTTTTCTTTGTATATTCTTAATGTACCAATACTTTTTTCTTTTCCAAATATAGTAAGAACGGGTAATTTATGAATTTTCATCCTGTTTCAAAATTTTGTTTTACTAAGAGAAACAAAAGATAAAACTAGATGCATGACATAGTCATCTTTTGATTTTTCTAAAGTGAACGGATGACGTTGTTATTGTTTATCGTGTGGACACCATTTAACAGATTTTTAGTCTCCTATCACCATGATCAGATTATCATTTGGCAGTTTAATTAGAAATGCTAGATTCAAGTAATGTAAATCTTTGTCTGGGTGAGCTTTGAAGACTAGATGTCAAGTTACGGTCTCCTATTTGATTCATTCTAGTAGTGCACTCCATGATCATAATAAAGGCTTGAGAATCTTGATTTTTTTTTTCTTTTGGCATTATGATATTGTATTTGATTCATTCCAGTCGTGCACTCCATGTCATATAAAGGTTTGATAATCTTAAATTTTTTGGCATTATATCAACCTAAATGGGATGTTTACTATCTTTCTTGTACAATTTGTTCAGTGACTTATGCTACTTAATCACCTCAATTAGGTCCACTAGTACTTTGGGTGATCATGATGTTCACTACTACAGTTTTAATATGTGAGGGCAGGAAATTGGCTGGTTCTAGTGGATTTTATATTATCCAATCTTAGTCACAAAAAAAGAGAGCATATACTTGATAAAACAAATTTCTATATAGTCATTCAGTTAAAACAGTCTTGAGTTCTTATACAGGTGTGACTTGTACTGCATGCAAATCTTGGTCAATGGCTGTGTCATTTTGACATTTGGTTGTCTAGTTCTTGAAGATAATCTTCACAAACCAACCCAAACTTTCACCAAAGAATCTCTTCTCCTTCTCTATTAGGCTTAGGCCTATTTTCGAAACTTTTGGAAATCGTGAGTATTTGGTTCTTAAGAGTACTAAAGCTTTCAATAGTGTCTAGGTTAAAATTTAACTAAGATTTGAAAAGAAGTTGAAGTTGTTCTGCTAGATGCTGCTTTCATTTCCTTCCATGTTTGTGTTATTACTTGAAACTTGAACTTAGATTTATGTTTTAGAATTATAACAAATCAATTACCGTGACTTCATTTTTGCAGATGTATTTATTGGCGTGAACATAGGAACAGATCTGTCAGACATGCCACACCCAACACAAGTAGTAGCCCTACTAAAAGCTCAGCAAATTCGACATGTCCGGTTGTATGACGCTGACCGTGCCATGCTAGTTGCACTTGCAAATACTGGCATTCAAGTTATGATTTCTGTTCCTAATGAACAAATCCTTGGAATTGGTCAATCTAATTCCACTGCAGCCAATTGGGTATCTCAGAATGTGGTAGCACATTACCCAGCCACAAACATCACAGCCATAGCTGTTGGGTCAGACGTTCTTACCACCCTCCCAAATGCTGCAAAAATTCTTGTCAATGCTCTCAAGTACATTCAATCAGCCCTTGTGGCATCCAATCTTGACCGCCAAATCAAAGTTTCAACTCCTCTTTCTTCCTCCATTATCCTTGATTCCTTCCCACCTTCCCAAGCCTTCTTTAACCGTTCATTGAATCCAGTTTTGGTCCCCATGCTTACTTTCTTGCAGTCCACAGGATCGTTTCTCATGCTCAATATATACCCATACTACGATTACATGCAATCAAATGGTGTCATTCCATTAGATTATTCACTCTTCAAGTCCCTCCCTCCAAACAAAGAAGCTGTTGATTCCAATACGCTTCTTCATTACACTAATGTTTTTGATGCTGTGGTTGATGCAGCATATTATGCCATGGCTTTTCTTAACTTCACTAACGTTCCAATAATAGTGACAGAATCAGGCTGGCCTTCCAAAGGTGATTCTAATGAGCCAGATGCAACATTAGAAAATGCCAACACATACAACAGCAATTTAATAAGGCATGTCCTGAACAAAACTGGAACTCCCAAACATCCTGGACTTGCTGTTAGTACTTTCATTTATGAACTCTATAACGAGGATATGAAACCTGGACCCATCTCAGAGAAGAACTGGGGATTGTTTGATGCAAATGGGACACCTATCTACATTTTGCGTTTGACAGGATCAGGAGCAGTATTATCAAATGATACTACAAACCAAACTTTCTGTATTACAAAGGATGGCGCTGATCCAAAGATGCTTCAGGCTGCACTAGATTGGGCTTGTGGACCTGGCAAGGTGGATTGCTCAGCTTTATTGCAGGGAGAACCATGCTACGAACCTGATAACGTGATTGCACATGCAACATATGCGTTTGATACTTACTATCATAAGATGGGGAAGACTCCGGCGGCATGCGACTTCAATGGAGTGGCTGCAATTACCACAACAGATCCAAGTAAGACTTCAACCGTACAGCATGCAACATTCTCCGAGTTGTAGGTTCTATTTCAATTTATTAAAAACTATTATCAGTTATGCATCAATGTTAACAATTCTGTTCTAATTATGCAGGCCATGGATCCTGCATATTTCCTGGAAGGTAAAATTCTGCTTATTTACTACACTTAGCTAGATGAGCAATTACCTTTTTTTTTTGGTGGTACAAAACAATTATGGCACCATTTGAATCTTGATTATTATTATTTTGTGCTCACAGTCTCGGCAAGAATGGCACCTTGGTAAATATCACAGCTCCATCATTGAATTCCACAAGTGTAGATTCTTCGGCCTACAACCTTCACAGCAATGCTTTTACTAGCATTGTACTGATAATTGAAATTTTCATCAGCGTTGCAGTTTTCTTGTAGGCAGGTTGGTGTGTATATGTAGGTCTGGGAAGCTTTCAGAAATTTTGAGAGAGATGGTGCTCAGAGGGTGTGTTTCCCTTCACTAGGAGAAAAGGGGTCTACTTAGCAGGTAGTTTTGGGGATTTGGTTGACTCAATTTTGTAAAAAACAAAGCCGAATGGCCTGAGCTTCAACTATTAATTCATATTCTTTTAGTTTGAAAGTTCTTTTGAAGTTCTACATTGTACATTCCTCAGCTGGCTTATATGTTTGACCCAAATTGCTCCTTGCTGCAAGAATTGGTTTTCCACTAGAATCTTGTATTATAAACTCCATTAAAGCATGATCTTTGTTACTGGTACGGTCATTGGAGCTTCAAATGTCCGCAGTAAAGATTTTTCATTTTTCGAGTCAGTGGTTAGAGAATGCCGGAGGAAGCAGCAGGTAGGCTAGCTTCATGTAAACAATTTTTTTGAGGTGCTTTGGAGGCCATGACAGCAAGTTTTTGGATGTTTTGAAGCAAGTTGGTACTTATATTTATGGGGGTATTTGGAAGCAGTAATCCGGATAGATTTGGGATGAATAAGAAGTCAAATTAATATCTATAGCCGGGTTGTTTCACAGCAACCACCATTACCAACCAATCACTCACATTAAGTAGCTGATGAAGATAACATGAAATTTTTAGGAACAAGAAGCAATGCCTTGGGTTGGGGAATTTTACGATAACGAACAAACTACTCTAAATACAATTTCACTAATATTCACGAGGAACAAAGGTTTTTATTTATTTAAGCTTGACCAATTAAAGATAAAGTATCTTCTAATTATGATCCCTCGTTATAATTGTCACAAATAAAACACATTTTGATTAAAATTACAAAGGTGCATAGTCGTGAATGTGAATTTGTTTGGTTTTGTGGCTACACTTATAATGAATTCCTTGTTCGGTACATGTCGTTTGAATGAATCAAGCCTATTTATAGCTCATTGAAATTTATTTGGTATTTTTTTTAATGGTGGATATTTGGATGCAAAAGTTCTGGTGTTGGGGGCTACGGTATGAGTAAAAGACAGAGCTTTATTTTGTTACCTTTTTAAAGTACTAATTTCATCGAAGGTTCAGATGAAATGTAATGATATGGACGAAATTGTTTTGTGGACTAGGTTGATTAATTGTAAGTTTGCGAATTGATGTTGTGTTTACTATTAGGAATTAGAATTCTCATTAGGAATTGAACTCCACCTGTGGTTTACTTCACATCAAGAAATTGAAAAATAAGTGGGATCTATACAAAATTAGGAATTGAATTCCTGATTTTAGAGGAATTCAATTCTTGGGTGAGAAGTGGTATTCTAATTCATGGAGAACTAACCCATTAAGAATTCATCTTTTTTATCCATTATATCCTCACACAATTTTCAAAATTACAAATTTTCCATCTACTTTAATCAAACAACGAGGACATTTAGTAATTAACAGCACTCATACTCCAATTCCATTTTGTTTAGTAAACAACTTTATTAGGAATTCAAAATCTAACCCCACAATTCATATGGTTCAGTAAACAATTTTATAGGAATCCAGAATCTAATTTTCTTCAATCCAACTCCTCCTCAATTGAATTCATCTTCAATTCAATTCCTCCTAATCCAATTACAGATTAGAAAACATACCATGAAAGGAGAACTTCTGGTTAAGTTGTTAGATTGGAGATTTAGTTATTGTTTTGGTTGTGCGTGATTCTCTCTAGATCAATTCAATATATCGTTATGTTTGATCACTGAAGATGATTTACCCATATTTGGTACATAATTACTTTGCACTTTTGTTTGTTTATCAATAATATACTATTGCTTAACTACAGTAAACCTCCCAACTTATAGGGTCATTTAAGAGTTCATACCCGATTTTGGGGACATTTACCAGTACATACTCAACGTCACAAAAACCCGCAATTTGCCCCCTCCGTTAACCAAACTGTTAGCGCAACTCCACCCATTTTTCCTTTGCCATGGTAAGGAGGGACTAGGGCAGCCACTATTCATGTGAATAGTGGTTGCCCCTTGTAAAAAACATTTTTGTGTTTCCACCCGTTGCCATGGCAAAGGGCAATAACTCTTCATTTTTTTATTTTTTTTACAAATTTTTGTACCTCAATAATTAATTTGGATAATATTTTCAGATAAGATTTTCGGGTTCCTACATATAATGTAAGAACCCAAAACAAAATATCAAAAAGAAAGAAAATATCTTAAAAAGGTAAGGAAAATATCTTTTAGCGAAATGACCAAATTGCCCTCGCATATTTTATTAGGGGAAAATTTGACTTTTTAATCGAGAAAGAATTTGGGAATTTCGCTTACGCCATTGCGTAGAGCGCGGCGAAAGGAGTTCGTGGACACGGAGTAGACCCGAATTGGAGCTGTAACGAAGAAGTTATGGTCTAAAAACCGCGAAGGGCAAAATGGTAATTTGGCCAAAAGTCAGATTTTATACCCCCTCTCTCTCTTCTCCCCGTCACTTTCTCTCTCCTCCCTCTCTCTCCTTCGCGCGATTTGGGTCGTGCGACCCTTCGCCTTCCAAGGGACGGTCCCGCCACCACAGGCCGAGCCGATCTCCGCCGTGGGTACCTAGGGGTCCGCCTTCGTGTCGCCGTCACAACCTGACCGATCTCAACCCCGGGGCCGCCCTGAGCTGGCCGGAAAATCATGTGTTCCGGCGGAGGTTCCTCCGAAGCTACCCAAACTTCCAGCTCGAAATTCTCCTTCGTTTCTCCACCAAATCGATCGAGTAAGGTAAAGTTTTGCAGAAAATCCTTGCAACCTTGAAAACCCTAGAAAATGCTCTGATATCATGTTGAACATAAGGAACTGAGGTTGGAATCTGTTTGTTGACTTAGTCTGGCTGTTGGTAGGGTTTCTGAGATTGTTTGACAGGTGAAACGTTTTGGGAATGGTCAAAATACAGGGGAGACTCTGCCGAATTTTCGGCAAAAGTCTACGGAAATTTTAAAGAGAATTTGAAGTAAGAAGGGTAAAAAGGTCATTTTTGCCCGACATTTGCCAGGTGTCGGACACGCACAGGACTTGGTTCGAATTCCAAAGTGGAAATTGGGTCGGGTCCTGTCATATAAGACTATTCATAATTGGATAAAATTTCTGGATAAGATTTTTGGGTTCAAATTTCGGATGAATTTCAAAATTCAAAATTCAGATAAATTTTTGGGTTCAAATTTCGGATGAATTTCAATATTCAAATTTTAGATAAATTTCAAATTTCGGATGAATTTTAGATTTCAGATAAGATTTTCATCATAACAAATCAATTTCAAATTTCAGATAAGATTTACATCCTATCAAATCAAGCCACGTGGCATCTCTATATGGCCAAAATTTTCTATAAAATCAGAGGCTCAGCTCATTACCTCACACACCACATCTTTCTATATTTTCATTTCTCAGAGTTTAGAATTTATACTCCATTCTCAATGGAAGATTTGAGGAGATGCTTGGAGAGGCAAGAGCGAGAAACAAATGAGAGAAGCCGTAGACGAGTTGAAAGGCAAAGGTTGCAGAGAGAAGAAGATGAACAATTTGTCATAGCAGTAGCTTTGCTAGATGAAGAGAACCAAGGTCGCAACCGTGGTTCACAAGTCGGTCGTGGCCCGAATGTGGACAGACATAAGCATTCTCGGCGTAAAAATCTTTTAGAAGATTATTTTATCCCAACTTCTTTGTACTATGATGTTGATTTTCGAAGGTGATATAGAATGCGACCTCATTTGTTGAATAAAGTCATTCATGATATTTGCAATTATGATGCATACTTTGTTCAAAAGTGTAATGCTGCTGGGGTTTTGGGACTTCTTCCGGAGCAAAAGCTTACAGCTGTTATACGAATGTTGGTGTATGGTTCATCTGCTGATCAGGTAGATGAGATTGCCCGGATGGGGAAGTCCACTATGTTGGAGGCCTTGGTAAGATTTTGTGATGCAGTCGAAACTTTGTACATTGGGGACTACCTGCACAGACCCACTCCTATGGACCTCCAACGGCTTCTACAAAAAGCCGAAGCTTGAGGATTTCCAGGAATGATTGGTAGCATCGACTGCATGCACTGACAATGGAAGAAAAGGCCAAAAAAATATCATCCTTGAAGCCGTTGCTGGCTTCGACATATGAGTTTGGCATGCCTTCTTCGGAGTTGCCGGATCCCAAAATGACCTCAACGTGCTGGGTCAATTCTCGGTCTTCAACGATGTTTTGAGAGGTGCATGCCCAAATATCACCTATCAAATCAACAATACAGTGTACTAGATGAGATATTATCTGGCTGACGACATCTATCTGAGGTGGACCACATTTGTCAAATCTGTTCCGAATCCTCAATCTTAGAAGCAAAAATTATTTGTTTCTTATCAAGAAGGATACATGAAAGATGTCAAAAGGTGTTTTGGCATCCTTCAAGCTCGATTGTTGGTTATTCGAGGTGCGGCACGTATGTTTGATGAGGAGGTCCTGAGAAGCATTATGATGACTTGCATCATCCTCCATAATATGATTGTAGAGGATGAGTATGATTGCGATGCTGTAGAGGTCTACGAACCGGATCCCATGAACACGGCCTTGACACAAATTTATGAAAGGCCCATGGGGCCAAGTGGAGAACCGTTTGAGCCGGATTCGTTGGTTCGGGATGGTCGTTTTATGAATCGTATGATAGATCGATATACAGAGATGCAATCTTCGTATATTCATGAAATGCATCAACTTGACTTGATGGAGCATTTATGGGACGTAAAAGGCAATGAAGGTGAGTGATGAAGCATAGATGCTTTGGTTAGGTTTTATTTAGTTATAGTTTGGTTGTGTTGTTTTTATTATTATTATGGTTTGGTTGTGGTTTGTTATTATTATTTTGCTTTGGTTGTAGTTTTTTTTATTTTTTTATTATACTTTGGTTGTGGTTTTTCCTTTTAATTATGTTTTGTTTGATGTATGGAATACGTTGAATAAAAGGTATTTTATTGAATGCTTTGTTTATTAAATAAAGAAAGCCAATACAAGTCATTAAGAATTACTACTATTAAAATAAAATAAATGAATTACAACAACTTTAATACAAAACATGAAAAATACAAATAAATAAAAGGTATGCCAACTAATTTAATGGTTTTGATCATTTAACCAATCCGTGTTGCTAGGCCCATCGTCAAGGAACTTCTCATAACATCCCTTCGTTCTAGCTTCCAAAATTGTTTTGTTTCTGGGGACATATGGCTTGTATCAATGGCCATGGTTTCCCCATCCTTCTTGTCAATGATTTCTTTGCTTAAAAATTCATTTTCTTGAAGATTTTCTGCTCGAATTGCCATCTTGTTCTTTTGGTGTTTTCACTCCATTTCAATTCTTATGGCGCTCTGCCTTGCAATTTTCTCCAAAATTTTTGATGTCTTACTGCTAGAATTACTCCATTTCTTCGCTTCGCAACCTTTTGGCCAATGGGCCTCAGCTCCTTTTCGATGGGTGAGTCTTGACTCATAGGGGAATCGAGAGGTGAATCCGATGTAATTGAATCACGGAGTAGCGTCTCATTTAACATAACGTCGGGACATGTGGGAATAATTCTGAAGCGTTTGCAATTTTTCACCACCTCCCAACATTCATGATGGTTGAAAGTTTTTTTGCCTTGCCTAATTGCACAAACCCACATCTGTACTTGAATCATCTATTAAACAAAAAAATAATGAAAATGCAAGAAATATTTAAAATATATTGGATATGCAAGTAACATAAAAAAAAAAAAATTAATGGAAATGCAATTAACCTTACACATACATGGAAATGCAACAAATATGAACAGCATATTATTTATGCAAGAAATATTAAGAAACAATTAGAAATGCAAGAAATATTAACAAAATATTGAAAATGCAAGAAACATTAAAAGAAAATATATATTAGGACATTAAACTTAATAAAACGAAATTAGAAAATATTTACCTTGCTACTAAGATTTTCCTCGCTTCTATGGTTGTCCCTCGCTTTTGCCAAGACATCTCTCTATTTTGGCAACTCTTTATTGAAAATTTTCCACCTACTCGACAATGCCATTTCCGTACGAGTCGACCCCAGAATTTTTTCACATAATTCGGCATGAATTTTTTTCCACATATATCAAAATTTCATCTCATTGCCTGACACGGGACAATCACTAATTTGGACCAAAGACTCTGACAAGAAAACATCTTCCATGGTGCTCCACGCCCCTTTGGTTTAGATAGAAGAAGCCATAAAGATAAGCAATAAAAATACAATTTGAAAGAGAGGAAAATGTTGAGTAAAGAGTGAATAATAGTAGAAGTAGAAGAAAATGTATGAGAATTGGTGTTGAAAGTGAAGGGTATTATAAAAAAAAAATTCTGAATTTTTTGGTATTTTAAAAAAAAAATCGATTTTTTTTCATAATTTTATTGCGAAAAAAATGCTAGCCGTTGGATTGGAAGCGGAGAAGCAGATCGGAGCGCCCAGGCCTTAACACGTGACTTCTACCCGTTGGAGATTGCGCAGGGCAGACGTCAGTGCACGCAAGGTCAAATTTTTTTACCATTGACGCGTGCATTGGCTGGTAAAAAAATTTGAAACCGCGCGATGACATCGCGCTGACGTCATCCCCCCAGGCGAAACAGGCCTTCAAGCCAGCTCTTCTTCGTGGGTCCCACTCCCAGCCCCGACAAGACTAGCCAACTGAAACTGGGTTTTTCGCGTAGCCCCCCAGCCTTGGGCTTGGGCTGTTCAGTGGAATGGCTCTTAGTAAGTCTGTTAATTCTGACGTGCCAAAAGTAAGACCCTTTTTTTTGATGACGTGGACCACATGTACAAAAAACTAATAAAAAATATGTACATGTTAAAAATAAATTTTAAATCATATTAAAATCATTAAAAATGAATAAAAAAAGAAAAGAAAAATCTCATCTCACTTTTCCAACCCAGCCAACCCTCTCTCCTTCCCGATTCAACCCCACCTCTCAGCCACCACTCTCCCGTCGCCTTCTCCTCCCTCCCTTCACCATGAATACCCAAAAACCAAAAACAAAAAACTCAGAAAAAAAGCTGCACACATCTACATCATCAAAAAACCCAAAATTGCTTTTCCATCATATCAAACAATCCATTTGGAGAAGAACAAAGATCTGAAAAGTTGAAAGTGGCTTTTGGCATCCCTAACACAATCCAAGACAATTAAGCAAGTAAATGATTATGGTGGTTGAGAGAGAGTGTGAAGAAATTCATGAGGCCGCAGAGCCATGACATCAAGTTTTAGTGGACCACTTCTTCTCTGCTTCAGAAAAAAAAAAAAAATGAAGAAGAGTTGTTTGTAGCTAGACTAGAGTGGTCCAAAATCAGGAGCCAGAAATCCCATATCCCATTTTGCAGAAATCTCTCGCGGTTTCTTCCACACCCAGCCACCCCTTCCCACACCGACATAGAAATAACCAAATATGAGATGAAATTCACGAAAAAACAAAAAAATTTGAGATAAACCAAAGCTTCAAAATGGACAAAACCTCCCCGATCGATTTCTCAAATTCATAATCCCAAGCTTCAGAAAGGATAAACCAAAAATCTGAGATAAACCAAAGCTTGCAGAAATCCCATATTCATAACGCCGATCGATTTCTCATCACACCCGGATGCCGACGTCATCGCAGACCTAACCCCCCGCGAACCTTCGATCTGCAAAACCCAGGTGGTTAGGTTTGTCGATCTCGAAAACTGCGCGACGTGCAGATCCCCTTGAATCGCCGATCTCATCATCGGAACGAGGGCGTCTAGTTCTATTGGCTCCATGATCTGTCGCATATCCCACATAGAGACGGAGAGAGACGGACACATTCAGATTGAGAGAGAGAGAGAGAGGGAAGGGAGGTGACTAGGGATTTGGTATTCGATGGGGCTAGGAGGAGAGGGCTCTGGTATTGAATTTTTCATTTTTTTTGCCTTTTTGAAGTTTAATAATTTTAAATTATTAAAATTATTTTTAAATAATTGAGAATTGTTTATTATATATTTTGCCCACATGGAAGTTCAAATTATCAAAAATTGAGTCTCACTTTTGACACGTCAGCCTTTAATAGACTCACTAACAATTTATTTAACGAAAAAGGCAATTTGTAGGGTTTTCGTAACGTTGAGTATGTACTAGTAAATATTCCCAAAATTAGATATGAACTCGTAAATGACCTTGTAGGTTGGGAGATTTATTGTAGTTTGTCCAAATAAAAAAACAAAAAAAGAGAACTTCTAACAAATTCACGGAGCATTAAAAAAAGAATTTTGTTTAATGTTGAAAATTAGATGTTTATTCTAACCCCAAAATATATGTGTTTTTACCATGACACTCCTAAAAAATATCAGTTGATCGCAGCCGTCCAGTTGTACAATATAGACCCCACAGTCATCCTTTCCTTCCATCCGAACCATTTTTATTCTAATCGCTAGGGTTTCTCCTCTCTGCCGAAACCAAACTAAGGTTTACAGCCACTCTGAGCAAATCTCTCTCGGACTCTTGATTCCCCTTGAGGTAAATCCAGTAACCAATCCGTTTTTATTTTATGACCTTCAAATTATTTCTCTGTTTCCAGAGAATGTGCAGGTATATTTTTATTTTATTTCTTCCTCTGCACCAAAAGAAATATTAAAGTTTGAATTCTTTAGCAATCGTACGGGATGATATATTGTTAGAAACCATGATTGGAAAATGTATGTTGGTTGGTTTTTGTGAAATTTAATTTAGAAGAAATTTTAGGTTGGTGGTTTTGGCGTTGTCTCTGTAAATTGTGTTGATTGCTTTGTTTTCTTTCCTGGAAAATCTGATAAACCAACTGGCGTTGTCTTTGTTTGTGATTGAGATTTTGAAGGAGCTAAGCCCTTTGCTATTTCTTATACTGATACTGATACTAAAACAATAACCTAACCAGGGCTCATATTTTGTTATTCTGCTGACTTTGGAATTGATTTTAAAATTGATTCAGTTGGGTATGAGTTTTGAAAATGATTATATTTTTTACTCAAGAGTGGTTAACCTACATTGTATTCTCGACCTTTTTATGTCTTTAAAAAAGTTGTAATTATGTTTCATTCCTATTGTTTAGTCATATTTGTCAAGATGTATACGTCAAGGAAGAAGATTCACAAGGACAAGGATGCTGAACCCTCTGAATTTGAAGAGTCAGTCGGACAGGTAAGATATGCAGCTTTTTGTTGCACGTTCTATTGATGAAATTGTTGCTATGATGTTTAGATATAATCATGAGTTGTTTGTTGTATGTGCAGGCAATCTTTGATTTGGAAACAAACTCGGACCTGAAAAGTGAACTGAAGGATCTATATATAAATTCAGCTGTGTAAGAACTGTTTACTGAATGATTATTTATTGTAAACTGTTGCCATTGTATGATTAATATTCCTCCTTTCTCCAGTCAAGTTGATGTGGCTGGGAACCGGAAGGCGGTTGTTATCCACATACCATATAGACTTAGGAAGGCTTATCGCAAGATCCATGTTCGGATTGTGAGGGAGCTAGAGAAGAAATTCAGTGGAAAGGTGATTATTTAAGTTCGTTCTCTGCCATTTATGAAATCTAGATTTAACGCAGACTAGGTTTTCTTCATGATGTCTTTTTATACTTGTTTCTAGGCACTACATTTTCTGCCTTACAATCAAGGATATTTTATTTTTATCTTTTAGTTCCTAGTTCTGATCTTCCTAGCTGACTTTTCTTACAGTCAGCCCTTTTTATTTTTTCTTCTCTTATTTCATTTTTGCTATAATTAAAGTGAGTAGTTCTCTGATTCAGACATTTTTTTATTTGCAAATAGTGGTTTTCTTTGGTGGTGTTTATTTTTGTTTGTCATGTGGTAGGATGTAGTTCTGATCGCCACACGGAGGATAGTGAGGCCTCCAAAGAAAGGGTCTGCTGTCCAACGGCCCCGCACTCGTACTCTAACTGCTGTGCATGAGGCAATGTTGGAGGATGTTGTTTTGCCTGCTGAGATTGTTGGGAAACGAACTAGATATCGACTTGATGGTTCCAAGATAATGAAGGTGAGCTGTTGAAGGAAAATAAAATAAAATATTGTTTGATATATAGACACACACAAACACTTGGAAATGGGAAAAAAAGGGTTTATTAATGCTTGAAAGATGAAGGCTAAGAACCTTATACCAAAGAGAAGATTTCGTTACAAAGATGTCCAAAGACTGCCAATGGAATAGATGAATTGAGAACGTAGTACATTTAGGTGGGATGGCTTTTATAATGGATTTATTATAAAATGCATGGCTTGTCATGGGTAGGATTTTGTTTGTTAAGTACCATAATTATCTGTCTTCAATGCTGGGCAGGTTTTCTTGGATCCCAAGGAACGAAACAACACGGAATACAAGCTGGAGAGCTTTTCTGCAGTTTACAGGAAGCTTTCAGGAAAAGATGTTGTGTTTGAGTACCCTATAACTGATGCATAGAAATATTGTGCAATTGCGCCTTCCAAATACCAGTCCCTTTTCTTTATATTTTCAAAGAAATTCTGCTCATCACAGTCAATTCAAAATTTTGATGTTGAGGGTGTGCTGTGGCGTGCCTTTGGAAGGATTTTGGTCTCTTAATATTAGCACATTTAAGTTAAAGGTGATATCGGTTAACGTAGCATTTTTTTGTTTTCCCTTAGACTTGCTTCTTTTCATTATGCATGGTCATTGACAAGTTTGCTTTTAGTCTGGTGATTTTGTTTTGTTTATTTAAGTCTATTAACCTATGTTTCTTAATGAATATGCACTGGAAACGAACGAAGTTTCTATGAACTAATTATGGTTCTTTGTAGTACAACCTCAGTATGTTTGATGCAGCATATTATGCCATGGCTTTTCTTAACTTCACTGTTACAATCTCTCAAGAAAATATCGTAGAGATTAACTTCTTCAGTTTGAGGGATCAACAAAAGAGACATGTAAAAGAGCAGAGTACTGTAAGAAATACCAAGATTTATGAATTTGATTACAATTTATTGAATTCCACAAGTCACAGAGTAAGCATTTCCCAAACACTTGGTGCAACTGAACACAGCAGGAAAAAAACATTCAACAAAAGAGTTCACAAATGAAGCCTCCATTTGCAACCAGCACAATAGCAGAGCTGAGAGACATGAACAAATCCCTAAAACCAAAAGTAGAGACTAGAGAGGTCCGAAAACCAACAGAGCTCCGATATAAATCACACTTGTATCACAAAGCAGTTACAGACATGGCAACACAAGCCAATAGGAATCGGAATGCCTGAATGCCAACACAAATCACACAACCATTTCCAAATTCTTCAGCCCGTGCCTTGAGGCGCCTGCTTGCAAGCTTGTATCAAACAATTAACATTGATCAGATCGGCAATGGCGGCAAGGGCAGGAACAGCTGGGTGAGGGTGGAACAGAGATAATTGTCAGAACAAGTAAAAATGTATTTATTGAATGGTCCCAGTATATACTTACTATTTAGGACCTGATGCGGTGCAAACTATGGAATATGGAGTCTTTTGCAGCAATAACTTGTATGGGCAATCAGCTGCTTTCCCCCTGGAAATATATTGTTGAGCATTACAACGAAACAATCAACCAAACATTTTATTAATATGAATGACAACTTACCGTTTCATTGCCATCAATCTTCTTCTTTTTCTTTTGCTTCTTCCACTTCCTCTGTTATTTGTAGTCTTTCTGGTCTTAAACTGCTTTGGATCAATGACCCATCAAGCGAAATCTTCAACTCGATCAAGCATTTCTCAACAATTAAGGAGTTTAATGATGGGACACTGATGGTGCAATTTCCCGATGAGCAAAAGCCTTGCAGACTGGGTAGATTAGAAAGTTCCAAATGTTGCAAGGAACTGAAAGCAATCTCGTAATAATTTCCTGAATCTTCTTCATCTTCGTTGCTTGCCACTATCTCTATCATGCTTTCACATTCCTCAACTTCCAAGCTTTTGAGTTGGTGTAAACATTTAGCTACCGAGTAAGTTACTAAGTATTTCAGTCCCATACAGTCTTCCACCTGTAAAGTGGTTAGATTGTGAAAGGATATTGCGGATGAAGTTAGATTCTTTAATCTGCCACAATGGTACAACTTTAGAATTTCCAAGTTTGGAAAAACTGATTCAGAGTTGTCATTCCCTATCCCTAGATGCATCAGCTCCTCCAATGTGTTGAGATACAAATTCTTTACATGTGGCAGGGTCCTCCCAATTACATCTATTTCCCCGCTACTAGTCCCTTCATACACAAATATTTCTTTCCAAGGACCATTATAAACAACGAGCTCTTCAAGATTATGTAAGTTCTCAAGGAAATGAAATGACTGTGGGTGTGCACAAGAAAAGCGAATGTATTTTAGGTTGCGAAACAACTTTGCTAGGAGTGGACCATAAGCTTCGTACCAAATCTCTATGTTCTTGTCCAATTCCAATGTTTCCAAGTTGGGGAATGGATTACCCTGAAATATTATATCAAGATATCATTATCAACTCACTTACTTCAATAGAATAATATCAGTCACTGCCTTCGAGAAAAGAGCGAGACCACATACTTGGCCAGTTGCATAACTAAATACTATACTCATCTAAATTATTTTAACTTTCAAAAGTTTTTTTCTTTATTTAAATTTTCGAGTCTTTATTTTGTTGTATACATGTCTTATGTTAGTAAATTACTACTCCTTTTAACCTCCTTGACTATTGTTTTCATTCGACGGATGTGCTTTAAAGTTTTCGACAGAGGCCGAAAATTCATTTTAATAAAAGAAAAATCTCTAATACTTAATAATAATAAAAATTGCAAAGAAAATATATGAAGATGAATTTAGCTACATGAGCAAATAGTGCAATAGAATTTTGTACCTTGTCAACTAACAACAAAGGTTGTTTGATTGGTGTATCCGAATCAAGTCTTTCTTGGAATCTTGAATATTCGGAAGCAAAAATCTCCACTTTACCACATTCAAAGAATTCCATATATTTGAGTAATGGCCACTTGGAAACATGCAGCCTCGGATAGAAACTCCTCAGTTGGGGCAGATTAACAAATTTCATAAGTGTTACTTTAGGAAACACAAACTCCTCAATTGGTGTCGTTTCTACTCCTTCCTTGGCAACAATTTCCTCCAATATTCCACAATCCCGCACATTCAACTCCCTTAACTGCTGAAGACCTTTGGCCACTGAGGCTGGAAAGATATTTTTCAAACTCTCACACGAATTTATTTCTATATAATAAAGATTTGGGCACTCAAAAGTTTTCAACTCAGTGGTTGATGTGTCATATGTTTGTTCAAATACCACTTGTAGTGACTTGCATTGTTCTATGTTTAAGGTGTCTAAAGCATTCAATCTTCCCATCATACTTGGCGTAAAGATATTTATTAGACCCTGGCATCTCAAAACTGTAACTGTTTCGAGCTTTCGAAAAGAGTCTGGGGCAAGTTGGCGGTGCCATATAGTTCTCAACTTAGGTAAGTCACAGATGATCAAGCTCTCCAAGCTAGGAAATCCTACCTGTAGATGGGGCAATTTCATCATATGAACTTGTCTCTTTCACGTTAATTGGAAACAAATGCTGAAAGAAAAAGAAATAAAGGTATAATTCACCTTTGCAGCCAAAAGAAAGTATTGTACATCAGTCTCTTCAGTTTGTTTATCCACTGTAACGTTTTCACTCTTCGAATGAAAGATGAATACCCCCAGTTCACTACAATCTTCTAGATGCAACAGCTCTAAGGATGGAAATTCCACATAACTTCCTGAGCAGAATCTGGTGAGGCTTGGAAGATGTTGCAGCTGTAGATGTTTTAGCTTGCGAAATATGTCATCTGTATTTTCCTCACTGCTGCTAGTTTTTGTTACTATCTCTTCCATGATTTCGCAGCTAGCTATCTCAAGATGTGTGAGTTGGACAAGACTTCTAGCCATGGAAAATGAAAACAAGAATCTCAAACCACTACATCCATGCACGATCAAGCTTGTTAAATTGGGCATCATAACCTGTATATAGTACACAATGTTTAATCAGGGGCATGCATGGTATATTAATTCATGTTTAATTAGGAAATGACAATTTACATGCTCATTAATTGTATAGATTCCAAAATGAGTAGACAAAAAATAGAAATGCCGGGCAAATGAAACCGCAAAACGTACCTCCCCATTCATGAAAAGTTTCGTGGGTCCACCAATTTCATTCTCCAAAATGATTTCTTCGGCCTCTCTACTTACAACTGACCTGCTGCCTTTGGAGGAGAAACCAATAAGCTTTGGCAGATTCCGCAAAGTCAAAGATCGTAACTTTTGAAAAGGCTGAGCTATGAGTTGGCCGCAACATACAGTTTCCAAATTAACAAGGTTGTCAATGACAGCTGTAACTTCATCATTGTTTTGGACAAGGAGATTCTTCAGTTGTTTACCACTGTCACTTGCTAATAAATAGGAAATAATATTTGCCGCCTCCATCCCATCCAAGTCCAGATGTTCACATCTCTTTATCAGCAATTGTATACCTTGGTCGAATTGATTGTTCGTGGTGAGCTTGAGTTTCAACATGTTAGAGGAGGTTTCGTAATTATCAGGATGTTGCCAACAATCACCAATAAGTATGGTGTATCTTTCTAATCTTGTATCCGAGAACATGTTTGCTGGAAGAAGCTTAGCATCTGGAATATGTATGTCCAATGCTGTTAGTTGACGCAATTGTTTCAGCTCTGACACGCTCGCATTACTTCTTCCATCATTTAAACCTCCTTCCCATTTCTTAAAGCTTCCCATTCTCAAGTCTCCTAAACTTGTCAAGCTTGATATAACGCCAGGTGAGATCAGTACAAGTTCAGAGCAATCCGACAAATCCAACAATTGTAGACGAGTCAATTGCCCTATTTCTTTAGGCAACTCTTTAACCTGGGATTGTAGAAGGCTAAGAATTTTCAAATTTGTTAGCTGTCCAACTAGAGCTATGTCCCCCAACATGCAATTATCTAAACACAAAGTCTGAAGATTTGTTAGGGATTGAAGAGATGGAGGCAGTGATGGGAAATGAAGTCCTGTTAAATCTAACACTTTGAGTTCCTTCATCTCTTCAAAAAAGTTCCAAGGGATTTCAAGCGAGTTGTCACTACTCCCCAAATAAAAAAGATTCAGTTCTGGGCACTCCCAAGGTACATCAGGAAGCTTGGGGATAGTACATCTTTGGAGAGAGATTAGAGAGCAGTCTTTACTTGGACTTTCATCCAACTCTGTATAAGCTCTTGATAAGACATGTTGATCTCTAGATGCAATTCGGACAGCAACATCTCGTACAACATCATGCATTCTAACATTTCCATCGTCATAACCGTCAAGCAACAAACAAGAATCTTTAAGTTTTTTAACCAATGAATGCAATGCATTCCGTGCCTCTTCCACTGTGCGAACATTTTTAAACAAACCCAAACCTATAGTATATTTCAACAAGTCAGAGAGAGAAAAAGCATAGGTACCTTCTGCCATTATTGCACAGAGCAAGAACAACCGTTTAAGCTCCTCGCTATCCAATTGATTGTAACTCCACTCTATTATCAAGAATGCTATTTCTGCCAATCCTTTTTTCTCAAAATTTTTGAAGCGCCTCAAGGTATCTTTCCATTCCTCTAAAGAACTCTCTCTTAAACCGCTTGCAACTGCAACAACTAAAATAGGCAAACCTCCGCATTTTTTGGCCAATTCGTTTGCTACTCCCTCTATACGGTCATCTTTAATAACAGTACCTGCCCTCTTCTCAAACAAACTTAAACTTTCTGGTTCACATAAAAGGTCAAGCTGAAAATTCTTTTGCGTACCCATCTCAGAAAATAAAACTTCCTTATCTCTAGATGTCAACAATAAATTACAAGTCCGGACAGGGACAAGTCCCACAGCCTCCAAATCAATTCTTCCCAAAACATCATCTAAAATTACAAGAGTCTTCTTGTCTTTTATTCTGCCCCATAAACAATTTGCCCTTACTGCCATACTTTGAGGTTCCTTCACTTCCATACCTAACTTTTCAGCAATTTCTTTTTGAATGTCCATGTCCATTTTTTCTTTTACATTAAGTATTATAACCACTTCATCAAATAACTTTTCTTTATTAGCTTGTCTGAAAACTTCTTTGGCGAGGGTTGTCTTTCCAACACCCCCCAATCCGTACACCCCAATCTTGTTGGTATCAGGATTTTTCAGTTCCTCCATGATTTCCTTCAGCATTGGAGCCCTTGATTGAAAGGCCATGTATTCTTGAGAGGGTATAGCACATATATCTTCTACTGGAGCTTCGTAAGAAACACTGGGAAAATCTATTTGTGCATGTAGTTCAATCTTGTTTGCCAATTTTGCTGATTTCCTGCTAAACTGATGATACTTCACTAGATTAGGACATACTCCATGGAAACACTTTGTCTTTGCTTGGCCTTCAATTCCCAAAATCTTTTCTGCCTCTTGAGTGATCCCATCTGCTTCTGTTCTCCAGTTCTGGACATCAGTTTCTACTCCTTTACCATTTCTTTCAACTTCATCAACCCTATGCTTCATCCGGTCTTTGGCAGCATTCAAGTTCTTCAATTGACTCCTCACACTTTCAAGGTTGCTTTTGTAGTTAATTAGATAACCCACTTGTCGCCCAACTGGTTCAACTGTGTACTCGATTACTTTAGAAATAATTCCGCTGAGGATCTCCATGGTTTTTTTTTTTGTTTTGCCTTTAGAATGAGACTCTTGTATCTGTTGAATAAACGAACCCAAAAATAAGAAAATGAAAAAGAGTAAAAGAAAAAATATTAAACCAATTGAAATGAAAGAAGGAAACTACAGGGCATACCTTAGCTTGTGATACTAAGCTTAAATAGAAGAACACAGAGTATTATAGTAAGCAACACTTCTTTTTCGTTTTTCCATTAAGCTTCTTCTGGAAACAACTGTAAAGTGAAAGTGTAATGAAGATAAGTGAAACAAAATGCACGACTCTCAAATCTCGAAACAAAAAGAATAGTTGGGCCACAATTTTCCTTTAATTTTTTGTTTTAGTAGTGTTTTAATTTTTGTAACTTTTTAAAATTTCTTTAATCGAAGGGACAAATTTCTAAAGGAAAAAAATTAGATGGATTTAATTCTGAAATATTTATTAATTAGGTTCAAATAAAGCTACCCATAACAAAAATAAGAACATAAAATAACAGAGCAAATATATGAAATAAATAAATAAATAAATAAGGAAATAAAAAGACACACCTTATACCTTTCTCTCTTTTGGTTAAGAATGAGGTCAATTCCCTTCAAATTGCTATGATTATTGAACACCGGAGCACAATTGGTTTGGTGAATGAGGCAAAGCTGAGCTGCCACAACTTTTTATTTATTTATTTTTATTTTTTTCATTTGAAAGTAAAGGCAAAACGAAGGTGAAAATAACAGAACGAAATCAAGGTGTGAAACCAAAACCAGAAAATTTGCTTATTTTAAAAATATATATATATATGTATATATACAGGTCCGATCTCTTGGACCACAGTGGTCCGATCTCTTGGACCACAGTGGTCCAAGAGATTGTGGTCATCCACCGTTTGATATTAATTCAATGATTTTAAAAAGTTTCCTAAAATGAGTACAAGAGTGAGTGAGCCACTTAATTCAATGGTTTTGCCTTTGGAATGAGACTCTTGTATCTGTTGCAAAGGAAAAGCAACGAATTGGAAAAAAATGACACAAGGTACTTTTAAATGTCTTTCAGTATTATTGTTGTTTGGCTCTTGCACTCAATTTCGTGAAAGTGACACAATCAAATCTAGGGGTGGGCTGTCACACCCCGGACCGGCTCCGCCGTAGCACGATATTGTCCGCTTTGGGCCTGGCTACATTTTCACCAGCCCGCACGGTTTTGTTTCTGGGAGCTCACGAAGCAACTTCCCAGGGTGGTCACCCATCATGGGATTGCTCCAGCCTCCAACTCGCTTAACTTCGGAGTTCCTACGAACCCGAAGCCAGTGAGCTCCCAGAAGGCCTCCTGCTATGAGGATGCGAGGTGTGCCATATAAGGCACATCACCCCCTCTCCGTTTGGTCGATGTGGGATCTCACATGGGCACAGTCCGGATTGGATCGGTTTCACCTCAAAACCACGGCTGAACTAATTACACTATGATGGTTTGGTTTGGTTCGACTTGGATAAAAGTTATAAAGGAAACCGAACCAAATCAAACCAATTTAAGACGGATTAGTTCGGTTTGGTTCGACCGGTTTGGGCCTAAGCCCAATTCCCTTTCGTTTTGCATTTTTTTCAACATTGTTAGTCCAATTATAATTAAAAAAAAAATTCACAACTTGCTTCATGCATAAATCATTTTCTAGAGTACGAAACCATCCTAACTCAAAATGTCATAAAACTCCATATTTCACTAACTAATATAGCTCAATTCAAATATTCATATATAGTTATTAATTAATTAGAGTATTACACATGTAAAATAAAATATAAATAAATAAATATACACATAAATAGTCCGGTTTGGTTTAAGCCGGTTTACAAAAGCTCAAAACCAAATCAAAACAAAATATGTATGGTTCGGTTTGGTTTTTAATCGTTTGACTTACTTTTGATCAAAACTAAACCAAACCGGTAATTATGGTTTGGTTCGGTTGATTTCATCGGTTCGACCGGATTGATGCTCACCCCTAATCAAATCAAGGGACAAAAGAAATCCAGGAAATTTAAATGCTATCCCCTCCAAAGGCAATACTTTTTTTTTTTCTTCCTTTGATTGGCTTTTATAATTTGAGAAGTAAAAGAAAGTAAACTACGGCAAAAGAAGGTTGCTGCAATGAAGAAACTAAAAGTGTGCAGCAGAATTTTGATCAAAGAGGGTGGATGGCAATAATAATCTTATAGTAAGTACTAGAATTAAAAATATCCCATAGTTTCCAAAACATCTCAAAATAAAGAATTGTTTTGGGGATGCTTCGGTGGCTATGACAATAAAATTTTGGTTAGTTTTAAGCAAGTACCATAACATGCAAAACTTTTGGTTACAATATCTCAAGAAAAATTAGAATTCGACACAAATTTGAAGTCTTGAACAACACGGGATGTTTGCCTTACCTCTTTTGAAACTTTGAAGATCTTTTCCTGCAAATCTTCTTCTTTATATAAATAAAGAAGCAAAGTGCCGACTGCCACCCATAAATTCTTCTTCTACTTCTTCATCAATTCTTCTTCTTCTTCTTCTTCACCCATATATAAATAAAGAAGCCCAGGTTCTTTAATTCATCTGGTGTGGTCGTGGTGGTGGCATTGTTGGCGAATTTTGGTTCTGTTTCTCACACTTCTCTCTCCGATTTGTGTTCTGGTGTGGCCATCGGTATGTTCACTCTTCTCTCTCTAATATGTGTTCTGGTCCAACTCTTTTTTTGTCCTTATATGACCAACACGTTACACATATATTATTATATTACATGTTATATTATTATATTTCATGTATGAAACCCTGTTCTTGGCTATCACATGTGAACTTGTAGCTATCACCTGTTAATTATAGCCGTACATAGAGTAGTTATGTCAAATCCAAATGAATCCCTAGGATTTAGGATCACGCCAGTAACTTTGTAATATTGTGAATATAATGAAATCTTTCAACCAAGCGGGCAGAGTTATGTCATCTCCACACAACTCTTTGCTCCAACTTTGTTGTCTCAAAATTTGAGATTTGGCATTATTAATTATTTTAAAAAGTGTTTTAACTATTTTTTTCATTAACATTTTTTAGGTAATTTTAGTTAATGTCTTATTAGTTTATTTTTACGAACAACATAATAAATAAAAATGAGTATAACAACATTGCAACTATAACTCACTGCAACAATACTTAAATTAAAACACATTAAATTGAACACAAACACTAACAATGGCTTAATCATCTTGGTTTTGTTGATCAAAATTATCAACATTGTATAACGAATGAAATAATGCTCATTTACTCTGTCATCTCCCAAAACTATAGTCAATTCAGTGGTTAAATGATATCGAATTCAAGTAATTTTTTGTAGATATGATCTTTGAATGAGTATATACAAAATAAACGATTTAAATTAGTGAAATACAATATAGAATGGACCCTATAAATTTAAATAAAATAGGATATTATATTAGACTAATTAACTGATGTGGAATAAATAAATACCTCACTTGGTTATGCCAGAGTGGTCAATAAGTGGGTGCAAATTGCATTATTCTTATTTAATTTGAACCGTCATCACATCGGAATTTAAGATTGGTAGTCCCTCTTTTTCCTTTTCTGATAGTTATAAGATGTCAGCAAATAAATACCTCATTTGGTTACGCCAGACGTGGTCAATAAGTTGGTGCAAATTGCATTATTCTTATTTAATTTGAACCATCATCACATGGGAATTTAAAGTTGATGGCTCCTATTTTTCTTTTTCTTTTTTCAATTGTTACCAAATGAGCTTTGTATCACCACCTTTTTTCTCTTTTTCTTTTTTCTTTCGAAGAAAAGACGATCGCATTCAATAAACGAAGCAAGTTACAAGGCATCTTGAATGATATTTAATTTGAACCATTGTCACATGGGGTATTTAAAGTCTCTTGCCTACCAATTTAAAGTCTTTTACCAACTCTCGAAAATAACTTTTATATTATCGCTTTCAATCGTCGTAATTTTCCCTAAACAAGTCAATTAGTGAGGGGTGGCAATCAGCATTATTGTTGTTTGGCTCTCGCAGTCAATTATTGTTTTTCAATCTTGTTTTGCTTGAGCTAACAAGAGTGGTAATTTATGTTAAATTTGGTAATGTCAAGCTGGCAACATGGCATAAATTGGATGATGTCCTATGTGTCGTCATCCATAAAAAGAAGGCATGATGTCATGGTCACGTGAAGAAGAATAAAGAGAGCGATGTCGAACCAATAATTCAATTCTTATTATGTTGCTACATGGAATCCAATGAAAAATTTCAACTTATACAAAATAATTTTAATTGCATTAAATGTATAAATAAAATGGTATTATTTAATGAGTACTGCTATTTGAACCAACTATATCTGACCACATTTGGCCAAATGCGTCAGAAATTCTTATTTAGTCATCATCACATCGGAAGTCGAGCTGGGTTTTTTTGGCCCCATGGCAACCTTTATTTGTTTTTGTGTTATGGTTCATGTGAACCGATCGACATGGCAATATAACTACTGTAATGTGGGCCCAAAGCTGGTCTATGAATTGCAAAGAAGATTATAAGTAAATTCTTAGAGCATGGCCTCTTTGGGGTACGTATAAGAGAGTGTATATCACATTTACACTATGACCCTTTTGGGGTACGTATAAGAGAGTGTATATCACATCTACACTCTTTTTGATCGAAAATATATGCAGTGGGTGTAAAAATAGAGGAATTGGCTTGTATGCAAAAAAAAAAAATAGAGCTTTACATCTTTATTTACATCTATGAAATGGGCCGTGAATCAAGTAAAGTAGGAGAGATGAGTGAGAAACGGTACAATATGGCCAGCACAACTTGATGTTTTTAATATGGCCAGCACAACTTGATGGGCCAAGATGGGATCACGCTTAATTAACGGTACAACATAAAACATGACTCTTTCCCAGGTTGGTATGGATATGGAAGCTTTCAGAAATTTTGAGATAGATGGTGCTCAGAGGATGTCTCTTTCCCTTCACTTAGCAGGTAGTTTTAGCGAATAGTCCCTAAAAGTCTTACTGGACTTTTTCACTGATCAAAACGTCCCATAGTTTCCAAAACACCTCAAATAAAGAATTGTTTTTGGGGTGCTTCGGTGGCTATGACAATGACAATAAATTTTTGGATAGTTTGAAGCAACTACCATAACATGCAAAACGTTTGGTTACGATCTCTCAAGAAAATATACTTCATCAGTTCGAGGGATCAACAAAAGAGATGTGTAAAAGAGCAGAGTACCGGAAGAAATACCAAAATTTATGATACACGTGTAGTCCACCTACATTATAATACATGAAATCGCAACACCTTAAGACCCAAATTCATGCTCTCTAAAGAATTTTAATTGTGCAAAAGGTCATTGTTAGAAAATTAAATGTTTAATATTAATACTAATATTTATATATTTTTCAATTTGAATGTGAATCTGGTTAAAAATAATACATATTCATATGATGTCTTCAATATCCATCCAAATCGTTGTACCCAAGTGTCACGTTGTGTTTAGTCACTTCCTAATGGCAACTTTGTCATTTGCATAAATGAAACATAAATTAATTGATTAGAAGAAACTAGAAAATAAGAAATGTGAAAAAAGCAAAAGAAAAGTATCCCATGCCCTAGTCTATACCCTTCCATGGATGCCCTTCATTATAAGGCTTTCTGGTAATTTAGCTGAAAACAATGTAGCTACTGGTTGGTTTATCTTTAGCATCAAGATAATAAGATGACAACCAATTGCTATAAATGGATGACCAGACTTCGACTTAGACACAACCTATATTCAAGGAACGAATCTTTGTTTCGACGGTCCCTTCTGTTTCGCATACATATGATCAGTCAATGGTCCACATCACAAGATGAAAAGTCGCGTGTTGATTGGTCAGTCAATTGAAAGGTTTCAATATCATTTATACTTTATGAAAATACAGAAATCCTATATGGAAATTTAAAATGTGTTACGAAATTGTGTCTTTAACGTGGGATAAATTATAAAATAATACGGTAATACCAGTCGTGAGTTCATTTGTGCTGTCAACTTGACCAAATTTCTGGCAAAAAATTGAAGCTGGGTCGGAGTTTCTCTATTAATTAAATTGGGTATTTGATCAAGTAATTAAAGTTGTTCTCTAAGTATAGTTAGCTTGGAAGGAGATTGGGCATCCTAGGTCAATGAGGAATCACAAGATTAATTCAATTGGGAGCCCAACTTCAAGAAGAAGTCAAAAGCCTACTTCAATTAGGAGCCCAACTCGCAAAAAGAGCTCAATTCAAAGAAGAAAGTCCGGATGCAGTTGGAAAGCCCGATAAATATTTCTTATATTTTTCATGCCTTACAAGCGCCATGCAGAAGCTATGGGGCATATGTGGGAACACATATTTAGCTGGCCAATAAGAAGACAACACGTGAAAAATGAATATTCTTTAAGTCACCTAATTACCCTAATTAAATCATATTTAATTAGAAAAATTATTTTTGATTTAAGATATCAATATTTCCCTAAATCAAGGAACCATTTTCCACCAAATCTCTTGGATTAATTCATGTCATCTTTTTGGGAAAGAATAATCATAACCAAGTAAGAATTATTCTCTCAAAACCCTAACACACAAGGACACTACAAATACATGGCTACACAAGACATTGAGGGCGTGTTTACGTATCAGTAACGGGTATGGGAGGAAATGGAATGATTTCGATTCCTAACTTCCCCTGCGTTTACTTGCAATTAAGAATGAAAAAATAAGTAGGCCCCACCTCAAAATGTGAAATCACATCCCCTCAAAACTAGGTATTAGATCAACTAGGGGAGAGTAGTCGATACGATTCCCATTCCTGTTTTCTCTTAATAACTTTCAAAAATACTCTTACCACTTTACCATAATTCCAAAACACCCCAAACCTTTAAAAAAAACAAAAACTCACACCAAGAAGTTCCAAGACGCTCCAACTTCTTTTTCACGTTAGCTTTGCAGACACAACCTCCAAGAAGTAGCAACAATGTCTTGTGCTATGTAAGCCATTCTATCTATCTATCTATTTATCTATCTATCTTTTTATATCTTCTGTCTTCACATTCATCACAAAACAAAATACAATCATGGATAAAGACTTTTATGGAGATTATATCTTCTTCTTTTTTTAGGTAGTATGAAGATGATGTATTTAATCATATGAAGATTATGCAAGTTATTATTATTTGATTGTACTAGTTACGTAGGTGAAAGATATATATTTATTGGAGTTTATTTTTTCGTTAGAAATTGACTATAGACAAAGTATTATTAACATTATCATTTAACTGGGCTCTTACTGTTCATCTTGTTCAGCATATTGAGTCATCATGCTTACACCGCCTTACTAGTTTGCTGCGGAATTAGTTTGGTCTCTTTAGCCAGTTTGAGAATTATATATGTGCTGTGGTGAAAATGTGCAGGGCATTTCAGTAATCAAATTAATTTCGATTCTAATTCATGAAAATTAGTAAACAATAACAGTGGGAATCAACCCCATTCCTTTGCTAATTCCAAATATTTAGTAAACAGCTTAATGTGAATGATTCTTCCCATACCGATTCAGTAGTTCCCCTATTCCTAAATTCTCTGATTCCTCATTTTCTCTATTACTGATACGTAAACATGCGCTCAAGGTAATTCTAAGTTCTTCTTTAATTCTTTTTTTTACCCGAAAATCCTCTCTTGCAGCCACGCTCTCTTTCTCCTTTCTCCCACACTGCTAATTGCCACCACACAAGGCTTTGCCCACTCGGTTCTCCCTGTTAGAGAAAACTCCATCCACTTTAACTATTTTCGTATCTATATCAAGATCCAATAAAACTAACTTAGGCATCAGAGCCTTTGGCTAACACCCATGGTCTATTTATTTCAATTTATTATGCAGAGATCGAGGAAGAGAGAGAAGGAAAATCAAAGATCGAGGAATCAACCCGTGAGTATTCCTCGTGCTGAATTTCTCTCAAACAATAGAATAAATTATAAAATAATACGGTAATACCACGTTGTGTGTATTTTGGACCTTGCCGATCCCAATATATTTCTAATTTGATTATTTGTTAACAATTTTATTCACAAAAGCCTGTGATCCAAAAACCAAATAAACTGAATAAAATACAAACAATTTAAATTAGTGTAGATGTAACAAATGTTGCATAGGTCACTGAACATGCAGGGTCTGAGTAGTAGAAAAAGGGTGGCCCAATGAAAAAGCTGCGCACCAAACTGGCAAAAATTCAGGAGGTCCACAACAATGCTTTATGTCATCTTAATTTGTTTTACAAACAACATAGTAATCAAGAATGAGCAAACATTGAATGATGACTTACAAAGTGAATGGTTTTTTTCTTTCTTTGTTCTAAAAACAAACGGTTTTGTTCATGTGATGACATGGTGAAATATCCCATATCAATTAACGGGGAGGGAGTGATGTGTCTTATATGTACATACCCGCCTCCATCTAGCAATAGGCCTTTTGGGAGTTCACTAGCTTCGGAGTTATGGAAACTCCGAAATTAAGCGAGTTGAGGCTAGAGCAATCCCATGATGGGTAACCCATTGGAAAGTTGCTCATGAGTTCCCAGAAACAAAACCATGAGGGCAGAGCGGGGGGCCCAAAGCGGACAATATCGTGCTACGGTGGAGCCGATCTCGGGATGTGACAATTTGGTATCAGAGTCACTCTGCCGTGTGGTGTGAGTGTGTCGACGAGGACTTCGGGCCCCTAAGGTGGGTGAATTGTAACATCCCACATTGACCAACGGAGAAGGGGTGATGTGCCTTTTATATACATATCCGCATCCATCTAGCACGAGAAATTTTGGGAGTTCATTGGTTTCAGAGTCATTGGAACTCTGAAATTAAGCGAGTTGGGGCTAGAGCAATCCTAGGATAGGTGACCTACTGAGAAGTTGCTAGTGAGTTCCTAGAAACAAAACTGTGAGGGCAGAGAGGAGGGCCCGAAGTCCTCGTCGGCACACTCACACCACACGGCAGAGTGACTCTGATACCAAATCATCACATCCCGAGATCGGCTTCGCAGTAGCACGCTCGCCTCCATCTAGCACGAGACATTTTGGGAGTTCACTGGCTTCAGAGTCATGGGAACTCCGACGTTAAGCGAGTTGGGGCTAGAGCAATTCCAGGATTCGTGACCTACTAAGAAGTTTCTCTTGATGAGTTCCCAGAAACAAAACCGTGAGGGTACAAAGAGAGGCCCAAAAAGGACAATATCGTGCTACGGTGGAGTCAATCCCAGAATGTAAAATGAAAAAAAGCCCAAGTGAGTAGTTAACGTCCCAATAGTAACTACCATCTACCTACACCAAAAGTTGCAACCTCATGAGCAGCTTTGTTGCAGCTGCGAGGTACAAAAATAAAAATTACTTCTTGGAATTCTCGAATTGCAGTCTGGATGTCGAAGAGAATACTATCTACCTCTACAGCCACCACCCTCTCGCCATTCACCATCTTGATACAACTTGGGAATTAGACTCCACCACCACCCGAGAGAAACACCCTTGTTGACAAGCAAACATAACTGCCCTTATAGCGTCCATCTCTGCCATGAGAGCCGAACCATATAGCATATCTGCCCAAATGGTCAATTTGTTTCATTTGATTGTTTTTTTTTTAAAGGTACTTTGATTGATTGAATTGAATGCATAGTTAATTTCTTTAGTCTCGAAGTTTTGTTTTCCTTTAAATTTTGGTCGTGGAATATTTGCAAAATCAATTAGGTACTTATTGTTAGATTTTTCAATATCCATCCAAATCGTTGTACGCAAGTGTCACGTTATGTTTGGTCACTTTCTGATGGCAACTTTGTCATTGTATAAATGAAACATAAATTAATTGATTAAAGGAAACTAGAAAATAAGAGATGTCAAAAAAGCCAAAGAAAAATATCCCTAGCCTAGCCTAGCCCCGCCCCTTCCGTCCTCTGTGTTTGGGGTGTTTTTCGTGATTTGGATGTCCTTCATTATAAGGCTTTCTGGTTCATCCAGTCCCACTTAACCACTAATTGAACTCTCATTATGTTGCTATATGAACCAAATTGTGAGGGAGGAGGAGATGTGAACAGAACATTAGACTTAACTGATGTGGTATAAATAAATCGGAATTTAAGGTTACTGATACTGAAACGATAAGCTAACTTTGGAATTGATTTTAAACTTGATTCAGTTGGGTTGGTTAACCTACATTGAATTTTCGACTTTAAAAAAGTTGTAATTATGTTTCATTCCTATTGTTTAGTCAGATTTGTCAAGATGTATTCGTCAAGGAAGAAGATTCACAAGGACAAGGATGCTGAACCCTCTGAATTTGAAGAGTCAGTTGGACAGGTAAGATATGCAGCTTTTTATTGCGCTTTCTATTGATGAAATAGTGTGCGATAGCGCCTTCTAAATACCCATCCCTTTTCTTTATATTTTCTAAGAACTTCTGCTCATCAGGCAATCAATTCAAAATTTTGACGTTGAGGGCGCGGTGCGGGTGCCTCTGGAAAGGATTTTGGTCTCTTCAATATTAGCACATTTAAGTTTGGTGATATCAGTTAATGTAGCATTTTTTGTTTTCTCTTAGACTTGCTCTTTTCATTATGCATGGTCGTTGACAAGTTTGCTTTTAGTCTGGTGATTTTGTTTGGTTTATGTAAGTCTATTAACCTATTTTTCTCAATGAATATGCACTGGAAACTAAAGAAGTTTCTATGAACTAGTTATGGTTCTTTGTAATACCTCTGTATTTGATGCAGCATGTTATGCCATTGCTTTTCTTAACTTCACCAACATGCGAAAGTTTTGGTTACAATCTCTCAAGAAAATATCATAGAGATAAACTTCATCAGTTTGAGGGATCAACAAAAGAGACATGAAAAAGAGCAGAGTACTGAAAGAAATACCAGGATTTATGAATTTGATTACGATTTATTGAATCGCACAAGACACAGAGTAAGCATTTCCCAAACAATTGGTGCACGTACCAAATGCAACTGAACACAGCAGGAAAAAAAAATAAATAAATAAATTTACAAAAGAGTTCACAGATGAGGCCTCCATTTGCAACCAGCACAATAGCAGAGCTCAGAGATATGAACCAATCCCTGAAGCCAAAACCAACAGAGCTCCGACGTAAATCACACTTGTATCACAAAGCAGTTATAGACATGGCAACACAAGCATAACACAACAGGAATTGGAATGCCTGAATGCCAACACAAATCGCACAACCATTTCCAAATTCTTCGGCCTGTGCCTTGAGGTGGCCGCTTGCAAGCTTGTATCAAACAATTAATATTGATCAGATTGGCAATGGGGCAAGGGCGGGAACTGCTGGGTGAGGGTGGAACAGAGAGAATTGTCAGAACAAGTAAAAATGTATTTATCAAATGGTATCCACTACATACTGAATGAATGGTCCCAGTATATACTTACTATTTAGGACCTGATGTGGTAGTCTTTTGCAGCAATAACTTGTATGGGCAATCAGCTGCTTTTCCCCCTGGAAATATATTGTTGAGCATTACAACGAAACAATCAACCAAACATTTTATTAATATGAATGACAACTTACCGTTTCATTGCCATCAATCTTCTTCTTTTTCTTTTGCTTCTTCCACTTCCTCTGTTATTTGTAGTCTTTCTGGTCTTAAACTGCTTTGGATCAATGACCCATCAAGCGAAATCTTCAACTCGATCAAGCATTTCTCAACAATTAAGGAGTTTAATGATGGGACACTGATAGTGCAATTTCCTGATGAGCAAAAGCCTTGCAGACTGGGTAGATTAGAAAGTTCCAAATGTTGCAAGGAACTGAAAGCAATCTCGTAATAATTTCCAGAATCTTCTTCATCTTCGTTGCTTGCCACTATCTCTATCATGCTTTCACATTTCTCAACTTCCAAGCTTTTGAGTTGGTGTAAACATTTAGCCACCGAATAAGTTGTTAAGTATTTCAGTCCCTCACAATTTGCTACGTGTAAAGTGGTTAGTTTGTGAAAGGATATTGCGGATGAAGTTAGATTCTTTAATCTGCCACAATCGTACACCTTTAGACTTTCCAAGTTTGGAAAAACTGATTCAGAGTTGTCATTCCCTATCCCTAGATGCATCAGCTCCTCCATTTTTCTGAGAGACAAATTTTTTATGTGCGAGAGGGTCCTCCCAATTACATCTATTTCCCGGCTACTAGTTCCTTCATACACAAATATTTCTTTCCAAGGACCATTATAAACAATGAGATTTTCAAGATTATGTAAGTTCTCAAGGAAATGAAACGACTGGGGGTGTGCACAAGAAAAGCGAATGAATTTTAGATTGCGAAACAACTTTGCTAGGAGTGGACCATAAGCTTCGTACCAAATCTCTATGTTCTTGTCCAAGCCCAATGTTTCCAAGTTGGGGAATGGATTACCCTGAAATAATATCAACGTATGGATGTCATTGTCAACCCATTTGGCCAGTTGCATAACTAAACACTATAGTCAGTGGCGTTCACTTGGTCACCAGGGACCAAGGAACACTGTGGTCACCTCTTGTTAGATCTCATCCAAGGGCAAATAATGATTCAAGCCTTAATTAAATTTTAAAAAAAAATTAATTATTTTTAAAAACCTCAAATGTGGCCACTGTTCTCCATTGAACCTCCCTCTCCCTCAGTCTCTTCTCAATTTCCAGTTTTGATTTTTGTGATTTTCTTTGGGTTTTTCGTTTCTTGGCTAAATTAAGTGTTTATTCAGTTTTTCTTTATATAATCTTATTCGGTGATTTCATGTACTCTACCGAGGAATGAATCATTGACAAAGGAAATCACAAAATTTAAAGCCTGAAATTCATAAGAGAGAATCCTACACATAAAAGAAAGGAGGCATTTCTGGATAGTGAAATGGGGAAACGTGAGACAGTGAGAAGAAGCATTAATTTTTATTTTTATTTTTGGTTTTTTGTTTTTTTGTTTGTTTTTGGTATAATTGAAATTTAGGGCAGTATTTTTTAAATAATTAAATTATTTTTTTAAATTAATAAGGCTTGAATTATTATTTACCGTTGGATAAGAACTAACTTCGACAAGTCTTTATTATATTGTACACGTCTTCAGTAAATTAACCCCCTCCACTATTGCTTTAAATTTCTTGACAAGATGGAAGCCAAAAAATCATTTTAATAAAAGAAAAATCTCAAATACTTAATAAATAAAAAATTGTAAAGAAAATATATGAAGAGGAATTTAACTACAGAAGCAAATAGTGCAAGAGAATTATGTACCTTGTCAACTATCAAAAAAGGTTGTTTGATTGGTGTACCCGAATCAAGTCTTTCTTGGAATCTTGAATATTCGGAAGCAAAAATCTCCACTTTACCACATTTAAAGAATTCCATATATTTGAGTAATGGCCACTTGGAGACATGCAGCCTCGGATAGAAACTCCTCAGTTGGGGCAGATTAACAAATTTCATATGTGTTACTTTAGAGAACACGAACTCCTCAGTTGGTGTCGTTTCTACTCCTTCCTTGGCAACAATTTCCTCCAATATTCCACAATCCCGCACATTCAACTCCCTTAACTGCTGAAGACCTTTGGCCACTGAGGCTGGAAAGATATTTTTCAAACTCTCACACGAATTTATTTCTATATAATAAAGATTTGGGCACTCAAAAGTTTTCAACTCAGTGGTTGATGTGTCATATGTTTGTTCAAATACCACTTGTAGTGACTTGCATTGTTCTATGTTTAAGGTGTCTAAAGCATTCAATCTTCCCATCATACTTGGCGTAAAGATATTTATTAGACCCTGGCATCTCAAAACTTCAACTGTTTTGAGCTTTTGAAAAGAGTTTGGGGCAAGTTGGCGGTGCCATATAGTCCTCAACTTAGGCATGTCACGGATGATCAAGCTCTCCAAGCTAGGAAATCCTACCTGTAGATGGGGCAATTTCATCATATGAACTTGTCTCTTTCACGTTAATTGGAAACAAATGCTGAAAGAAAAAGAAATAAAGGTATAATTCACCTTTTCAGCCAAAAGAAAGTATTGTACATCAGTCTCTTCAGTTTGTTTATCCACTGTAACGTTTTCACTCTTCGAATGAAATATGAATACCCCCAGTTCACTACAATCTTCTAGATGCAACAGCTCTAAGGATGGAAATTCCACATAACTTCCTGAGCAGAATCTGGTGAGGCTTGGAAGATACTGCAGCCGTAGATGTTTTAGCTTGGGAAATATGTCATCTGTATTTTCCTCACTGCTGCCAGTTTTTGTTACTATCTCTTCCATGATTTGACAGCTAGCTATCTCAAGATGTGTGAGTTGGACAAGACTTCTAGCCATGGAAAATGAAAACAAGAATCTCAAACCACTACATCCATGCACGATCAAGCTTGTTAAGTTGGGCATCAGAACCTGTGTATAGTACACAATTCATGTTTAATTAGGAAATGACAATTTACATGCTGATTAGTTGTATAGATTCCAAAATGAGTAGACATAAAATGGAGTAAAAATGACAGAGAAAAGTGGAGTAAAAATGTATCTGAAAAAGAAAAGTTAAAAGTGTTATCGATAACACATTTTTATTGAAGATCATGCTTGCGTCATAATATGAATCATTGAATATTGTACACTAATTAAAAACTAATACCTTTTCTTTCTCAATAATAAATTAATATACCGTTTAAATGAATTGTAACTTGGATATAATTTCAATCCTAGTACTACATAATCCCTGGAGAAAGAATATGCCTCTTTTTCTAATTTGAGTGGATTATTTTCTTCCTGCAGAAAGAATGACCAAAATGAAAAATATACAAAAGCAACTTTATTTGTTAAGAAAGGTCGGGCAAATGAAACCGCAACTTTATATACAACAAATCCGGATGATATGTAGAAATGCCGGGCAAATGAAACCGCAAAACGTACCTCCCCATTCATGAAAAGTTTCGTGGGTCCACCAATTTCATTCTCCAAAATGATTTCTTCGGCCTCTCTACTTACAACTGACCTGCTGCCTTTGGAGGAGAAACCAATAAGCTTTGGCAGATTCCGCAAAAGTCAAAGATCGTAACTTTTGAAAAGGCTGAGCTATGAGTTGGCCGCAACATACAGTTCCCAAATTAACAAGGTTGTCAAGAGATAGTGATTCCAAGATGGGGAAGGCATGACTCGAGTTAATGACACTTCATCATTGTTTTGGACATGGAGATTTTTCAGTTGTTTATCACTGTCACTTGCTAATAAATAGGAAATAATATTTGCAGCCTCCATCCCATCCAAGTCCAGATGTTCACATCCTTTTAGCAGCAATTTTACACCTCGGTCGAATTGACTGTTCGTAGTGAGCTTGAGTTTTAACATGTTAGAGGAGGTTCCGTAAATTCTAGGATAACTAGGCCAACAATCACCAACAAGTATGGTGTATCTTTCTAACCTTGTATCCGAGAACACGTTTGCTGGAAGAAGCTTAGCATCTGGAATATGTATGTCCAATGCTGTTAGTTGACGCAATTGTTTCAGCTCTGACACGCTCGCATTACTTCTTCCATCAATTAAACCTCCTTCCCATTCCTTAAAGCTTCCTATTCTCAAGTCTTCTAGACTTGTCAAGCTTGATATAACGCCAGGTGGGATCCGTACAAGTTCAGAGCAATCCGTCAAATCCAACAATTGTAGACGAGTCAATTGCCCTATTTCTTCGGGCAACTCTTTAACCTGGGAGTGTATAAGGCTAAGAATTTTCAAATTTGTTAGCTGTCCAACTAGAGCTATGTCCCCCAACACGCACTGATCTAAACACAAAGTTTGAAGATTTGTTAGGGATTGAAGAGATGGAGGCAGTGATGGGAAATGAAGTCGTGTTAAATCTAACACTTTGAGTTCCTTCATCTTTTCAAAAAAGTTGCAAGGGATTTCAAACGAGTTGTCACTACTCACCAAATGAAAAAATTTCAGTTCTGGGCATTCCCAAGGTACATCGGGAAGCTTGGGGATAGTACATCTTCGGAGAGAGATTAGAGAGCAGTCTTTACTTGGAGAGAGACTTTCATCCAACTCTGTATAAGCTCTTGATAAGACATGTTGATCTCTAGATGCAATTCGGACAGCAACATCTCGTACAACATCATGCATTCTAACACTTCTATCGTCATAACCGTCAAGCAACAAACAAGAATCTTTAAGTTTTTTAACCAATGAAAGCAATGCATTCCATGCCTCTTCCACTGTGCGAACATTTTTAAACAAACCCAAACCTATAGTATATTTCAACAAGTCAGAGAGAGAAAAAGCATAGTTACTTTCTGCCATTATTCCACAGAGCAAGAACAACTGCTTAAGCTCCTCGCTATCCAATTTATTGTAACTCCACTCTATTATCAAGAATGCTATTTCTGTCGATCCTGTTTTCTCAAAATTTTTGAAGCGCCTCAAGGTATCTTTCCATACCTCTATAGAACTCTCTCTTAAACCGCTTGCAACTGCAACAACTAAAATAGGCAAACCTCCGCATTTTTTGGCCAATTCGTTTGCTACTCCCTCTATACGGTTCTCTTTAATAACAGCACCTGACCTCTTTACAAACAAACTCAAACTTTCTTGTTCACATAAAAGGTCAAGCTGAAAATTCTTTTGCGTACCCATCTCAGAAAACAAGACTTCCTTATCTCTAGATGTCAACAATAAATTACAAGTCCAGACAGGGACAAGTCCTACGGCCTCCAAATCAATTCTTCTCAAAACATCATCTAAAATTACAAGAGTCTTCTTGTCTTTTATCCTGCGCCATAAACAATTTGCCCTTACTGCCATACTTTGAGGTTCCTTCACTTCCATACCTAACTTTTCAGCAATTTCTTTTTGAATTTCCATGTCGTTTTTTTCTTTTACATTAGGTATTATAACCACTTCATCAAATAACTTCTCTTCTTTATTAACTTGTCTATAAACTTCTTGGGCGAGTGTGGTCTTCCCAACACCACCCAATCCGTACACCCCAATCATGTTGGTATCAGGATTTTTCAGTTCCTTCATGATTTCATTCACCATTAAAATCCTTGATTCAAAGGCCATGTAGTTTTGAGAGGGCGTGGCACATATCTCTTCCAGGGGAGGATCGTAAGAAACACTAGGAAACTCTTTTTTTGCATGTAGTTCAATCTTTTTTGCCAATTTTGTTGATTTCCTGCTAAACTGATGATACGAAACCAGATTAGAACATACTCCACGGAAACACTTTGTCTTTGCTTGGCATTCATCTCCCAAAATGTTTTCTGCCTCTCGAGTTATCTCATCTGCTTCTGTTCTCCAGTTCTGGACATCAGTTTCTACTCCTTTACCATTTCTTTCAACTTCATCAACCCTATGCTTCATCCGGTCTTTGGCAGCATTCAAGTTCTTCAATTGACTCCTCAGACTTACAAGGTTGCTTTTGTAGTTAATTAGATAACCCACTTGTCGCCCAACTGGTTCAACTGTGTACTCGATTACTTTAGAAATAATTCCGCTGAGGATCTCCATGGTTTTTTTTGTTTTGCCTTTAGAATGAGACTCTTGTATCTGTTGAATAAACGAACCCAAAAATAAGAAAATGAAAAAGAGTATAAGAAAAAATATTAAACCAATTGAAATTAAGGAAGGAAACTAAAGGGCATACCCTAGCTTGTGAGACTAAGCTTAAATAGAAGAATACAGAGTATCAGTATGCAACACTCCCAAATCTCGAAACAAAAAGAATAGTTGTGCCACAGTTTTCCTTTAATTTTTTGTTTTAGCAGTGTTTTAATTTTTGCAACTTTTTAAATTTCTTTAATCGAAGGGACAAATTTCTAAAGGAAAAAAATTAGTTGGATTTAATTCTGAAATATTTATTAATTAGGTTCAAATAAAGCTACCCATAACAAAAATAAGAACATAAAATAGCAGAGGAAATATATGAAGAAGAAAAAAAAACAAATAAGGAAATAAAAAGACGCACCTTATACCTTTCTCTCTTTTGGTTACGAATGAGGTCAGTTCCCTTCAAATATGCTTACAGAACGCGGGAGCACAATTGGTCTGGTAAATGAGACAAAGCTGAACTACCACAATGACACAATGAAAATCAAGGGACAAACGAAAACCAGGAAATCTGAAGGCAGTACTCTCTTTTTTTTTTTCTGGTTTTTTTCGTTGGATTTTTAATTTGGAAGTAAAGCAAAAGAAATCTAAGCAGAAGCTGGTTGCTGCAATGAAGAAACCGAAGGTGCGCAGGAGACTCTTAATCAGAAACAGCAGTTACTGCAATGAAGAAACTGAAAGTGCACAGGAGACACTTAATTAGTGAGGGGTGGCAATCATGAACACAAAGAAACAAAGCGTCCAACTGTCTTTCAGTATCATTGTTGTTTGGCTCTCGCACTCAATCATTGTTTTTCAATTAAACCCAAAACTGTTATAATTAAATGTAATTGCACTTCAATCTTGTTTGGTTTAGCTAACAAGAGTGGTAATTTATGATTATATTTTGGCAACATGGCAAAAATTGGATGTTGTCTTATGTGTCGGCATCCATAAAAGAAGGCATCATATCACGGTCACGTGGAGAAGAATAAAGAGAGCTATGTGGAACAAAATAATTCAATTCTTATTATGTTGCTATATGGAATCCAATGAAAAATTCCAACTTATACAAAATAATTTTAATTGCATTAAATGTATAAATAAAATGGTATTATTTAATGAGTACTGCTATTTGAACTAACTTTATCTGAACATAAATTTATGCGATGTCAACTACCACTTATTTAATTTCAACCATTATCACATGGGAATTTCATTCTGACCCCGAGCTGGTTTTTTTTGGCCCCATGGCAACCTTTATTTGTTTTTGTGTTATGGTTCATGTGAACTGATCGACATGGTAAGATAACTACTCTAATGTGGGCCCAAAGCTGCTCTATGAATTGCGAAGAAGATTACAAGTAAATTCTCAGAGCATGGCCTCTTTAGGGTAGGGTGGGCACAGTACGATTTGGACCAATTTTTGTCTCAAATTAGAACCGATCCAGTAAAAATTCAAAAACTGTCCGGTTTGATTTGAACCGATTTCGGTTCCAGTTCGGCTTTGAACCAGATTATAAAAATTATTTTTTAAATTGTTTTGTAATACAATTCTCAACAGAAATATTATTATTTTACTTGAAAATTAACAAATATTCAATTTTATATAAAAATAAATATTAAAGTTAAAAAATAGAGATATTTTGAAATTGAACTTGGATAAATATTAGTTTTTTTTTTTATAGTGAAATTAAAAAATAGCATTAAATATAAATATATATTGAAATTATATATATTTTTAATTTGACCCATCACCAGCGACTGGCTCCTTGGGAACCCAGAAAGGAAGCCAACGCAACCACCCCACGAAGAACAAAAGAGCAAAAAAAATGTCATACCCATTTCACCAAGAGGAACCCAAAGAGATAATCAGAGAAGACTGAGAGAGACGACGCAAAGAATGGGTAAAGACAACTGGAGAAACCCTAACCCTAGCCATCAAGGCTCTCCTCGCGTGAACTAGAGAGCGACCCATTATTTAACCGTTATTTCTAAAATATCAACTTATAGTTCACTTATATTATAACAAATGAATTCGTAACACATATGTGACTCTTAGACAAATTAAAAGCCAATTTTTTGCCCTTTAAAGAATTTTAATTGTGCAAAAGGTTATTTTTTGAAAATTAAATGTTTAAAATTAGTACTAATATTTAAATTTTTTTTCAAATTAAATGGACTTTTACTCCAAAAAAAATTTAATTTCCAAGTTTCACATAACATTGAAAGAGGCTGTTCTATTTAGACTCATATTTTTCTTTGTTCACCCTGGTACTTAAAAAACGTGTAGAGTTTAAATAGAAAAACTCTAACTATTTATAAAGAGAAAACAAATAGAGTGAGTGATGCTCAGTCTCAAGGCCTGGTGTAGTTGCTGATTGCCCAAATTAAGAACAGAATCCACTGCTATTAACAACAAAAAAACAGAAACCACTGCCTCCAAAGTCCAGGCAATCACCGAATCATCCACCGTGGGTAAACAAGAAAATCTTTCCGCCAATTAAGAATGCAATTAAATTCAACGATTCTTGGGAAATTCTGAAGAGTAACAAAAATAGTTGGGCCACAGTTTTCCTTTTAATTTTTTATTTAATTTATTTCATTGAAGAACTAAATTTGTAATTTACTAAATGAAAAAAATAAGTTGGATTTACTTCTGAAATAATTAGCTTCAAATAAAGCTACCCAGAACAAAAAGAAGAACGTAAAATAGCAGAGGAAATTAAAAAAATACAAATAAGGAAATAAAAAGATGAACATTAATACCTCTCTCTTTTGGTTACGAATGATATCTGTTCCCTTCAAAATGCTTATAGAACACGACAGCACAATCGGCCTAATGATGAGACAAAGCTGAACTGCTACTACTTTCTTTTTTCTTTTTTTGAAAGTAAAAGCAAAACAGAGGTGATAGTAACAGAACGAAAACCAGAAATTCTGCTTCTTCTTTTTTAAATATATATAATGAATAAGGTTTTTTGGGAACAATGGCAAAGAAAAAGCGAAACGAATTGGTGAAATCAAGGGGCAACGAAAACCAGGAAATCTGAAGGGGATTTTTTTTTTTTTTTTTTTTTTGGGGTGTTTTGATTGGATTTTTAATTTGGAAGTAAAGCAAAAGAAATCTAAGCAGAAGCTGGTTGCTGCAATGAAGAAACTGAAGGTGCGCAGGAGACTCTTAATCAGAAAACGTAGGTTGCTGCTGCAATGAAGAAACTGAAATTGCGCGTGACACTCAAAGGCACTTGTTCTTGTTCACCAAAAAAGAAAGGCACTTGTTCTTTGGCCCCACGAGAGAGAGTAGGAGAATTGGTGCTTTGCTTTAATCAGTAAAGAGATGAGAATTGGTGTTGTGACTGAAAAAAAATTAGCAGGGTTAATATCACAAAACATCTTTAAGGTTTACGAAACTATCATATTGCATTTTTATTTTTATTTTGGTCATTTGTGGTCCTCAAGGTTAGTATGTGTGATCACAAATAGTCTCTGCCATTAGGTTTCTTCAAAAACTCCGTTAGTTTGCTGACGTGACATATATATATATATATATCACAAAACATCCCTGAGATTCATGCACCTATCACAAATGGTCCTTACGAAATTTTTTTAATTTTTTCATTTAAAATTCATAAAATTTTGGTTTTTTAAAAAAGAATTTTAAATTATTGAAAAAAATTATATATATATTGTATTTTAAATAGGCTCCACATACATGCCACATCAACAAACTAATGGAATTTTAAAAAAATAATTTAAATTTGGAACTACTGTGAGAGAGAGAGAGAGAGAGAGAGAGAGAGAGAGAGAGAGAGAGGGATTTTGTTACAGCATGACTCAATTGGAACTACTTGTCGAGTTAAATGATGTAATTGCCTAAAAAAAAGTTCACGGACTCAATTGCAACTGGAGCAAAGTTTAGGGATGTCTACAGTTAAAAACCCTTAAAACAATTACCTCTGCTTCTCAAAAGGATGCTTTTACCCCTTATTTTGAAGGACAATTTGACAGACTTGGATGGCAGGATTCAATTGGAACAATGTGTGAAGTTAAAAAATGTAATTGCCTCAAAAAAAAATTCACGGACCTAATTGCAACTGGGAGCAAAGTTCAAAGACGTCTATAATTAAAAATCCTATATTTAAATGTACTTTAAATAAAGTTATTAACCTCTTTTTTCACCAAATAATAAATTTTGTTAGTATATATATTATTGTAGAAAGATTTAAATAAAGTTGTAAAAAAAATGTAATACATAAGTTAAATTTGGTGTCGTCCCATATCGGCCCATTTAGCGGTCCGGTATGAACACAATCTAAGCCCATATGGATTAGGGCTGTGAATTCGGACCAAAATTGATGATTTTCATAAACGAACTTACCCATCACAACCCGTTTATTAAATGGGCTGATCAGCCCGTTTGACACAGACCTTTTGAGGAGGGGAGATGCTCTAGTTGGATAAGCTGATGGTGTCGAACCCAACGGCCCACGCAAAGTGAGGAGGTGATTTTGTAATTCTAATGAACATCGCGGACAATTGAAGAAATGCACCCACAAACCCTAATTTCTGCTTCTATATAAAATCAACCACAAACAACTCTGCAGCTGCTCAACGTCTTTCATCTCTTTGCAAATCTTCTTTTTCAAAAGTTTCATTTTATAAAATCTAAGGAGTCGTATTGTTTATATTTGATTTTCTTGAATAGGATTTGCAGAAGGCATCTACTATGAACCTCTCTGCTCTTCTTTGTAGCCTAGAGACTACGAAACGATGCGAAATCAAATCCGAAAGGATTGGTTCTTCTGGACTGGCAGGCTCTCATACTCTATTGGGTTCTGACCTTTTCTCGTAAGTGCCACAATTTTCTCATCTCCCAAACACCCACCTACCACTTTTTTTGCTCGATGATGATTTCCTTTGCTTTAACCACACCGAACTGAGAATTGAAGGGTTGGATTTGCCCTCTTCTGAATTAAGTCAGGTAGATCAATGGCGGTGCTTCCTGTGCTTGGTGTTGCCTAATGACTCTTTTGTCTAAGAGTGGTGGTTGATATATTTCTTTTATCTGACTCTTTCTTTTAGGAAAGAGAAGAAGGTTTTGCCAAGCATTTGAAGCCCTTCTGTTATTCTCTGGGCTTAAATCTTGAGATGGTTCTACCCAACTCTTTTTATGTTCTCTTATGTGGAAAACTTTGGCCCTTGACTGAGAGCAACCAATCACCATTTCTATGCTAATTTTTGTTTTTGGGACTTTCTTTTGGGTTTTTTGCCCTGAATTTTATCATGAAGGTTTTAAATTGTTTTACATTTGGATGAGTAATTCAATTGTCTCATAATGTACTTTGGATTTTATGTTTGGCATGGATTTTGGGGAATGATGATTAAACTGTCTCATAGGGTTCTGCTTTGCTGAGTTATGTTTTGCACGTCAGTCTGATCCCAAATTCCCAGTTTTAAAAAAAATGTGATTTGTGATTCGTTGCGATTGCCTTATGATATTTGTTATAGTTATTTGTATTGTGTCTTTTCCCTCTGTTAAAGAAAATTTATACTAATTGTTTTGTGTAAATAAATTACTTTTTTTTTCCCCTCTGAGAAGAGATTTAGAATAAGATATTCAGCATTGTTAATTTGGACCTATAAAGAACCATAATTGTATAACCAACATGAAGAGGGTGGACATGATTTTGGGCAAACAGATGCCTTTTTGCATTAGTGTGCCGATTTAGAAACTCTGAGTTTGTGTGAATCCCTGGGTACATTATTGCCTTACTGAGGTCCATACTAGTAGCAATATATGCTTTAGCATGACGGATGCTAATCAGTGTGAAGGTGACGGTGCAAGGGAAGGGGGCTGAGGAAATAGTCTCGAGAAGAGTTTATCAGCAAGAACTGCGTTTGCTGCATCCGAAGGGTGGAATGCATCCCAGAATACATAGTCATTCCGGTTTGTACACATTTTTGAATTAGGCAAGCATAGCCCCCCGAGTGATGTGTCCACATTGCAACACGATGTATTAGAGACCTTGAAACCTGAAAGACAGTGGATCAATTTGTGTGTGTTGTAAATTAATTTTTTCTGTAATTAATCTACCATTGGATATTTCAGTTTAATTTACCATATGCAGCAGGGTTGTTGATCAAGTCGAAAACATCTCCATATGTATCTGCAAATGCGAGTTTTGCTTTTGGGAGGCGCCTGTTGAGAGATGCAACTAGCTTTTGTACTTTGGAGTTGAATTCTATCACCCACTCATTCACTCGCTTTAAGCATCGTCCTGTCTTTGATTTCACCCGCTGAGAAGGAATGCAGCCAAGGGGGCCGAGACCATGGAAGACCATCTTTCGAGCACCGAGTTTGTAGAGCCTCTAACACAAACAATTAGGATAATAAACAGAAGTTTTCTGGTTCTCCAAAATGTGGAATGTTGTAAACATAAACCAGAAACGCAGGAAGAAGACGAGAAATTAAACTAACCATAAGTTGCCCCTCTAAAGTGGTGATTAATAGTTCCACGAATTCGTCGTAAGTGTACTGCTGACCATCAGCCAAGAAGGGTTGCAAGTAATTGTTGACATAATCATTGCTGCCTGAAAAATGAATAAAAACAGGAGAGAAATTGAGGAGATGTTACAATATCCCTCAAGAAAATGAGTTGTTTTCATGTAAAAGATAATTCATTTGGGTCATTTGTGCATTAACAGAGTACCAATTCCGATGAAGTAGACGGCTTCACTGCAAAGCTTGGCTGCAGCCTCTCCCCCGATCTTAGCCTTGATGGCTTCCTTTGTCTTGTTGAAATTTTGTATTTGATCATCAAAGGACAATCTCTGAATCTGTGGCAGAGCCCAGAAAAAAAACTCAATATTTTGCAAAACCAGGGTCATAATCTGATAAACAAAAGAAAAATGCTTACAAAATAGAGTCCAGTGTCATTGAGAATTCCTGCTCCACCAGATGCATAATTTACCCCTTTGAGCAGTGCATCATCATTTTGTGACACAGAAAGATAAGGTGGCGGTGACGGGATCCCAAGCTTTTCAGCTACAAAATTTCCAAAGGAAAAAATAATAAGAATTATGAACTCTTGAAATAAAGGAAGTAAAGGAAAAGAAAAATATGGATGTGGGGTAATTTGACTACATATTATATCCCCAATGGTCCTTCCATTAGTGAACCTCCCAGTAGCTTGACCACCAGCATAATCCACCCCATACCATGGATAATTTGCCCTGGCAAGAGAATACTGCAGATAATTGTTGTTCCCTACTTCTGTTAACGAGTCACCGAAGACGAACGTCACGGGAGATGCTGCGGATGAAGCCACTGCTGCCATGTTTGTGAAAATGGTGATGGCTAAAACAATCCCCAACATTACTTCCATCTTTGAGTGAGTCTCTCACTCTTGTTAGTAAATAAAGTGGCAGTTTGTGAGGAGAATTTATAGTAAATTCCAGCGGCAGAACATGGCCTTTTCCCTGTTCACTGATGTCTAATTCCCTCAAGTTTGCACAAATTAGGTGATTGATTAAATCCAAAACCACGGGAAACACTTGTTGTGTGAGTGAGCTCAATTAGTGTATAATCTTCAGGAGTTGGCCAACTCAGCTGCTTTAAGTCAGCACCAATTTGATTGGGTTTGGTGTTTCCTTCAGGGTGGCTGTGAATATGATTACAATTGCTTAGTTTAGTCAATGCCCCTGGTAAAGATACACTTGCTCTCTGCTTTGAGGTTTCTTATTCGGCTGCTTATTTGGGTTAGTTGGATGCCCAAGTAAACTGAGCTGGTTGGGAAATTAATTTATGGTCGCGATTTTGGCACTCTTCTCTTAACCATTTGTATGCACTCACAAAAAGTGGATATGTGAATGTTTGATCTGGCAGGAAATGCAAACGAAAACGTGATCAGCTTTACTTAATAAGTTCTTGTTTCCAATTTTTTTTGACAAATAAAAGTTTCATTAGACAAAAGGGAAAAGGAAAATATTATCTTATAAATTCTCAATAACTTGCAAGGGGCTTGTAACTCAAGTTGTTAACAGCATTTACCTCCACACCCGAGGTCGTCGGTTGGATTTCCCCCTCCCCAATTTAGTTTTGTTTAACCAACACCTCTTCACTTTATTTTTTATTATTATATATTTTTAATCCAAGGGGGTTTAGCCTTTGAGACACTTGTGCTTTAGGTTTAATCAAGTTGAAAAGTAAAATAAAGAAGATTGTTTTAAGATATTGGCGACAATTAGAAGATATTCCCACGTAAATCAGTAGTAGTTGTACGTGCCACTTCCAAAGCTATACACTTTCCAGGAGTTTCAAGAAACCTATAACTATCCCATTGAACGAACAATCTAGAAAAATATATATATATATATATATATTATCACGATTCAATGACTCTACAAGTATTCGTCAAAACAAATTTCAACCACAACCTTAACAAATATCCTCTAGGCTTTTTATTAAGATACGTTTCCAGTGATTCTCACATGACCATACCATATCACAATGATCATTTTTTTAATTAATGGAGAAAAAAATTGTAATTCATAATCACTTTCCAAGAGGGAAGCTAGAACTTGAATGCAAGATGACGGGCGCTCACTACCCTGTCCAACTGTCCTCCTTACGTATGCTCCTCTATTGTAGATTCATCGAGGGGAAATTGAATAATATTTCATGTGAATTTATTTAGCATGTTTTAGTTAGCAAAGGCCAAAAATTCAAAATTTTGAATTGAAATTCATGACTGTTGCATAAAATTCATATTTCATGATAGTTAAATGTTTTAACATTTATTTCTTTGTGTGTAGAATTGATAATATTCTTTATTTAAATTTAACGAAAAATATGAAAGATAAATTATGAAATAATGAAATTTGTTCTGCCACCAAGATTTGTAAAGTAGAAATAGAAAATTGAGGCATGGTTGGAGATTCTCCCCAAAAATGACGATATCTTCTTTTCTTTTTCTTCAAAAGTATGACTCATCATCAGTGATGAGATGCCATTTAAATTTATTTATTTTGTTAATGTGATCATGCATACCCTTTTACTTTTTCTTTGGTCGGAAATTTGGTCTTAAATACTAATCACGGCTTAGCTTACGTGTCCTGCCATTTTAATTATTTTTTTGTTTTTCAGGAAAAAAAAAAAAGGTTTAAATAAATAATTAAAAAAAACCCAAACGCATGTTAGCGATGGCCTAAGCCTTAAGACAAGCACCCATTTCTCACTGTTTCAATGTCTCTCCCGCCTGAAATCCTCCGTCGTCAAAATCTCATGAGCTCACAAAATTAATAGCAGACAAAACACAAAACCCACTTCACCAAATCTTCAACCTTGCCAGCTCAGCAGAGCAATGTCGGTGGCGTGCGGCATGGAGTGCGTGGTGATGTTCGGCTGTATGCGCTGGGTGTGGCGGCGCTGCACCTTCATCGGCGCCGACGACAGCGCCACGTGGACATCCGCCACCCCCGTCGAGTTCGACCCCGTCCCCCGCATCAGCCGCTTGATCCTCGCCGTCTACGAGCCCGATCTCCACCACCCCAACTTCATCCCCACCGTCGGATTCCGCCCCAACCCCGACTGGGTCGTCAAGCGCGTCACCTACGAGCAGACCCTCGGCCACGCCCCGCCCTACCTCATCTACGTCGACCACGACCACAAGGAGCTCGTCCTCGCGATCCGCGGCCTCAATTTGGTCAAAGAGAGCGACTACAAGCTCCTGCTCGACAACAAGCTCGGAATGCAGATGTTCGATGGCGGGTACGTGCACCATGGCCTGTTGAAGTCGGCGATTTGGCTGCTTAACGAAGAAGGCGAGACTTTGAAGCGGCTGTGGCTCGAGAACGGCTCTAATTACGACATGGTGTTCGCCGGCCACTCTTTGGGGTCTGGTGTGGCTGCTCTGTTGACTGTGATTGTGGTGAACCACAGGAACAGGCTGGGTGGGATCCCCAGGAGCAAGGTCAGGTGCTACGCGCTGGCTCCCGCGCGTTGTATGTCGTTGAATTTGGCGGTCAAGTATGCCGATGTTATATACTCTGTGGTTTTGCAGGTGGGTTTGTGGAGTTTTTGTCATTTGTGTTTGTTGAATGTGTTTTGTTTTTGTTTTGTAGATGGTTTTTATGGTTTTCTTTTCTTGTGGGGTTGGTGATTGTGTTTTGTAGGATGATTTCTTGCCAAGAACTGCCACCCCCTTGGAGGATATTTTCAAGTCAATTTTTTGGTTCGTATTCTTTGAATCCTGTATATTTTAATCTTATAATGTGACGAAAATGAAAAACAAATATAATTAGCATTGTAGATTTAGTGGAGTGAATTACTAAGTAAGACTTTGTGCTTTTGGACAGCTTGCCCTGCTTGTTATTTTTGGTTTGTTTGAGAGACACCTTCATACCAGAAGGTAGAAAGCTTAGAGATCCCAGAAGGCTTTATGCACCCGGCCGGATGTATCATATTGTAGAGCGCAAATTTTGCAGGTACCGCACCATGATCCTCACATTCTTATCTTTCTTTTTTTCTTTGTTTATTGCATGATGCTAAAAATGTTATTTAATTCTCATCGGAAATGAAACTTCCATTCCATTCAGTAATTATGGAGCCAATGGTAATGACCTTATTTGCAGATCCAGAATGAATGTAATTTGCCTGATTTGCATCCTTAGCGTAGCGTAGAAATTGTCACAGCTCTGTGATTCGTATACTTGGATAAAGTGAGGCATTCCCTCTTTAGGTTCTATCTAGGAAATTGATGCTTAGTGCCTTTTCACGTGCGTGGTCTTTCTGACGAGAACATTAGTCTTTAGACTCATAGAGGCTTTGAAATCAATATCAGATCGTAAACTGGAACCAGATCTTTCCCAAATAGTAGAGTCTCAGTCAACGTCCTGGAGTTTTTTTAATTATTTTTATTTCTTACATGTGAAGTTCAAATCAAAGTGGGGGTGTGTTGGGCAACTTAAAATGCTGATTTTGGTTCATAGATTTCTTATATTGATACTTCTGGTACTATCTTAAGCCGCTGGTTGTTTTCTGCTTTTGCCCCCTTTTCTTTTTTGGTATAAAAACAGCTTTTCTGACTGTAAAATGATGCAAAACCCTTCTTTTATGTCTCATCGGAGATGAGGAAGAAAAAAGGAAAATGCAACAATAGTACTTTGATGGATCATTATGCTGCAATATTTTTGGTTATAAAAAATATTACCACTCAAAGCTTCTTTTTGTTGATACTCTATGTAGGAGTATGTTTTGGTAATTATGACGAACTGTTGGCTTATCTATAACCATGCTTGCATTTCCGGAAAAAATCCATTATAAACATCAACTATGAAGCTGGATTTTATTTTTATTCCTTACTTTGAATCGAGCAAATCTTCCTAACACTCATTTGCGAAGTTTTAAAATTAGAACAATTCTGTATGTATTGAAGGGCTTTTCTATGTGGGTTTGTGGGTGTGTGTGTATATGTGTGTTAAACTAGTATGAAGTCTTGCTTTTTTTAGAAGACATTAATGTCATGTTGCAACCAAAATTGTTGTGTTCATCCGGGGGTTGAGTTTCCTCACCTCTTGATATACCAGATGTGGGAGGTATCCTCCAGAAGTCCGAACTGCCATTCCTGTTGAAGGGAGATTTGAACATATTGTCTTGTCATGTAACGCCACATCTGATCATGGAATTATCTGGATAGAAAGGGAAGCAGACAAGGCTTTACAAGTAAGTGGAGCATAACTTTCAACCTTTTACAATCATTATCTTCTCTGTTCTCCTTAGATTGCCGTGAATTAACATTGTTGATAAATAAAGTAAGATTGGATATCATGTTCCAAATCTTACCATCTACTGATATTTTTGGTAGTTTCTTTTATTATTATTTTGGATAAGCATTATTTTGGGAACTGTTGGTGCAAAATCTACAATAGAACTATACAATACGACCATAATGATTTGCACAGGAATGTAAAGAATATAAAAATTCTCTTTATTCTCCTCCTCAAAGCCTCAAACTAACATCATCCCTAAGTTAGCCGTCAATAAGTGTTTATTAACTATCAGAAGGGTCCGAATGTTTGTAAACTTTCTTGTATGGACTAAACCCATGTGGTGGATGCGTGTGCCTTAAGACTGTCTGTCCAGTCTTTGGTTGTTGGAAACCGGACAAGATGTAAAGGAAGGAAGGAGTTATGTTAGTTTAAGCAGAAGATAGCCTTAGAGACCGTCTTTGGTCTGATCACTCCTGCCTTCTTGGCAATTCAGATTTTGATATTGTGCCTTCATTTACTCCAACTGCTCGAACAAAACGCTTTCACTTCCCTTTCCCAATAATTTGTTTCCTCCCTCCTTGCAGTACTGGACTTTGTTCAAATGCCAACTCAACTCCAACCCAACACATGTGAAATGATTCAATTGTCAGAATGACTTGCATTTTTTATGCTTGCTAATTCTGGATCCTTTTTGCCCAAGCATATTGTATGTGTGAACCATAATTTTGAAGTAAAAGGTTGATTTGAGATTTGTTTCCTGATTGCTATTGGATTGTAAATGGTTAGTTTTTTCTGTTGAATAATTACTGAGTAGTGATGGAATTTCTCTTCAGAGAATGAAGGAAAGTAGTTCAGAGACCATAACAACTGCTCCAAAAGTACAAAAACTAGAAAGGTTGCAGACCATTGAAAAAGAACACAAAGATGCATTGGAAAGAGCTGTCAGTTTGAACATACCTCATGCGGTAACATCCAACGAGGAAGCTGCCGAAGACCAAGAACCAGAGGGTCCAAAGAGTGAGACTCAGAGTAAAGACCCTCTGGACACAAAGTCAAAGTCCACCGGGGGAAGGGCGAAGTGGGATGATGTAATTGAAAAGCTTTTTAAGAAAAAAGAGTCTGGGGATGTACTGCTAAATAGAGATTCAACTGCCCCAGAATAGTGGCATTTTTTCCTTCAGTTTCTATTTGTCTTTCGTATTTGAGGTTTAGGTTTTTGTTTATATTTCATGATTCATTCTTTTGTAGTTGTTTACTTTCAACCTCGTTTTTTCGGGTACATTTCCTACCCGCTTTACAGTATATTAGAATTAGGGTTTGTACATTTTATAGGTAAAAGAGTTGTGATTACATACAACTACAGGGTCCATGAGAGAGTTACCAGTGCAGAAAATACTCATATTTAGTCCTTTCAGACTCCCCTTAAGATGCAGGCCACATAACATTTTTGGTCCTTGGGTTTCGGCTCATTTTAACTTCGGTTTTAGCAATCTCAATCATGTAGTTTTGTTTAGTTAGTGTTCACCCGTTTTAGCGTTTAGCTCCTGTGATGGAAGGGCGAAGTTCCCCACTGGCTTGGAGACCATGTACTGGTCAAGCGAGTCAGCTTTCTTTGGTGTGCGAGCGTGCCACTGCTAGCAACGTGAATTCTAGCAGACTTCTTTTTAGAATAGATAACTTGCGCCCCAAGTTACTGACTTCTAAAAATCAAACGATTGTGAATTTGGGTGAGGAATATCTCCCAAGTAAGTTCTTTTCTTGCCTTAGACTGGTAAGGACTTTCATAATTTATCTCAGTATATAAAAAAAACGGCTGTTCTGGCCAGAAGTGTTTGATAGAAGTGGACTGGTTCGGGCAGAACTGCCTTTTGCAAGACAATAAGTACACATATTTAACTCTAGACAAGTTTAAAAGACTGTCGGAACTTCGTTTCCGCTTGAATGGAAGATTCTGGTGTAGGCTGGACTGGACATATCTGGGTTGGTCCGTACTGCTTTGTGACTTCAAATGCTAGGCTGACCTGCAAATCGATACCAAAGTTGGATTTTGGCAGAGCTTTACGTTTTCTTCACGCTTCATGAGGCCTTTTGAATAGGCAGAACTGCAACTTTTCCTGCTTGAAAGGGACAGAAGTGGCTATTCTCGATGGTGTGATGAGCTAAGGATCGTACCGCGAGAGTTGTTCTGTTTGAACAAGGCTCGTCCCGAGTTTTTCTGGGGTCTCCACGTTTGTGAAAACTCAAACTCTGCTTGTCTTGGCTTTTGCTGAACCAAATTTGTAACGAGGTGTCTCGCTCTAGAAGACTTGTCTTCTAAGTCTGGATTTTGGAATTCAAGTGAGCTCTTGGCTTTTTCTTGGTGTCGTGTTTTTGATTGATGAGTTGATCGTCCCTTTCTTTCTTGCCTGCTTCTGTTTTTATAAGAGATCCTCTTCTGGAGGTGTTTTTTAAACTTTAAATGGGCGGCAAAAAGATCTCTTAGGAAAGATCTTTATCAACCGTGGCAGACAAGCTCTCAGTAGTCATTTCCTATAGCAATCCCTTCCCTGGTTTCCTGGGCGGCTGCTTTTGTTTCAACCAACGCCACCGCTTGTGTGGGCTTTTATGGCGGTTGGTTTTGTGTTCCCTGAATAATTCCCCTTTTTCGCTCTAATAGAGAAGGCGTGACCTGTGAATCTTTTGGAAGAATGGTGTATTGCCTTTGAACAAAGAATCTCTGACTATAGATGAGCTTTTGATTCTCTTGTTGGCAGTTTTTTTCAGAGACGTCCCTTTCCCATAAAAAAAACTCTAGTTGAAAATGTTGACTTCCTTAAAGTTGAGGTAGCCACGTGGTAGCATCTTTCAGTTTCTTGGGTTTGAGTCCAAACAATTTTGTGGGCTGATCTTTTTAAAGCCCGGATGACAGTTTATTTCTTTTGGGCTTTTCGGGACTGGGTAAGTGTTTCTCACTACGGGCCTTCTTCTTGGATTTCTTTTGGTGTGCCAAATTTAGGCCCAAACAGTTAGCAATCGAGTCCTACAAGTATAACATCGTAAAAATAAAAAATAAAAAATAAAAAGACGAAATTTTTACATTTTGGGTTGATTGCAAATATTTTAGAGAGACAAAAGTACCCTCGATGTGGTGGTTGTATCTTGCTATGTCAAATTTCATCTATTAATTTTTAAAGAAATCTATGATTTGGTCTCGATTGCAAGCGTAACATGACTAAAGTTGCTAAAATTGAAATACTACCGAAGTGTAGAACAACAAGTCAAATTACGGAGACCAAAGATATAATTTGTCAATCCAACAACCAGACACCCACATAAACATTTAAAATCAATGACACATCTAAGAATTCTATTGGTATTAGAAGCAAGGATGACGGGATAAGAATTGGTTTGGTCGATTTATCAGCCTGAAAGTCCTGACATTAAGATAAAATGGGTTATCTTTTGTCAGTGATGTAGCCAAGAATTCTTTCAAGAAGGATCAATATTATTAGTCTAAGAAAGCCGTGAACATTAACATATATATTTTTTTATATTGTATAATTTAATTGTTATCTTCCAAAATCATAACTCACATCGCACAATAAATTACAAAGAAATAATTTAACATAAATCAAATCAAAATACATTGCTTAAAATAGAACTAAATAGCTAATATTGAGAGATTTACTTGACTAATAGGCGATGCAATAACAAAAAATGCAAGAGAACTCAATAAATGAAAGAATAGAAAGATTGAAGTTAAAAAGGAAAAATGGAGTAGAGATAAATATAGGAAAGAATAACAATTAACTAGAGTTAGGAAGTTAGAAGGTTCATCTATAAAAGAAACCCAAGAAAATCAAATATAGCACATAACGAATGCATTTGTTGCATAAATTGGAGGAGGGTCAGCTGACCCTTGTGGGCCTCAATTGGCTTTGACATTGTCTTTTGCTTTTCCCATAATGGTTTGATATATTGGTTTAGTTGATCGAACCTAGAACTTCAAGTGCACAAGTAAAATTCTTAACTACTTGAGTTATAAGTGATATTAAAATGTTATAAGTTTTAGTCAAGCCTTATAGGGCAAAATTTAAGCCAACACATCTACTAAAACTATGCTCATAATAATTTTTGAATGCTAATTTTATGTGTTAACTTAGAAAAAGTTTAAACGTGCTGTTCTCTATTAGAATGAGGTAATAAAATATGGACACCCTGCCAATTTTTGGGGTGGAATTATGTATAGAAGAAGCTAATCAAAATATCTAATGATGGAAACCAAAACTTCAAATTAAAGCATTGCATTAGTAGTTCGCTAATTAATCTTGGATCCATGACCTAACTAACTTTGTGACATGCTACTCAACCATGACAAAGCCAAAAGCTGAGAATGGTTTTACTTCCCAATGCAATCAATCAAAGTAGGCCTTGTGTCTTTGGTTGGTTAACGGCTTTAATAAGAAATGCTTGAAAGTTTGGGGTTAACAACCTTTTGCTCATATTTTGATCTTCTTCTTTGGAATTGGAGGACCATTGCTTTTTGTAAAACAGTGACATAAAAGCAACGCTGCACTCACTCCTTTTGACTCTGCAACGGTGCATATTTGTCTGCGACGGTGAAACCGTACTACGTGCACCCACTGTGACTGATTAATACTAATGAGTCAACTCCATAACTCTACCAATTTTTCCCCTATTTCTGTGTAGAACATCATTTTTATTTATTAAATAAACATATGTTTATTGATATTATCGAAAATGTGTCGTTGACATGTTAGTATTATTAATGACAATAATAAATATCAACACATTATCGATAACATATCGACAATCCGTTCTTTAAATTAGTATTGTTAAACTTTTAAACTTGGACCATACATGAAATCAACTTAATCAATAGTCAAAATTCAAAATTCACAATTGAAAAAACAACACAAACCCTTATAAGATTAACCCAAGTGGAGTGGTGAGGGTGGATGAGGACATGGTTTAGGTTTAGACTAGATCAAGAGTTGAATTGGCTTCCGTTGTAACAAAAAAAACAGCAACATAATCAATGGACATGGGTTAGGTTTATCTATATACTATGTGTAATTTATATATTATATAGTTTTCATATCTCTTTGTCACTATTGAGTAATTCAGGGTTTTGATCACTTGGCTACTTCATTTAGCTGTGTTTTACCTCTGGATCATTAAAAAAGCTGACCTAATTCAAAGCATTAGATTTCGATTACCGCTAGTTATAGTAGCTAAGGCAGTAAAAATTGGCACAAAAATTACTGAACGAAAGACTGGTCTGGCTTACTTGACCATTAAAATGTACTAAAACAGTTCATATTCATGATGATAGAATCAAGCAGTCAGCATATGGTCATTATCTGAGAAAATCAAGTTAATTACTCTCGTAGTAATTAAGTTTTTTAGTTAGCATAGATATTAATGATGTGAAGCAACGGCAGACTTTTTGGATTTATTATATGTTTAGTTAACACCAAGAGGAGATTTGAAGGAACTTGAAACTTAAAAGGGTTTGACAATAATTTGCATGAGAGGGAGATTTAATCAGAATGTTTGGTACCTGAGACTGAGAAAGCATGCAAATTCTTTGATGTTGCAACCGAAACAAGCACTCGAGACAAGTACCAATCTCCAAACCTTGTTATATAAACTCATCACTTCCATTAATTAGCATGCACACCAAATATATTTACACGTTATGTTGAAGCCACACACCAAATCTACTCTTAAGGTAGTCTTGCTTTCTTTTTTTTTAATTTATTATTCTCTTTCTTTTTCTTTTCCTTTCTTTTAATTGTTCTCTTTTTGTCAATGAAGTTTGTGAAGACTGCTTCTCAGTCTCCAACGAGTTCATGGAGCTCAAATTCTGGAGGAATGGTGAGATCAGACATATATTACTTCTAATAGCATGTTCACCTATTGATTAATCAGCTTAATGAAGGTTTAAGCACTCGAGTGTGAAGAGTCTCCAAGTGTGAACTTGGCCTCTTCTTAAATATTGATAAACTTTCGATTTTATTCATTATGTTTACTGTTTAGATTTTCTTATAAGTTATATTAGAATACCAGAGAATCAAACACAAGACCTCGAATGCGTGTACTTTAAACTAATTAAGCTACAAGTTCCTTACTATTTAAAACATTCAACAAATAGCTAAGTGGCAGTGTACGTACTTAATAATTTTAGTAATAAAGCTATTTTGTTGGGGTCAAGTGGCATGAAAGAAATGGAAAGTGCTTTCATTTCTCCTAGTTAAGATTCCACAAGGTCACATCCTCAACAGAAAAGTAAAATTATACCTATTTTTAGTAAAATTTATCATTTGCCACCTAATAGTCTATCTTACTTTACAGCCAAAATATGAAGGTAAAGAGCGTCTCCATGACAAATCTAAGGTAAATTTTGTAATATAATTCTCTCTCTCTCTCTCTCTCTCTCTCTCTCGCGCGCTCTCACACACACACACACAGTAATTGTGGTACCTTGTCTATTATTATTACTAGTCTTCTCAGAAGTCTCCTACAAAAGAAAATACCAAACCTCAAGAAATTAGACTCCACACTCAACAAAGAGCAACCAGACGAGCAACGTTCAACTACATGGTCAGTCTAGTTTAGACCCCCAACTGACGTGTTTCTTGAAATTTAGCCTTTGCCAGAGCTTTTTGTGATCAATTAACGGACGTGTAAAATACACAGGTTGCAGCCAAGCTGAGCATCTTGGAGCAGCGTAGAAAACAAGAAGAGATGTTGCAGAAGGTATAGATCAATTAATGAAAAAAACTATGTATTCACGAGAGAGAGAGAGTAACATTCTGACGCAAAAGTGTTATAAACTGAGCAGATGATAGAAGAGGAAGAGATTCGCTTACTGAGAAAGGAGATGGTTCCAAGGGCTCAATTGATGCCCCATTTTGACAGACCTTTCGTTCCCCAGAGGTAAAAAACAAAACAATTTATTCCCTTTGTGCACGCATTTTTTCTTCTATTCTTCAAAACGACTCTCTTTCAAGCAAGTCCGGCTAGCATTTCTTCAGATTTAATTGCCGTATACCAAATAATGCGTTTTCTTCTTGGTTGGATTGCAGATCAAGAAGGCCCTTGACAGTTCCTAGGGAACCAAGTTTCATGAGCAGCAAGTGCTTCGGCTGCAACTCTAGCAGTGGCTTCTACAATTTCCAGCACACAACTCAAGCTATGAACCCCATCAAGTAGCCGACCATACCTACTCTAAGCACCACCTCGAATTAATAGATTTATTTCTTAATTAGTATACAAACTCCCCCCTGAGCTGCTGCCTTCATGCATATAACGCCTTTAATTTCTTCTTTTTGAGATCCTTTTTCTTGCATAGTTGCTAAAATTCCAGTGTAACTGGATAGCTGTAATCTAGTTGACCCTGAAGGGGAATTGCTAGTGATCATATTCTCCACAGTAATCAATAAAGTGAGAGTTTTTCTTGTTGCTTGGCCTTTTTGTTTTCTTTAACAAATTAATGAATTGCAAACACATAATGGGATCTTTTCAAAACTATATATTGTGTAAACAAGTAATTGCACACACGCCTTTTTCAAAATATGGTTTTTTGACAACAACACATCCAAATGATAACCATGCTCAACAAACACTAATGAAACCTCCATCATCAAAACGCGCCATCCCTATGGCCGATCCAGAATTTGAAAGATAGCTGGTCAAAACTTACATACTTGGTAAAGAATGAGTTGTCTGTTATTTTAATTTTGGACTGGACTATAACATATGTAGGTTCTTTTTTTTGAAGAATTTGGGCCGGGCTATAGAACTGCCACTGGGCATCACAACAGATGTAGCATCAGGATCCAGTCGTAAAAGCCAGCCAGCACAAGGAAGCAAAGACCAAGGCTGACTCAGATAGATATGAAGCATATTCATTCATATCTCATCTAACAAAAGAAAAAGTTCTCATGTCTAAATTTGTTAGTATTTATATTATTTGAGATTTAATACTTCCGATATTACAGTTCATTACTATTATTATTTTATAGCTAATCGACATGCATGCACAGTGTTGTTCGGATAAAGAAATAATTAGAGTTACTTTAAAGAAAATAGGATTACGAAAAGTCATACACATAATTACATATATATGTTGCAATCTGCAAATCACGATAAACTGTGACGAATAAAACATTTGACATTCTAGATGCAAGAATTTATGCATGGAGAAGCTTGTTGTGAGTAACCATTACAAAAGTGTATAAAAAAAAATATGTCTTGAAATTGAGCATCGGTTAAAGTATTTTCCACCAAAGAAAGATTCTAGGTATCAAAGCGCAAATCAGTGGGAACATCATGACTAATGGATATTAATGTAAAAGAGCAACTTGTGCCGGACTTTATGATTTATTCTTGTACTTTGACTAGAAGTACCGTTTGTTTGTAGGTGTCTCTCTATGTATTTCAGAACAAGAAAAGTCGCCAACTAGAGAGAGCTTTCAAGAACCTTCTTCCACCTTCTGCAACATGCCACATCCACAGTAAGACTACCTAAGTATTATAGATAGGCCAAACTATAACCGAAAACAGAAAAAGAGAAAGAAGAAAGAAAAATAAATTCTTATTATTGAGAGAGAGAGAGAGAGAGAGAGAGAGAGAGATGGGGAAGGCACGTAGTGTTGGCATAGGCATGGATTATTCTGCAACAAGCAAATCGGCCCTACGATGGGCAGTCGATAATCTGATAGAAGAAGGAGATCGCATCATATTAATCCATGTTGAGCCTCCCAAAGCTACCAATACCAGAAAGCAGCTGTTCGAGGAAACTGGATCACGTACGTATATATATATATATATATATCTCTCTCTCTCTCTCTATTAATTCTCATATGTAACAGTAAACATCAATCAAATTACATTTATTCTCTGTTTTATTTATTTGTTCTTCTTCGTTTTATGTGTTGGCAGCTTTGATTCCTCTGGAAGAATTTGCAGAGACTAATGTCTCAAAGCAGTATGGACTTACCAGCGATCCGGAGGTTCTTGATATTCTTGATACAGTTTCAAGAACTAAAGGGGTATGTATATGCTCTTAATCTCCTCTCTCCTATTCTATATGACATTTTGACTTCGGAGCAATTTTGTATACCCTAAGCATACATATACAAGTATAGAAAAGTATATGTACAGTACTTGTCCCTTTATACATATACAAGTATAGAAAAGTATATGTACAGTGCTTTGTGAATGCAGTACAAAAGTTAAAAGACAACATTTTGTATTTTATATGTGTATAAATAAGCACTTAATTTGTATTTGGAATGTGAATAGGCTAAGGTTGTGGCCAAGGTTTACTGGGGTGATCCAAGGGAGAAGTTGTGTGATGCTGTGCAAGATCTCAAGCTTGATTCGCTTGTTGTTGGAAGCAGGGGCTTAGGCCTCATTAAAAGGTGACCACTCACTAATTTCCACTGCTTAAAGTTTACTCACATTCTAAGATTAAATTAAACCCCCACAGAACAGAGGTCTCTTAAAACATCAGATCTGGTCAACATTTTACTCAAAGGAATTAGGAATGTACTATATATCTGATTAATTGGAAATTTGATGCCTAAACCCTGCAGGGTGTTGCTTGGCAGTGTCAGCAACTATGTGGTCACTAATGCTTCATGTCCAGTTACAGTGGTGAAGAGCACACCATCATCCAAACCCTAAATCGTGCCCATTTCATGATATCTAAAAGTTTAGGTCTCTATCTGCAAAGGAGGAGTACTTGTACACTGGAAACTTCAAGGGATATTAGGCCTTAGATGTGTTCTTTTTCTTTTGTTATTTTAGTTGTTTTATTTTCTATTTTTTGGATTGATGCGAGTGGACTTTATGATTGTTCAACTTTATTTATTCTCTTTGGCTAAGTTTTTTTATTATCTATTTTTATAATTACTATATATTATTCCTTTGTAGTACATTCCAATTGCTGTATTCCATTTTTTAACAAACGATATTAGGGGAAGGGTGGAAACCAAACTTAGAATCTCGAGTGTAGGGATAATTTTGAAGTGATTTATATTTTTCCTACAAATTATCAACTAATTCCCCTTCACCGTGGGAAGAGTTTTCAGTGTGTAATTAATCAGGCTCACAGTGAGGCAACATGGCCCAAATTTCTCTATTTCACAATTTGGTTGCTTTTTTTTCATGAACAGAAGAAGGGGACTTTGAACTCTAGGCCTCTTCATTATTTGAGAGAGAATTAGTTAGACCAGGAGCTGCTTTCCAAATAGGAGGTATGAGAGCGCTTGGGCCAGATGGCTTCCAAAGCAGTTTTTACCAGTCCTATTGGGATATCATCCAAGCTCAAGTACAGGGCACAGCGAACGACTTTTTCAATGGTACTACCTTCCCACAAACTCTAAATGCCACCCACATTGCCCTTGTCCCTAAAACTACATGTCCAGAATGTGTCTCACAATTCCGCCCTATTAGTCTCTGCAATTTTTCATACAAAATCCTCTCCAAAATCCTGGCAAATCGGCTCAAGCCTCTTTTGCCCAGCTTAATCTCTGATTGTTAGATTCAGGAAAACATCATAATTGCTCATGAGGTTTTCCACTACCTCAAACTGAAAAAATCCAAGAAAAATTTCGAAATGGGGGTGAAATTGGACATGAATAAAGCTTATGACAGGATAGAGAGGGACTTCCTTGAATCGATTATGCAGAAGATGGGCGTTGCTTCCTCTTGAATCCAATTGTGTAACTACTGTTCAACTTGCGATGCTTCTAGGTGGTCATCCAAGTTGGAGCTTTAAGCCGTCTTGAGGTTTAAGGCAGGGTGATCCTATCTCGCCCTACCTTTTTCTCTTTGTAAGTGAAGTGCTTTCTCTGATGATCCAAAAAGCCTGTTTAACTGGTGTTTTGCAGGGAATCAGACTCAGTAACACTGCGCCCACAATTTCCCACTTTATGTTTGCTATCCAACTTCTGGTGGGGCCAATCAGGAAGGGAGAACAAATTCGTTGGCTTAGCTGGGAGGCTCTAGGAAAACCAAGGACCAATGGTGGCATGGGCTTTCGTATCCTCCCCGAGTTCAACCTTGCTCTGATAACCAAACATTGCTGGAGGAGACTTATAAACGGGCCTAACTCTCTATGGGAGCAAAATCTAAAGGCTCGGTGCTTCCCAAATTGTAGCTTCTTGGAGGCCACTAAAGGAGGGCGCGCTTTTTGGGCTTAGTCAAGCCTACTGCAGGGGGAGGGATATTATTTGTAAGGGTGCAATTTGGCAAGTGTTAAATGGTTCACAGACAAGTATTTAGGTTGATAGGCGGCTGACAGGCCACCAAAATGGTAGACTCCAACTGAGAAATATGCAAGCTTTGGATCTTAAACAACTTGTGGAGATAATTATCAACCCTGTCACCAGGGAGTGGGAGCTTTCACCTATAAGGCAGCAAATATCGAACCATGAAGCTTCTGTAATCACTCGCATTAGACTTATGGGGGAACAAGATCGACTAATTTGGCCTTTTGCAAGGTCGGGGAGTTATTCCGTGAGGTCTGGGTATCACTGACTTCAGTAGGAATCTGATTATACACATTGACGGGCCCCATCTTCTTCTTCGGTGACTGATCCAAAAGTTTGGAAGCTTGTTTGGAATTTGGACGCCCCTCAAAAAATTCGTAATTTCTTGTGGAAAGCTCTCAGGAATTCCTTAGCTACTAAAGAAAATATGTTCAGGAGGAAGATAAGTTCATCCCCTACATGCCCCATTTGCAGCAATGAGTTTGAAACTGTGGAACATATGCTTCTTTTATGTACTTGGGTGGTGCCAATTTGGTTTGGAGGGCAGTTGAATCTGAGAATAGATAAGTTCTCTATTTCCACTTTTGCTAACTAGCTCCTTACTACAGTTGGTGATCTACCTTGCAATCCCATTGACTCTTGCAGGACTATATCTATAATCGCTTTCACATGTTGGCATATTTGAAAATTGCGTTGTAAGATGGCCTTTGAGCATAGCAGACCCTCTCCGGATATCGCTATAACAGAGTCTCAAACAGCCTATTCAGAGTTCACTAATGCGCATATCCATAATAATGTCATCCATGGGCCACCTGCTCAAAATATATCCCCAACTCAGTGGTGGATGCTTCCCTATAATGATTTTGTAAAAGTTAATGTGGATGCCTCTTGGAAGCAAGGTATGGATGTGGCCAGTTGGGGGGGGGGGGGGGGGGGGGGGGGGGGGGGGTCATAATTTGAAGAGCTGTTGGGTCTTTCCTGGCAGGTTTCTCAGGGCCAACCAATGCGTCCTCCTCAATTGAGGCTGAGACTTCGGTAATATTGGAAGGCTGCAAGTTTGCTCTTCTTCATGAGGGTTTGAATATTGTGATAATCGAATCCGACACACGCGAGGCGATTTCTAGTGTTCATGGAAGCATTACGAAAGGGAGGTGGCAATTATACCCTCTTCTCAAAACCATTCGACAGTTCTCTAGTAATTTTCATTAATGTTATTGGTCCTGGATTCCCAGAACCGCCAACTTGGCAGCTGATTACTTGGCCAAGCTATCTTCCTTGAGGATGCGCTCTTTTGTCTGGGTTGACCGACCTCCATCCTCTCTGACAAGCATTCTAAACAAGGATGGCCTACCATGCCCACCGCCACAAAATAGTTAGACTGATGCTGCTTGGTTTGTGACGACTTAAGGCTTTTTGAAGCAGTGTCTCTTTCTTTCCAATCTGTATCCACAAGCTATGTTCACTTTTAATGTTTTATTTGCCTGTAGCCCCGTGTCATTGGACTCCTGCCTATTTGTATTTGGTGCTTTGTTTGCACCTTGGTTTTATTCAAGTACCAGATTGCATCAACATATACAAAATAAAAAGGGGTAAAAATACTCATTAGGCATCAAATTTGAGCAAAAGAAATCGTCAGACGCGATACAAAAGGGACGCTCACTCCCATTCCAATTGAAAGCACATACAAGTACGCACTCAATTTTAGCAAAGTTAATAATTAATTAGAGTAGCAAAAACCAGACACTTTCTAACAAACAACATTCATCTTCTGCTTCCTGGCCGTAACAAACTTCCTCCAAATTGTTGTGATCTCCCTTGTCTTTTCCAAATCACTCTTCTTACTCTCAAGTGCCCTCGTCTCTGCAGGTTTCCCATCCTCTCCATCGGCAGCCTTCACATTAGAGCTAAGCTTAGATGGAAGTGTGTCTAGTTCATGCAACACTTTCTGGATATCATTCACTAGGCGCTCCGCCAAAGTGCGAGAGAAGTCTTCTCTAATCACGACGCGCAAAACTGTGACATGTTGCGCATCTGGAGGCATGGTGTAGGCAGGGACAATCCATCCGAAGCGGCGGAGCAAGTCAGAGATTTCGAACTCGTCATGGCGGTGGTTGTCCCTCAAAGAGAAGGCCACTAATGGTACCCCTTCGTCTTTAGAGACTATGTTGAAGCGCTCTGTCTTCTCCAATCCTTCTTTTAGTACTATCATGTTTTCACGACAGTTTTCCATGACATTCCTGTACCCCTGGTTTACATGCACAAAATTCAATTAATTATGTCATACATATCTAAAGAAGATATGATCACCAAGCTGTTTTAATGGATTATCGATTATTCTCATGAAGTGGTTACTGTAAGCATTGCATTTGTGTATTTATGTTATCATAATTAGATGTCTTAATAGTTTTCGATTGGTATATTTACAAGAATAATCTCTAAATCAAGATCACGAAATTGAACGTGTCTCGACAAACTATATTATTCATTTATAAATTATTAGTGTACCTACCTCAAAACCCAAGCGAATCAGTTGATAATATTGAGCAATAACTTGGCTGGATCCTGCATTATGGAAAGCATGAAAACTCAGTCTACAGTTGGACATTTACCAATGTGAATAGTGTATTGAAACTGCTACGATATATCAATAAAATAATGAAGATAGTTTGAAGAGTAGGTACCTTTAGAGAAGTTGAGGGTGAAGGTAGGTTGATCTGCTCCAAGATAGTTGATATGGAAGATGAGTTCCTCAGGCAAGTCCTCTTTGTTCCTCCAGATGACCCACCCAATTCCTGCATACACAAGTCCGTACTTGTGCCCACTAACATTGATGCTCTTCACTAAGGGCAAACGGAAGTCCCATTCAAGTTCTGGGTACAGAAATGGTGCAATAAACCCACCACTTGCTGCGTCTACATGGATTGGAGTATCCCATCTACACAAACGAAAGAAAGAAAAAAAAAAAAAAAATCAAAGTCAGGTGGTACACACGAGTAATGTTATTTAGACTACATCAACATTACTGATGAGTCACTAATAGATATAGGCCCCGCCTGTACAAATGAGTCCCATTTTATTTGACAAGAGACGGTCGGAAAAATGATATGCACGTCGACGCGAACCATATTGTCTTAATTTGTAGAGATATATATTTGAAGAGCTTTCTCATTAATTTTGAGAGCACCAACATCTTATTCTAATATTTTGAATTCTAACTAATGTGACAACAGTTCATTTGATTATAACTAAGTTTATTATCATGTGAATGCCATTTATTTATGCATAATAAGTGATGGTATGTGTCACATCAGTAAATAAGATAAAAACAGAGAGAGAGAGAGAGAGAGAGAGAGAGAGAGAGAGAGATTACATACCCAGTTTCCTTGTTCTTCTCTACCAAGAGATCATTCAGGCGCTTAACATCTTCGAATTCTCCATTGAGAGTGGAGCCAAGGATAGCAGCGACGCAGATGGTGTTCTCATCAACCATCTCCACTGCTTTCTCAGGGTCCATTACATAGTATCCTTCCCTCAACTTCACCTCCTTCAACTCCACCTCAAAGTACCTTGCAAATTTCTCCCAGCACACCTTCAATTAATCCATATAGTAACAATATTAGTTTGGTTGATTGCAATGGTAAGGTACTAAATTTTTGTAACATTCCATTAGCTACTTAAATCACGTTTACATTATGTGGCAGACGATGTTTTAATTATCAACTAATCATAATAAATAAGGAATGTAACAAATAGATTACATATGTCACATAATTCGATTCACTTACTGTAATTATGGAGTTTAAAAATATATTGTCCCTAACATCAATCATTGTTGAATTTTATTTTAATTTATTTATTAAAATTGCTGAAATAAATATGATGAGCATATATAAATACCTGGACATTGGCTCCGGTGACAATGTTGGGGTTGTCAATGGGCTTGCCCTCAGCTCTCCTCTTGTTCTGCCATTTCCTCTTGAAAGCTAAGCCGGCCAACATGATGGCTTCAGAAGAGCCCAGAGTTCCCACTCCAACTGCTGACTCTGACTCCCCCAATGGGGCATTGAATAGATGAGCTATGATGTTTACGCACCGATTCTTGTGTGTTCATATATATCATGCACAAAAATACAACACATGATTAATTAGCTCTAAACATCCAACATAATGTGTAAGTTGAGATTAATTTTTAATCAAGATAAAAGCTTTCTTAAGTAATCTGTGTTTTGAGTGGTTAATCATATCAATTAACATGATGACATGCCTGGGTATCATCAATTGGTATTTGCACAAAAAGCTCTTTCCTAGTTAAACGTTACAAAAATGACAGCCTAGAAGTTGGAAGATACAATTAGAGTATATTAGTTTGTCGAATTAGAGCATCTCCAAGAAATATGTCAAATATCAAACATCAAATTTAAATTTGATGGCTGATATGGTAATTTGACATCTTACACAACTTTACACTCCATCCGATATGTTAAATTAAATTATTATTTTATTACATTTTAGTGTTGATACGGACATCTTGCCACTAGATCCAAATGTGATGGAAGGAGAAATCAATGTACGCGTGACGCTTCTAACGGAAGCTAGCTACCAACTTACCAAGGAAGGAGATAATAAGAAAATTATCAGAAATTTATGGACCGTCCATTCCATCCCACCTAAAATTTCTACAACGACTGCCCACTTGTTTATCTTCTTTTATTGATTTTAAAAATCGTGGATGGAATCAAAGCCAATTTATTCCACACGCATCTCGGCATAAACTGTGGACCCAATCAACTCTAATTCTTTTCCTACCTTTCTTTCAACTTCATACCATCCGTTTTCCATACTGAATATCGATTTAATCTCAATTAAATACCTTAATGATTCGCGCACAACGTGACTTTGTCTTATTCTTATTTGATGTCAAAATCAGTCAGTCATTACCGGCAAAAAAAGAATCCGTCAGTCTATCCACATTCCGCATAGGAATATTAGGTACAGTACACAACTCAGAAACTGAAGCACTTACCGCCAATGCATGTACTTAAGGGTAATTGTCCAAAAAAAACTTACCTCGGGTGACCTAAATGCCCAGTAAAATAAATAAGGCAATTCATTGGAAGTGTAAATGTATATATTTTTTAATTTGACCTTCATATTCCCAATGTTACAAGAGATGAAAATTGCCGATGGAGTTTTACAAGCTTTCTCAAAAAACCACAAATCAGGCCTTAGCATGTGGAGGATGGCTGGCTGGCATCTCACTCCTCCTCATTTCTATTTTTTAATCTTTAATGATACATGCTTATTATTAATTAAACAAATAATGAAATGAACGCCATTGTCAGCAGGGCCTCTGCTTTCTTTCTTTTTTAATTATTAAAGTCGCCGCCCTTACGATATTATACGTTAATTGTATATTAATTCTCACCAACTCCACTCTAGATTCTACCCACTCCACTCATAAGAGTACGTATTAATTTATGAAGCAAATGTGATATTAATTATATTAAAAATTGTAAAACGCGAATGGATCCAAAACGACGATGATTTGAGATGAGGATGACAAAAGAAGATATGGGGTTACCTGGAGCTCAGTGGTGACGGGGTATTCATCCATGTCCACGTAGTTCTTGTTGATGGAGGCCATCATCAGTTTGTCGCACTCAGGCTCCATCCACGTCGTTACGAACGACGCCAGATTCAGCCTCGGGTTGCCGTCCAACATAAGCTCGTCGTTTATGATCTGGTATGCTGCCTCCTTTGGGATCGAGTTTTCGGCCATTTTGAACCTGCATGATCGATAAATATCATCCATCCATCCATTTAACCAATTCATCCGCATGACATCAACGATGAAACTAAATATCAAGACTTTTACTGTTGTTAAAGTATTTTATGTTGTCAGACTGTGAATCTAAAATTACCTGGGAAAAGAAGTTCGAACGTATCGAGAAGCGAAGGTTGAGTGGACGAAGACATCCGACTCCGATGCAATTTTTGAGAGAACCATGGTGATGGATTAATAATGGTGTACTAGTTTCAAAGATCTAGAAATGTGACTGTGGATAAGGGTTTTGAGGAGGGAAGAAGATCGATCTAAACAAGTCACAAATGAAGTAGTAGTAGTATACAACTAGGGAAGGGAACAGTGGACCCATGGTTTTGGACTTTGCTTTTGAACCCATTCAAGGTCGGGAGTCCGCTTTATAGAAAAAAAGAAGGGGAGAGCTATTCAAGCCCTCTTACATCAGTATTCACTGGAGCAGGAGTAGTTGGGAACGTTTCTCCAAAATTTTAATAATTTAGGTGAATCATTTTTTTAGGTTATATGGGAGGGGAGCCACCACCAGTGTGGTACCCATTGACAGGTGAATCAATTTGACTGCAAACATTAAACCAGTTAAGTTTTCTTGCGAAGTAGTTTGGATTGGAAATAACTGTAAAAAGGAAGAGTTTCAGTCATACCTCTTAGGTTTGTTCTAATTACAATCATACTTTATATGTTTTATTTATTGTACTTAGAGCATCTCCAACGGTAATAGCAAATTAAATATTTCAAATATTATTAACTTATGTGGTAATTTGAAAAAATTTATGGTTATTTTAATAATTTGTGTCGTATTCAACTTTTCAATTTAATTAACGCAATGTTATTAAAGAACTAGTATATAAAATAAAAAACAGTTTTGAGTAAATTTCTGATTTAATCTACGCTTCATGTTCAACTTCTTTGGCAGTGTAGGCAAATTCCTGAATTGCTGTTGTGCATATCTCATCTAACAAAAGAAAAAGTTCTTATGTCTACATTTGTTAGTATTTATATTATTTGAGATTTAATACTTCCGATATTACAGTTCATTAATTTTTTTTTTATAGCTAAGCGACATGCATGCACGCACAGTGTTGTTTGGATAAAGCAAAAAATAAAGTTACTTTATTAAAGAAAATAAAATTACGATAAATCACATTTATAATTATATGTATACGTTACAAATCACGATAAACTGTAACGAGTTGACATTGTAGATGCAATAATTTATGCATGGAGAAGCTTGTGAGTAACCATTACAAAAGTGCATAAAAAATGTGTCTTGAAATTGGGTTAAAGTATTTCCACCAAATAAAGATTCTAGGTATTAAAGTACAAATCACTGGGAGCATCACGACTAATGGATATTAATGTAAAAGAGCAACTTGCACCGGCATTTCTGCTTTATTCTTGTACTTGCTTAGACTAGAACAAGTACCGTTTTTCTTGAAGAGAAATTATAAAATCATACGGTATCAGTTGGTCATATTTCTATTTAAAATTTGTCATGTATATAATTTTTTATATAGTTGGATTTAAAAATTTAATTTTATAATTTAAAACCATAGAAAATAAATAATAAATAAAACTAAATAATAATAAAAATCCCTAACAACCCCTTCCCTGAGCTCGCCTCCAAAGCTCCTCCCCACTTTTTTCCATGGCTGCCCATCGGTTTTTTATTTTATTTTTTATTTTATATAAAAAAATCTCTCCCTCCTTTCTATTATGGGTTTAGGTTTGAAGGAATTTTCTCACCATTATGGGTTTAGGGTTCAAGGGGTTTAGATTGAAGATTTGATGGGGTGGGTTTATGATTTTTATGGAATCATTTAATTTCATACGAAGGTTTTGAGGAATCTGATAAGTTTTCAAAGTCCTACAAGATACATGGCGATTGAAATGTTTGATAGGAAAAGCAAATGAGGTAGGTTAATAGGAATCCAATCTTGGTTGCATAGCTTTCAAAATATACCAATAGCGGAATCAAATTTTTTCTATTGATTGTGAAAGAGAGTGATGCAGTAGTCATGGCAGACGGTGGGTGTGGGGTTTTGGAGTTCGTCAATGAAGCAGGTGTTTTCTAGGGGGTTTTCTTTTTTGTTTTTCTAAAGTTTTTAAAATCTCTTTAATTTTATTTAGTAAGAGTTAAAATGAGTGGTGAATCTAGTTGTCAATAAATTATACATGTGGCGAATTTCAAATGGAAGTATCACCAGCTGACGTGGTGATACCGTACTATTCTATAATTTCTCTGTTTGTAGGTGTCTCTCAATGTATATATATATATGGTAGGGTATATATTTCGGAAAAAGAAAAGACGCCAACTAGAAGTATCGTTTACATTCTATGGCTGGCGATGTTTTAATTATCAACTAATCATAATAAATAACAAATGTAACAAGTCGATTACACATGTCACATAAGTTGATTCACTTAATGTAAATATGTAGTTTTAAAATATTTATAAAGAATGGATTGTTGATATTGTATTGATAACGTTTGATGTCATTGTCAAATAACAAATGTAACGATATGTTATCGATATATTATTATTGAAGGAAAATGTGAACCTCTCAACATAATTTCACCACTACTAATTGAATAATATAGTTTTATTATTTTAGGTTCAATCCATTCGAGATATAATGTCTCTTAATTACAATTCATTACTTCAAAGGAACACCCTTTGATTCCATCATAAAGAAACAGAACATGTGTCTTTGGTTTTACGACTGCCCCTAAATCGAACCTCAGGGTGCCTACGTATCCCCTGCGAGAATCAAGTCACTCGTAGTTTAAAGAATTGCAATGAATAAATGACTCATAAGGGAAATTTGATTTGAATTGTATTGAGAAGTGTTTGAGTGAATTTAGCTGCATAAATTAAGGATTCAACATGAAATTGTGTTTTGGGGCGAATTTGGTAAAGAATAAACCATGGATTCTGTTTGGATTTAAGATTTGGAAATTAATGGGTAAGTGTGGCCCACTAATTAAGAATTTGTGTTTGAGAGATTTGAAATTAATCTCACTAAAATTTGCATGGGTAGATGACCCATGGAAATTTTGATCGTTTTGTACCATTTTTCTTATTGTCAATGTCGAAGAAAAATAATGAGCAATTTTGATTAACCCACTAATTTTTCTAAAATTGACACTCGCACTTGGGAAAGTGTTTTGGTGAATTTGCCAAGAATTTCAATTTGGTTCCCGTTGCGTCTATTGGGATGTCAGGCTCCCTATATACTCTTGATGGGATCAAACCAACGTAGTTTCAAAAATATTGTTTAATTTGCGTGATTTTGTACCACTCGGGCCTTTGGTACCTATTGACAGGTGAATCAATTTGACTGCAAACATTAAACCAGTCAAGTCTTCTGGCGAAGTAGTTTGGATTGGAAACAACTGTAAAAAGGAAGAGTTTCAGTCATACCTCTTAGGTTTTCTTCTAATTACAATCATACTTTATGTGTTTTATTTATTGTAGTTAGAGCATCTCCAACGGTAGTAACAAATTAAATATTTTAAATATTGTTAACTTATGTGGTAATTTGAAAAAAATTATTGTTATTTTAATAATTTGTGTCGTATTCAACTCTTCAATTCAATTAACACAATATTATCAAAGAACTAGTATATAAATAAATAAAAAACAGTTTTGAGTAAATTCCTGATTTCATCTACGCTTGATGTTCAACTTCTTTGGCAGCGCAGGCAAATTCCTGAATTGCTGTTGTGCACATCTCATCTAACAAAAGAAAAAGTTCTTATGTCTAAATTTGTTAGTATTTATATTATTTGAGATTTAATACTTCCGATATTACAGTTCATTATTTTTTTTTATAGCTAATCGACATGCATGCACAGTGTTGTTTGGATAAAGCAAAAAATGAAGTTACTTTATTAAAGAAAATAAAATTACGATACATGAAAAAGCTCAATAATTTTCATACATGAAAAAGCTCGTTCCGTTGTTGCTGTAGAAATAGAAAGAGTCAACACCAACTGAATCAACCTGTAAAGAAAATGGTAGTTTGCTGCCAAAGTTGTTTTCGCCAATTGTTGACATAACTGAGAAAGAGTGGTGAGGTCCTTAAAGCAGGGAAGGCGATGCA